>NW_026262721.1:362967-766557 GCF_021869535.1 Mytilus californianus
ACATCTTTAAGACTGAAGGAACACAAAAAATAAACATTTTTAACAATAACTGCAACTGTTTAAAAGAAATATTTTGATAATTAATAATTAAAAAAAAAAATAAAGCCATTTAATCCACATTAAGCATATAAAATCAAACCGTAATAAGCAAGAATTCCCTTATTAGAATTTGATTTCCAAAAGGTTTTCACGAAATGTTATAACAACAATTCACTTGTTAAAAATAATCATGATAATCCGGTTTTTAGTCCTGAAAGGAAAACAATGACCGTTTGAATCTAAACAAACTTCTTTTTTTTGCCACATTAAAAAGTTTGCGAATCATAAGTTATGACTGCCACTAAGCTTAAACAACATTTATTATCAAACGGAAGTTCAAACGTAGACATCAAAATATAGATAATAAATAATTCTTAGTACAGTACTGCGGTTAAAAAATATTAGCACTAAATTTTAATGGCATTGGTCCATTCGTGAAGGTTGTATAGTGATATTCACATGATTATAATATGTTCTTTTGACTTTTTAGACTGTTGTTTTAGTGACAGTTATCCTTTATCTCTTTATTGTATATTAAACAATTAAAACAAAACAAAACAAAAATCGTTAAGTCCGACCGTAAACTAACAGTTCTAGTTTTGTAGTAAATCATGAGCAGCTATGTCATAAATAGTTTATGATAAAGATATTACTGTACAATGCCTACATCATTCTGTGTGCTTTTATAATAATTTCTATATTAACCTAATAATATACTATATTTTATTTTACTTGTATGATATGTACACAATAGAGGTCCATACATGTATTACCTTAAGATAATCATAACGACAAATAGAATGATCAAACAAAACAGTACAACATTCACAATGACGATTTCTCCTACAATTTAAAAACAGATATGTATATTTTTATTTTACGTACAACTAGTTTTATATATTATTAAGTGTGAGTGTGTTAATGCATTTAAATTGTACATGTTGTATATGATTTTGTTTCTCATAAGTATATTACATATACGCCAGAACAGTGGGAAATCTAGTGACAAAATATTATCTCCCCTGTAAACACTGAAAACTAGATCTTCTCAATGTTTGTCCCGTTTTAGAAAGGACGCTATCAATTATGAATTCACGGAAAAACGTTCTAGTAAATAGTGAAAATAGAAAAAAGTTGAAATAAGAACAAAACTTCCATTAAATGTATCATTTCCCTCTTAAATAGCAATCGACGAGTACAGCAGGCTATAGAAGCTTGATGTAAAATTGGTTTTAAATGTTGCTATGCGAATAAATTCCTGGAGTATCAAATGCAATTTATGTTTCTTCTGGCTGTATACCTCACTGGAACATGCTAATTATTCTTTATATTTATTCAGCTAGATCAGAGAAAATCAGGGGAAAAAATCCAAAGGAATCGATTGATATGCAGCAGAGACTAAACACTTTAATTTGAAATTAAGTTACTAAGCAAATTCAAACGAACCTTATCCCGATGTAAACATTAAATGTGAATTGATCGACAAGACCGCAAATACATATACAAAAATCGAGACGACCTTTTCTCAAAATTGCATGAAATAGTAGAAAGATACCTACTTTTTTAGAACAGTTTTTTTTAACGTTTTAACCTGCACAAACAGACTTTTAAATTGTTATGTTCACGAAAAGACAATATTTCTATATTGAATGTACATGTGAAGAGCAGATCGGTGTATTCGAAAACTTGGATGTGAAAAATAAATATATTTTGGAAAAATGTAACCTGCTAAGACTTTGGGGGAACACTCCAAAAATTAGTGACCGGATTCGAAAGATCTTTAGATTTTGTATGGACTTGATTTTTTCCATTTTTTTTTATCAATATGCAGCAAAAAATTATCATTTCTTAGATTTCAGTTTCACAAGCTTCTAATGCAATTATCTCCATACATACTAAACATAAAACGTCGTGTATTTGCATGTATATTTCTAATAACCCTTTTCAACAAATAATTTCTTTAAAATGTACTATTATTTTGAAATAACTTTTGATCAGTATCGTCGCCGGCATTGTTTTATTATTGACTTTCTGGACTCTATCATAAGAAGAGTGAATTTTCTTTTGTTTTTGTTCCGTAGATTTCCCACAGAGAAGAAAAACATATGGAACTTTGAGTTAACGGACATTTTTATTCAGTATTAGTAAGTGTATACGTACATGTAAAAGGCAAATTGTCAATTAACTACATAGACACAACTTTGTTAAGGTAATCAAGGATTATAACACTTTAACAGCATACTAAAAGTGAAAACCAAACAAAATTGACCACAAACCTGTCATAAGACAAAATAGTTGAGAAAAAAATTAGAAAAGAATAGATGTATTTACACTTGTATGCCATTATTTAAAACCACCTAAGGCCCAGCAAAATATGGCATCCTAATTTAAAACATTTGATATCATATATAATTGAAAAAGTTATGGTTGCGTGACATCAGAAAAATATTCGGAGACAAATATTGGGTCATTCGGAGACAATTCAGTTAAACCTCCAAAATGGTTAAATACATCTATTGGTTGAAAAGATCTCAAATTAACAATTGAAACGACATAACAATCATTTGTCAATCAACCAACCTCTGAAGTTATCAATGTTGAACTGATATCAATTTTGTTATGAGCACAAGCATTTTTTAAATTTGAGATTGGTTCAATGGTAATCAAGTTTACGAACGGAAACAGTTTCACACAAACCAGCCATCCCGCCAGCTAGCATGCTCTCCGCACTACCTAAAATTGATAAGCGGTAATTTTGTGGGAAAACGTGCTAAAAATACAGAATAATGTTTTTTCCTGATGCATTTACCAATATTACATTTATCACTTTGTTGAAGGGCTATACAGTTTGCTGGTGTGTCCAATATCTGACAGATTTAAATTATCATACCGAGTGTTTGATTCTTTTTGCCTGGATCTTGTACATTAAAAATGTTTGTAGAAGTATTTGTTGAATTTGAAGAAAACAGGCTACCATTATTCAAAGTTGTTGACGTGCTAAAAGGACCTACGAAATAAATATAAAAGAAAACTAAATTAATTATTAGCATTACATCAATCTAAGAACTCGAATTGTTTACAAGTAGAAGGTTTCTGTGTGGTATTTTATTTTTTTTTTGTTATGCAGGTAGAAACTAACGATGGATTGAGTGTTGAAAGATGGTTACCTTAGTCTTTCCTTCCTGCTAAGAACTGGTTCGATCCAACAAAAGCAACATTTAACCAGTCCAGACAAAAAAAAAGCTGTTTAAACAATCGATATCGTGTCAACACCAAACGATTTTAGATTACGACAAGCTGCGCCTAAATAGATTCAGAGCGCATATCCTGTACCAGGTTCCCAGTTTGTTGATCGTCCGTCCGTTTGTGAGATCATATCAACTTGACATTTAATACACATTTCATAATGACATGAAGTCTTGAAATATTTGTCAAATTTAGGTTCGACCTAAATTTCGTGGTTCAATTAACATAGGTATGTATCAGGTTACAGATTTAGGTTTATGAAGTAAACCATGAAATTAGGGCAATATAAATATAAAAGTCAGTACAAATGTTCAAATATATGGAAAAACTATGATTGTGTTTATTTTTCTGCGGAATACTTAACATGGAAATGATTAAGTGTGACGCGACATTGTGTTCTATGGAAACCACCTTTTTTAAAATAGTTTTAAGTTTTTTTATGCATTTTCAAGAAGATACTGTAATTAATGTAAAGCCGAGAATCATTTATCCAGTTTTTTATTGAATGGAATGTAACGAGTATCATTTTCTTCTACGGGCTCTGTACATCACTTATACATTAGAAAGGAAAATTTTCACTTGGTTGTGCAAGTACATTTTACCGATAAATAAATCAATGGCACAAAAGGTGGTAAAAATGCACGAAGTTTAAATTAACAATAAACTTTTACATGCCCCATATCAGAATAGAAATTAAAATAAGCTTTACATTATCATCAAGTTTAAACAACTTTTACATGTAAACAATATAAAAATACAAACACTATTTTCACATGCGTTATTACAGAAGTTAATGATAATTTCTATGGTAACCGTTGTAGTTAAGGAACTAGTTAAAAGCACAGAAAGAAAAGTTGTAGAACACTTACTAGAGGCCAAGATGAATCGATAGTTTACAGATTTTGTTTTAGTTGTTGAGGTAAGGACCTTCAGATGTTCAGAAGAGGCCTTTAGCTGATCAGATATGATAATGATATGATTGTTTACTATATGAATCTCTGTCGAGCACACGGACCTAAATATATAAGAATTTATAACTTCATTCTCAAGAAGTTCCGAGTTGTATTTACGTTATACCACCACCACATTGTTAGCTGCTTTGTCCCAATTAATTTCACGAAAAGAATATGTTTTCACATTAAAAAATCGCACATCAAATGACATTTTTTAAGGATAAATCCAAACAGTTTCACAATTAGAGAACAACATTTGAACTCTGATTAGTTGTCTCATTTACGATCATACCATATCACCTAATTTCTATATAAGAAATAAACAAATATATACACAAATCAAGCTAAGAAAAAGAAACCAAAGACATCGCATACACTTCAAAAAGATGCCTACCGGGTGCGTCGACAGGATAAGCATCTTCTGCTAGGCATGTATCACCCGCCATGCGAATTCACACTTAGTCAAAATATCATAATGAGGAATAGGACATAATCAGAGATTATGACACAATCAGTTAAATTACAGATCTGACTAATATAATGGTATCTAAAGATCTAACACCACGAAAGCATGTAGCTTATGGGTTAAGACACCGACACATCGTATCGGTCAACCAATTTGTGATGGTGACCGCTAAACGTAAGCAGTGTCGATTTCTGTCGTTATTTCTAATAACTCTGTTGGAACAGTTTTTGTGTAAGGAGCACAGCCCTTGTGAAAGAAGTTCGGATAGTGTGAACATGTACGAGCGTAAAATATTTGTAAATTAACTAGAGAACTCGTCATGTAAGAAAAGATCCCGCTTGCACATTTGCAATAGGCACAGTAACAAATAATTAATTTTGATACAAACAAAGAAATACATTAAATAGGGTTTCAATTAAGTTTTCTTAAACTAGAAAAAAAATCAGGATATTTTCTCAGTTAATATCAAGTTTCGTTAAAATCCTAACTGACTATGTTTTTTTTTAAATATATTGTGACAGACATTTCAAAAATGGTAGTAGACGGATAATTTTTGACATAGGGAACAGCATTTAATACCTTCAAATCAATTTGATTTCGAATCCTAGCACAACAAGATGATTTTCAAAATTTGTGGTTTGTTTTGTAACAAAAATCATTTTTTTTCACTGCAAATTCAACACCGAGAATACATTTGGAACAGCATGTCATTGTACCTATATATCAATTATAATTGCAATCCTAGCAAAAATCATGTTTCTCAAAATTTTAAATTCTTCAACAAAAAATAAGTTTTTACCACATTGAACATTATTAAAATATAGTTTATATGTAGGGGAAAATATCTCTTTTTGTAATCATTTAAGGCATTGCAATAATTTATTCAAAATTGATAAGATGTTGATGCATATCAATATCAATTGGACAGTGGTTAGTTTGCATCATCACATTGCTATCGGTGATAATTAAGGTTGCAATCCTGTAAATATAGACAATGCAATTTCCCATAGGAACTCCCTTTACGGCTAAAACTGTACCACTTTTACTAGGAAGTTTCGTAAAAAAATATATCCTAAAATGGAAATCTCATATATATATTATATATATGCACTACTATTTTTTCAAAGGTCAAAACATAGGGCTGTGCGGCATATTTTCAACATGTATATGCCCCGAACTTCTTAGAGTTTAAACTTATACTAAAATTCTGTACTACCCCTCCCTTCACTTTGGGTCTTCCATATATTTCAATTTGGACGCTATTCATGTTTTTTTATACTGATAACATTCCCAAGTTATGTCTCTACGAAGAGAAACATAGACATCATATCTGGGAACCAGTAGGTAAACAAAACAAAATATCTATGAATATTATATATCTCCCCAAAAGAGGCGTGGTTTTTGAAACAGCTGTATTTACAAAGTGCAACCTAAAAGAGTAATAAAAGATGAGTGTGATCATGTGTATAATTTCCATATATATATATATATATATAAGAAGCATATATACAATTTTAATATTTATATTTCAGATTATGTTTAAATCTATGTATTTCAATGTTTGGATTTTTACAGATAAAATAAACATTACAAAAATTAAAAAATACGCAAACTGTTTACTACATTTTTTTCTCATTTTGGCCTTGGGCTGTTTTCTGCTCTTGGTCAGGTTGTTGTCTCTTTGACACATTCCTCGTTTCCATTCTCAATTCTATTGTCACTGGGAATCAATTTCAAAAAGATGTTATTATACTGGCAATTTTTAATTTCGTTAAAACCTTTTGTACCCTCAAAATTGGTGTCATTTTTTTTAACAAATACCTAGTTTTTACTACAAAATTGACACTGGAATCAATTTGGAATAGGATATTATGCTTAAATATCAATTTCCGTTGCAAATCTAGCACATAAAAATGTATTTTCAAAAGTTTTTTTCACAATTTGTTTTTCAAATTCAAGAAAAAACAATTTGGAATCGGTATTATAATTTCAGTAAAATCGTAGAACAAAACAAATGTTACACCAAATGTAACTTTTTAACAAAAACTATGTTTTAACTGCAAATGTTTATCGACAGATATTTGACACTAGGGTCAATTTGGATGGCATATTAAACTTGCATACTAATATATCAGTTTTCATTGAAATCGTAACTCAAAACGATATTTCTCAAAATTTGTAATTTTTAACACAAAAAAATGTTCAACAAAATATCATATGCAAATATACATATTATGCACACCAACTGTGGAAAGTTTACTTTCTATTCAATCAAATTATACGTTGGATAGGTATGTTTTGTTTAAATTAAAAGTTGTAGAAATAAAATAAAAGTTACACCTTTTTTACAAAATTGCCACTTGATGTAAAACCTATCCAGCATTTTGAACATTTAAATTCAACAAAGCTTTTTACACAACAACGACTGGAATGACCCAGATACAAAAAGAGGTCTGACTATCAGACAGTGAAAATTAATTCATGCCTTGTCAAATAATGGTAACAATAGTAGCAAATATTTCCTCTTGAAATCTTCTGTGAACTTTTACTCGTAGAAATTTATAATATAAATTGTATACATGTTGACTTACTTATGTTGTTTTCGTCTTTACACAAAACAGCCAAGTGATCAGAACAGTTTCTCAACTGGTAGGTCAATGACTGAGTAAAATTGTTTCTTAGAATTGCAGCACACCTTTGATTTGCTTTGTCTAAAAGTGAAAACAAGACATTAATACTACATAGTTCCTGATAAAACAGATCTTTAATCATTACTCAATAATTAATCTATAATTATGTAAATTTATCTCTAAAACATAATCATGAACTAAAACGTAAAAGTTTCCTATCTAACAATCATGGTGCAACAATACTATATTGATTTGCAAAATGATAGTTTTTCGGTTTTTAAATGAAACGGCAACGGCAAAATCGTTAGTTCGATTCCATTGTGATAAAAATGAAATATTTTTATTTGATTTTGGGTCATGAAAAATCTTACTTTGGAAAGACCCATACTCAGTCCCATAATAAATACACCGAATATGATATCATTAAAATGCTTTAATTCTTGATGGACAATGTATTTGTTGAGTTTGGTGGATTGATATTTCAGTAGACAGTCGGTATTCCAGTTGGTACTAATTGTGCAGCACTACTTGCCTATTTGTTTTGTTCTTATGCATTTAAAACAGAATGTATACAGAAGAATCTAAAAGACAAAATTAAAAAACCCAATTCTTTCAAAGTTCATTTGTTTCACTTTCAGACAGATTGATGATATCATTTCACTCAATTACCGACATTTGAATGACGGCTTACATCATATACCCCAGTTAACTGGATATTAAGGATACTATTGAAAGTCCAAAGTCTGATTATTATCTTGATCTTTTCCTCAATATTGACACAACGGACGACTTCAAAGTTGAATCCATGACAAAGTGATGATTTCAAATTCTTAATTATCATCTTCCCATTATTTAGCAGTAACATACCATTCTGCTCCGTTGTATGGCGTTTAATATCTAATTTAATACGTTACGCTCGTGCATGTTCACACTATTTAAGGGTGTGCTTCTTACGCAAAAACAGCTCAAACAGATTTATGACACAGAATGACTGAATTCGACACTACATTAGTTTTACGTTACCATCACAAATTTGTTGAGCGATATTACAAATCATTAGTAATATGTTTTCGCGGTCATACATGTAGATATTTAGGTACCAGTATTATCATCTTATCTGTTAATTTTCCGATTGTGTCTTATTCACGATTGTGACATTTTGATTGAGTGTGGATTCGCATGGAGGGAGATGCATGCATGTAGGAGACGGTTACCCTGTCGACGCACCCGATCCAGCTCCTTTTACAGTTCATGCAGATGTATTTCCTAATTTGTTTTTACCTTGATAAGTCTTTTTTTAATTGAATTTACGATTAATTGAATAAATTAAAAGTAAGTATTACAAATATCTGATACGAGTTCTAAACTGAGTGCTAACAGTATCTCTTTATTTGATTCATGGTCTCGAAATTAGAATGGAAGGCAACGACAACTTGTACTGAATTGTAAGCCAACATTTTTGATTGGCATGATTGATACTGATGGCTATTATTTTAAAGGATCACAAAAGTAAGGTGAGTCTGACAATAACAGAAAATCATGTATTTTTTTAAGGGGATCTGCTAGTTTATTTGGGTGGTATCTTAATTTACAGACTCCATAAACAATACCTAGCCTTGTTGGCCCAGTGATCTAGGAAGCTGACACGATTTCACAGAATCATAGATTGAAACCTGCTGATGCAAATCTAAACATTGTTTGACTAAATTTCAGACGAAGAATTATGTAACTTACATAATCCCAGTGCATTTAAGTTTCTATTATTACCAACATGATCAGCAACTTTGCATTATTGAACAGAACAAATTAAAACTGAATACTATTTATATAATTTCATTCAACATGTTTACAAAGAGAGAATTCTCAACGTCTCCAGCACAAAAATTAGGTGATTAAGTCAACACTCTAGCAGTTGCAGAAATTAGTGTAATACCTGATTCTTTTCGACAAATTAAAATATATTGATAATGGTATACGTAATATGTTGATCTGCATTAATTAATGGCTTCATATTATAATGTAATGATATATGCAGTAAGTATGTTACCTTCTTCATACATGAAGTAGCCTAGCCATGTTTCTCGGAATGCGCTCTGGTTGTTCGAAACAGATTCGTTCTTTAGTAAACAGCTGTGAATAGTAAAAATCCATGTCCCGAAACGACTGTCACCTACAATATTATGTTATTTGAATTACAATTAATTTTAAAGCTTCTTGTAAATTCAAGGTAGATAAACGACAAAGTACAGTGTATCATGTATCCCAGCGCATATACCATGATAATAATTGCGATGTCAATTTCTTATGAGTTTTTTAAATGTCGCCTTTGTATCTTCCGCCACTGTATTACAAAGACGTGATCATTATTTTTTAATTGATTACTTTGAAAGATGTGATGATTACCATATCATTACAAAATCTCTATTTATTACTACAGCATTGGATAGTTACAAACCACCACGACAAACTATTGTTTATTCCATGAACATTGGTTTTTAAATGATTATAAATGAAATTAAAACAATAAAAGGGCGTATAATAATAGAAATAGTAACTGAAAGGATTCTGACACCAATCAAAGGGGTCATCAATACTGAATAAGAATCAAATGCAATAGTGCGAGGTTACATGTAAAAACCTGACTGAAGAATTGTTTTGAAAATTGTGAGGTCATGAGAAAGAAACGTAGACATTTAAAAAAAAAACAGTCAACCCGCGATAGTCGATCAACTAAATGCATTATAGACGGAACGTTTGTTAATTTTAAAACTATTCTGGCGAAAAAAATAATTTGTACACATAGACTCATATTAAAATACTAACCTCCTGTACAAACAGCCGTCATTTTTAAACTGCAATCAGCGGTTGTGAAAATACCATTTTTTATGGCGAGGCAGTGATGATTACGGGCGTCTTTATTGTCCTTTTGTATAGATTTATACCTAAATTCTAAGGTATATGCAATATATTAATGTAGCATCATGGCATACATCTGTATAAACGTAGCAATTGCATTCGTTGTAAATACATTGTACGAAAAGATAAACAATATATGACAGCCAAAACCAAACACTCAAACTTTGCAGTGATCTTCAGAGAAAATGAATGGAAATTAAATTAGCTTTTCACCTAGTACATCCAGAAGAATGTGACAAATTTAGGATACCGAACAAATTATGTTTGAATTGGAATAAACAAGTAATATGCGTAGCTGAATACACGAACGAGAGAAAACTGTTTTGTGACAATGGTACATTTTTGGTGAGCTTGCATGTTGAAAACTTTTTTTGTAAAAATAAACTACTTTAACAAATGTCAGTAAAGTGTATTTTACATACAAATATGCCAAAGTAACGCAAGAAAAATGTTCAAATAAAAAAGGTAGGTAAAACAGCGTCTGTTCACATACTGTTGTCATCAACATATGTTAGCACTAAGTAACTCGTCATTTATCTTAAAAATTTAGAATAACAAAAAGATCAACCAATGATTGAAGAAAACTATGGCAGGTAACCTGAGTGAATTTTGAGTAAATAATTTGATGTAAAAAAAAAAATTAAACATTCTATTTCGTGTAATATGTTAATTTTGGATTTCATTGGTTTTTTTTAAAAACATTTATTTGTCAACGCTTATAATACACACTGTAGTTTGGGATAACATAATTCGTTTATTAGTTATAATTGACTTTGAACTAGCTTTCAGATCTTATATCGATGCTTTGTGTCTAATGTGTTTATGTTACTTGTTTTGTGCCTCGTACCGATCTTTTGATTCAAACCAATGGCAATTTATTTTTACACGTTATTCTTATGGTGTGCTGTTACACCATTGTCCCAGAAAATGTACAAAGGTATGTCTTTAATCTAACGATGCACCGATACGTATTTCCAAAAGGCATAAAAAAACAAGGTAATTGTAATCTGTGTTTCAATCAAATATAATTGCAAGCGAGTAGATTTTAAAAATAATCTGCCATGGCATACCTGTTTCAAATTTGAAGATTGGAAGTGATGAATGTGACATTGAATAAACTTCATCAACATTTCCTGTATTTGTTGAAATTGGGTTAATGCATACTGGAAGCTTCTCTAAATCTGACTTCAAATCAGTCTTATGAATACACTTGCAAACATGTTTCTAAAATAACAAAGCTGAACAGTTATTTATAACATAAAAAAAACCAAGTCAAATCTCTATTTACTGAAAACTAAATTAACAAGTCACTTCTTTTTTTCTGAAAAGAATGTAAAGTAAATTATTCGTAGCCTAAAACTCAGGGTAATTTCTAATATAACCGCAATTTATGAGCTGCCTTAAGATCGTAATTATAGGTACGTGTATATTCAACATGTTTTACAAGTCCTTAGATAACAGAATACTCGTCTAATCTGTAATTTTACCGACTTTGTCATCTTCCCGATTGTAATGTTTTAACTGAGTGTATATTTGCATGATTCCCCAACTTTCTGTTTGTTACACTGATTCTCTTCTTAATCGATTTTTGAGATTTGAACATATAAGCTACTGTCGCCTTTATAAGTATACATTGGGAGGTGAAGTTATTCTACAAACACCTCGTGTCAGTAATATCCGACTCGGACAAGTATATGACATAAATGTAACTTTATTTTGAATTGCATAGCATAATTAAGCTTGATAGCATCTTGAGTTGTATAAGTAATAACATACCGTGAACTGAAACCATATAATCATACAGATGTAACTAGTTCTTAAAATCAAAATATAAACATGAAAAGACAATTATGAGGGTTATCATATCACATCTTAGCTTAAGGTCTCCTCCGACCATTTATCCTGAACTTAATTATATCTTTCACTTTGTTTCACCAGGCTTGTTAGTTGCGCCGTTTATGCAAATATTTAATTATCCAATCATTCGAGTGACAAAAAAACCTAAGAAATTTGAATACAAGTTTTCCATCCCTCCAATCATAAACTGATACTTTTACCTTTGTATTCATCAAATGTGTTTTTGACTTAATAAATTTAAATGAATAAAACAACGGAAATCAGTTAATAAATATCGAATCGACGTCAGGGAACTCCGGAAAATATTTTTGGAAATATTTAAGTTTACTCAATAATGTTTTTATTTTCCGTAATACGGATACCGAAACTTTTGTATGGAAACTAAAAGATAACTGAATATGACATCTTTTTGATAACTGAATCTCTTACCCGACTGGAAAAACTAACCTTGTGGAGCACAATGAAAGATCGGATTTTAATACGTTAGTTGACTACCAAAATGACACAAAAACAAGTAGAATATCGTTTTAGATCTGATTCTAGTTAATGTTCAACAACTTATCTTTCTGCCTTTTGAACAAGTTTACGGATTATCATCACTGAGCTTGATATTTAACCTTGTAACAAAGCATAGAAAAAATAGTTGAAGACCTTTTGACTCACTACACTACACTTCCAAACAATATCATCAAGCAAAAATGTATTTAATCAAATCTAAATGCATGTTTATTTGTTGGAACACAGTTAAAACTTTGTTCTGTAATGAAAAAGATATATATGCGAAATATAATTACTAGAAGTATGATAATAGGATTAAAGATATACACGTTCTCCTGAACAATAACTACATACGTTTCGCCAATTAAGTTAATCGATATGTTATGTATTATAGATACAATGGATAAGGGTTGATTTTTGAAAAAGAAACCATGAGCCTAGAGGACAAATTGTTTGTTTTCCATTGATCAATGCTTATCCATTGTGTATTTAACTTAAACTATTGTGTTGTTTTCTTTTCAAAACTAAACCCTTTTATTAATTAGAAGGTATTGTAAGTGTTTAAATAAACATGTTATCATGTTCAACGATGCATTAATAAATCAAAGTTCACAGTTAATTGGTTAGAGAAATAAAAATAAAACATACCACGTCTGTCTTTAAATTATTATGCATCTGAATATTATCCGTAATTTACACAATAAGACATATTCGAACTTATTTCTAAGTATATATAATAATTATGTTACCGCAATTTCTAGCAAGAAACCTAATTCTAGGCGCATCACGATTTACTCGCGGGATTAGCGGATAAAAATTTGTAAAGATATGAAGTAAAACAGATAAAATCCTACCATATTTATAAAACAAAAATGGACAAATTTAATGAAAAACTTTTCTTTTCAAATACAAGTTTTTGAAATAGCCAATAATAATCTATGTATAAACGGGAAACCCCACTATTATAACAAAAATATCCAAAACAATATACAAAATAAGAAAAACGGAAAAAATAAAGAATAGGGACAACAAAGAAAAAAACAGGGATTTGAACCTAAATCGACAAGTCTCTACTTCTTCTGGGGGGTTCGATTCCCAGTGAAGGCATATAAAAATTACAAAAGTTGAAGGTAAGTTTTTGAATTAATAACATTAGTGAACAGAAATCAGTAAATTAGCCAATTCAAACTTAATGAAATTAGACACAAAGGAAACAATTGAATATAATTTGTTGAGTCCATTTCAGCGACAGATTTAGGAAGAGTTGATTCTAGCAAAAGAAATGAGAACCAATTACTCTCCTTTGATAACAGACTTGTATCTTTATTATTATGAATGACACAATATTTCAAGAGCTTGCGTTTCCTATCACGATTTCCTCGATAGAGGGTTGTTGCTTTTAAGTAAGACATTGAACCAAGGGTTCCTAATGGTAATGTTGAGGTCGTCCTTTTGGAAGTTTTTCGGATGCAATCATACGTTGGTTGACCATTATAGAACATATTCGCCACAAATATCTACATATATGTCCCATTGTCGTTGCCACAATCCCTACCTCTCATAAAAAGATTACTTTAGTTGTATTTGGCCAAATCTATCGGAATTTTAGACCCTGAAAACTCTTCAACTTACATTTGTACTTGATTTTGGCCTTATAACTTTTTTGATTCGAGCGTCATAAATAAAACCCGTTGATAAAATTTTGAAACAAAGATTCCAACTTCCTCATGCAAAGTTGACTGTAGATGAATTTGTCTATTTTTAGGTCCCTTTTGGTCATATAGCTCTTAACATGTTTAGGTGTTATACATCCTTAGCTTTCAAATGTTTGGGTTTGATCGGTCCTGATGAAAGGTATATCCAGAAAAGCGCGTCTTTTGTAGACGAAACGCGCGTCTGGCGTAAAAAATTTCAGCCTGGTATCTTTAATGAGATTTTCCTCGTCTCAGTTCTGACATCAGTAAAATATAATTATCATCGCCGAATCTGCACTTACTATGAGCAACATGAGGGTTGCCACATGTGGGCGAGGATCTGCTAAATCATACGGAGCACCTAATATCAACCCGGTATTTTATTTGGGTTCATGTTTCTAATCAGTCTTTAGTTTTCTTTGTAATGTCCTTTATTATATTCCGAGCCTCTTTTTTCGCTCTGACTGTGTTTATAACGACGTTTGATATTTCAATAAAAGTTATAAAGATAGTCATTGAATTATTTTGTTACCAGTTGCTTGGTTGCTGTCGGCGATATTTATTTTTTTTTTGTATATTTGAAGTTTTAAAAATGTCACTGGTTGCTTTTTTGAATTGTTCACATTTGTCAACCTTAGTACTTTTATAGCTTATCATAGAGTATGGACCTTCGCTCATTATTGAATGCCGTACGATGATCTATATTTGTTTACATCTTTGAGTTTTGGTCTTTATGGATAGTTATCTCTTGTGCAATAATACCACATATGCTTATTCTTATAATGAATGGCTGTGTTAAAAAGGTTCCTTTTAATCCTTTTATGGTCAATCCTTTAATAGTGTCCGTTAAGCGAAGTAACAAAAACAAAACTTTATTTGAAATTATTTTAAACATCTGTGACAGAAAGTAAAATATGAAATCTGCAACATTGCGTTACAATTATAAAAAAATGCAGATTACTTTATATATTTGGTCTTAAAACCGTGTTTAATCTCATAGATTTTTGCTTTTAAACAACGAATATTAATAAAGGTTTCCAATGGGATAATGTATGGTTTTTTTTCAATAAAGCCATTCAGAACTTTTAGATTGAAAGACAAGTTCATCTTCTAGTACGTAAAATCTTCTCTGGGGAATTTAAGCGCAACCAAGGTTCCAATTTCCTAGGCAAAGTTGACCTTAGAATAATTTGGCTAATCTTTTAATATCATAAAACTTCTACGTATATTTACATCCCTGGCTTTCAATTTCTTTTTAAGTATTTCAGCGTTCCTGACGAAGATGAATCCGGAAAAGCGATTCGGACGCACGATACTTATAAAGAGTTATCGTCATTATATAATTGAAATAGAATTTATTTTTCTTTGATAGCTTTTCTGAAATTTAACATTGCAAGCTTTCTTATTTCTGATGCTTAAAATCTGATTTTGAAACATCACTAATCTTAATGTAAAACTTAAAAGAGTTACATTAAAAATTGAACATGGTTTTACATAATATGTGATACCTATGATTTTGTTGTATGGGCTGTGTCTGTAAACATTAATCATTGGATTTTTATAAAATGTGATAATTTTTCTATAAAGACACAGAGCTCCACATTGAGGGAAATTAAGGCTGCTGAAAAAGTAGTTCGCTCGTTAATAAAAAAAAGTGATTCAGTTGTATACAAATCAGCCTATACAAATGAACGACTTTCTTTGGAGGAAATGTATAGGGCATATCAAAATCGGTGAAAGTAATTATTGTGTATGTATTTCAAAGGACATTATATGAACTTTTGAATTTTTCGTAACGTAAATGCAGTACCAGATCAAATTTTGACCTAACGAAATATTGTTTATTGCTTAAGGTGGCTCGGGTGTCTTCCTCCATCTTGGATTATGACGTAGCAGATAACGTTGGTTAGATCTTTGATTAAATGTGCAAATTTTGAGAGTAGTATGCAATTTATGTGTAAGACTTTTGATATAATTATAGAAAATTGTATGTTTTATCATAATTATTGCTATAATTTCTCAAAAACACCTTATTTGTGTTTGATAAATTTTTTTTCAACTTTGCCAAATAAGGGGAGATAACTCCGATAAAGTCATTTTTATAATAGAAAGTGTTGTGAATTTACATTTGTATGTACATTAAAATAGCTTAATTTAACATTTTGGAATACAAGCATTCTAAGGATATATTCAACGTGTATTATTATAACTTTTAATTCTTGATAATAACAACGTTTTATCACGTATATATTTACCCTTTATATAATCATTTTGAATTTCTGTTTCGCGTCGTACCAGAAAATATATCTGTTTATTTATGTATTGCATCATGTTCACACGAAATAAACTGATTACAGTAGAAAAAAAAGATAAATTCATTGGAGTAAACACTATCGCAACCTGACACAATACCTACCGTGAATAAAGTTACCAAATGTTTTGGACAAAATATCAACAATTATGATAGTAAGCATCAGTAATAACATAACAAAGTAATTCATCTGTCTAAAAGTAATAACATATAAATTCGACTTCAGAATAAAACATCTGGAAATTATTTGGTTGTTATTCTTTACAAGGTTGATTGATTGATTGGTGATTGCTTTACGTCGCATCGCACCGTTCTTTACAATGCCTTTTCTTTGAATATCAATACTGAATACTTACAAAATATGTAAAAAAAACTGATTTTGATGTACAGAAATATGCACATTTGAAAACACTTCTTGAGTCAATGGCGCGTGAACTGTTTTCAAAATAGTGGTTTAAAGTTATTTTTATATCAGTAGAAGGAACAGATACGTCCAAGCAACCTGAAAATAAGTATGAATAGTGTGAAATACAAATGTAAAAAGCATGTTATATATAAAGTAATTTAGATGGACAATTCTTAAATCAACTTTTGCACAAGAATATAGTTATTTTAAATGTCTTATCTTAAAATATGCGGTATTTTGTATTGGTACTTTTATAATGTTGACAGGGGTCAGATATAATTCATACAATGCCAATCAATAAATTTTGCAATGAGGGAAGAGATCTTTATGAAAAGATTTGGTGTTCTTCTAATCAGGTGAGTATTTTTCACCATCCCCTTTGAAGAAGTGGCTTCTCAACAATATCAGTTCCCTGAAATAAATAATTAGCTTTGCATAGATGTGTTCAAAATTATTTGACAGTAGGCAGCTGTAAAGTTTAAAGAAATAATGTGCTGAAAGAGGTGGCAATTTCAAATGATTTTTTATCTTATTTACACAAATGAATAAACTTTATATTCGTCTGAGCAGAATTTTTTTACCGATTGTGTCCGATTCCCGATTGTGACATTTTGACTGAATGTGGATTATCATGGCGGGTGATGCATGCATAGCAAGGGATGCTTAACTTGTCGACACACCCGGTCTCGCTCCTTTTGAATTTCGCGCGATTCCCTCAGTCAATTTTTGTTTGTTACCTTGATTTGTCTTTTCTATCGCTTTTCATCGCTGTGGATAGTAAGAAAACAATTGATAGTAAATAAATGTTATTTCTGGCATATTTATGTAAGTGTAACAGAGAAAAGCACGAAAATAATTAAAATTAAAAGAAAAGAAAACAATACCGTTATTTTTAAAAGAGAAAGTGCAAAAAAATTGTCCTTTCCCCAAACACTGTTTCCCTTATTGAACATTAGATTATTTGTGTTTTATTACACTTCCCTATGGGATGAAGAACTAAAATTATAAATGTTTACGTGAAAAAGGTAAAAAAATATAAATTATGGAGTGTTATAAAAAAAAACTTGTTGGAAATATTAAATAAACTGCACTCGTTTGAAGGGTATTATCTGTCATTTGACAGTTTTGATGTCTGCGGTTTGTATACTACCCTACAATGCAATCTCATTAAAGAAATATAGAATTGTTCTATTCATTAAATTGTCATTCTGCAAATTTGGAATTTGTACGAGATTTTTTCATCGATAGTTACAGTATACATTAACACACCATAAAACGTTGCCCAGTTTGATGTACGACTCATTGAAGACGTCCATGCGGTGAAGTTATTGGGCAATTCTGTAGATTCATAATGATTCTTTGTGTACATGTCGACTACAGATGGAACTTTGTAGGTTTTCTGTGCGTCCGTCCATGTTACTGTATGAAAGAATATATTAAAATTCTGTTCAAAGTACAGTAAATGTCAAGAGAAATAAGATCACATGGAAAGATCGTTATTTTGAGACTACATGTTTTTCAAATAAAATGTTATATGATTCGCTAGTGAATAATAAAAAAGAACCGTCAGTAGGGATAAACAGGTGGCTTAAAATTCTACCAATGCAAGAAGCTCCAAATATGAATTCACTATATAACTTTATTTTTAAATATTTAACTGAAAATAAATTAAAAATATTCAGATGGAAATTACTACAGTTTATTGTACCAACAAAAAAGCTTTTATTACAATGGAAAATAACTAATAATGATATGTGTAATTTTTGTAACATAGAAGAAGATTATGATCACTATTTTTTCAATTGTTCTTATTTGACAAGATTTTGGCAGCAAATATACGATCTCTTAAAAAGGAGTAATATAGATTTTTTAATAAAACTACAACACCTGATATTTGGATACAAAATCACAGACAACAAGTATTACTCAATAAATTTTTTAATTACAATACTTAGTTTTTCAATATATAAATCATACTATGTATCTGAGCAGAAAACAAAAAACATAGACGTCTACAGAATTTTTGTCAATGAATACACTAAGAGAGTAGACACCAATATTAATGGACATAAGACAATAAGTCCAATGTTACTAACAATTAAAAGGAACATAATCAGTGAATAATTTTTTTTTTATGATGAACATATGATAGACATCGTTCATCATCAAAATCTGCCAGGAATCCATATTGATAAATCTCTTTCGTGGGAAAATCAAATTGACAAACTTTGTGCAGTAATTATAAGCAGACTGAATATTATGGGCCAACTCAAAGCATATCTTCCAGTAAGTGTTCTCAAACTATATTATGATGGATATATACGTTCATTTGCTGATTACTGCTGTACCGTTGGGGACAATGCTTCACATATATTGACAAATTATATAAGTTACAAAAGAGTGCAGCAAGAATCATTTTGAATGCAGGTTTTGATATATCTCCATCAGTTATGTTTAAAAAGTTAGGATGGCTTACCAGTTATAATAGAACTAAATATTTTATGGCAGTGACGGTATATAAGTGTATGAATAATCTAGCACCTGAACATTTATCTGAACTATTTTCAAGTTCTTCAGTTGTTAATAACTACGCATTAAAATCATCTTCCCAAAATAATATATTTGTTCAACGATTTGAAACTAATGCGGTATGGGCTTTGTTCATTATTGAAGGCCGTACGGTGACCTATATATAGTTGTTAATTTTTGTGTCATTTGGTCTCTTGTGGAGAGTTGTCTCATTGGCAATCATACCACATCTTTTTTCTTATACTATATGTATTCTGGAACCTTGTTGTGGAATTCCTTGTCTTTGACTTTGAAAGAAAGTAAAAGTATAAATGTTTTTAAAACAAAATGTCAAGCTTATCTCTTGAAAACACATGAAGAGACTTTTTCTCATTTTTACTACAACAATTAATATACTTTTAAGTCAATGGTATTTGTCTACTGTACTATATTTGTGCTCTTGTATACAGTTTATTAGTATGTTTTTGCTTATCTATTACCCTTTTGTTTTATTATCTTTTAAAAATTATGCTTTCTTGTATGTAGATGAAGAAGGGATTAAATTGAAGGTCACATGAATACGGAATCAATGAGGTCGAATTATTCACTTGCAAGTAAATAATTTTATAGCGATGTTTCTAAGCTTATTTTGACAAAATTAAACCGAATTGGCTGCTAAAAGCGAATTATTATTTCACTATTTCACTTTCATTAATGATTGAACAAAAAAAATCATATTTTTTTTGTTTATATCTCGTAGTTAATGCCCCTTTAACAAAATACTTGTTTTTAAATTCTATGTATGATTGTAATTTTATCAGTTAACTAGATTGCATTATATACATGTACATGTATATTGCTTAGAACAGAGAAGCTAGAAGTTGCTTATCATTTTCACGATATTCTTAAGTGAAAACAAAATCAGAATTTGAGGACTGATTTTTTGAGACCGTGTGGGGTCATATTGTTACAATTTAATCATTTAATTTAACTTATCTAATATCGGGCGATTTGGCAAGAATGCGCGTTTTTCATTGAAGACTGTATAAGATGACAATTGTCTTGTTCTTGCTGTCTGCCGTACGAAAATAAATCGGTGCATGGTATTGAAATTTATTGAAAGGTGCATTTCATTTGAGCAAACATTCAATATATTGAACTTATTCAAATAAAAAAAAATCTTGCCAATTTAAAACCTATCATCTGATTCAAACTGATTAGGTAAGCGTACTAGTTTAATCGACATGTTAAAATTATTTGCTACTTGATTTGGCGGCATGATAAGTATCATGCTTTAAGACAGACAACATAGCTGATCTGAAAAGTACACCATCTACGTGCCACTATACAACATGTACTGTGTTTCAACCCTAGGTAAAGCCGACGAGGAAAGACATTACTCAACCAACGAAAAAGTCATTTGCGCTGGACACAGAGCAGGCGGTGGTGACACGATGGTATAGAAGCAAGGGTACGAATCCCGCTGAGGGAAGAACAAAAATATGCATTGCAGATCTAACATTGCTGGGCTAAATTTTAGACGAATAATATATATTGTGGTGTTAGCCCTGTATAATCACGTGTTATTCGATGGAGAATGTCTGTCATAAAATTGTCACATGTTTAAACGTATATATTACTTCGTCTCAAATTTAGCGAAACAATGTTAGATCTGCAAATTTGCGTTAGCACATTTTTGTGCTTCCCTCAGCAGAATATCTATACATATAATATATATAGGTAAACAGAAAAAAATATGAACAGTGGAAACTAATGAATAAAAACAGAATACACACATGTTTTGAATAGTAAATGCATACATACAAATTCTGCAACTTATAGTTTAGCAACATTTAAACAATAAATCGGACTATATAAAAAGGGGAAGACGGTATAAAGACTGCAATTAAAAATCACGAGAACGGAGAAAACAGATAAAACCATTACCAAAAAGAAAAAAAACGAAAATACATTAACCCTAAAAAAAGTAACAGTAACAGCCAAAAAAGCACTGCACGCCACATACAAACAATGGGTGAACTCGTGTGCTCGAAAGGTATCGTTTTAAGGTAGATTCAATAGATAACGCCATCTTGGATTGTACAATAGCAGTACACAATCGGTCTAGTTCTTTGCCTAAATCTGCAAATTTTGAGACAGATTTGCAATTTATGTGCAAGACCGTTTATTTGTATAAGGAAAAATATGTGATTCATTGCATTCTCCAAAATGTTTAAACAAATACATGTACCAAATATTTGTGTTTTTTAAAATCAATTTTTCAACTTAGCAATTTAACTCTAATTATAGTAAAACTTTTATACTGGAATGATAGTGAAATTTTCAATTTTTCCTTGTAGCAAGAAAACAAGTTTGGTGACACCATTTTTCTTCTTATTCTTAAAGCATAGTATAAAACCTATCTTCTCATATTTTATTTCAAAATTCTATCTCATACATTTCTTTTTATTCACAAAAATTTGTTTTTTCATAAACAATCTATGCAAATTTGGGCAATTTTGCCCGACTTGTAGCTTGAAAAATAGCACGGTGACACATATTTTTTATTATATTTTTGAAAAAAGAATATTGAAATCTTCATTTTGGCAAAGTATAAGAAAATTCTATCTGAGGAAATATATACCGATGATCCACCTTAAGAAGAGAAAATAGACCTACCTCGATGTGTATTGAAATAATAATTTGCAGTCACAACATCGGTTTTTAAAAGTGAAATAGTCATTAATATTAAACGCCACATTTCTAAAATGGTGTAGGAAGTAATTATAAAACAGTTTATTTCCTGGTTGAAAAACGGATTTGAATACTTCTATATTGTATCATTGAGGATAGCATGTATAGAGTATTAATAACTTTTTTTTCAATTATTACTAGTTTTTATTAAAATGTTTTTTCTACTACTCAGTCGTGTATTGTTTAGATGTGATAGTGTGTGTGAGAGATTTTCCTACGCAATACCAAGTAAATGTTAATATATACCAAACATTTTAAAAAGTACTTGTGATTTGAGAAAACATTGCAGATTTGTGAAAGAATAGTAGAGTCATTCTGTTGCTAAAATTTCTCATTTTAAACTTGACAATTCTTACTTCAAACAGACATTTCTCATTTCCAAGTTGAAAGTTATGAATGAGAAATATCAAGTTCGATATGAGAAATATCAACTTAAAACTGAGAAATGACAAGTTTGAAATTAAAAATTAACGGATGTGCTACAAGTCCTTCCACGAATTTTCTGATGTTTAAAAAAGCCAAGGGCACAAGTCTACTAAAGAAATTACATTTAATGGAATTTCTGACGATTTATTAGATTGAATGACACATTTAATAAGTAAGCATTAAGAAAACATTTATGTAAAGAGTGCAATCATGTCTAATCTGGTCTTTATTAGGACTTGGAACCCCAGGGTTTTGTTTTGGGTTCTCTGCTGTCTTTAAAATACATTTTAAAATGATATAACTGACAGCCTTAATAGATTCTAATTTAGCTAGACTTTTTGGACATGATTCTTTGCTGTCATATTCTAGGGACAATTATTATTAATAAGTTTAAAATGAGATAAATACTGGCCTAGTAAGTGCTATACATTACTGGTCAAACGCCTGGCTTTTTGATTTTCATTTGGTGAAATCTAAAGCCCTGATTTTCGAAATTGATGTCATCCCTAGAATGGGGGTCTCCTTTGGGGGGGGGGGGTTCTGATCCCGGATCCCACTTACTGTCTTGTCAGATTCCCGTATCCCGCTTACACTATGTACGTAAGCAATTCTCATTTTTTTGTAATTTCCCGTGTCCCGCTAGACTTCATTTCCCGTTTTCACGGAACAATAATTTGACTTTCACGTGTCACGCTTACAAAAAATCGGCAATCCCGCGTCACGCTTAGACCCCAATGAGACCCACTAGAATGAATAAAAAATTCAATAATAAAAATGTTGAACTTGTAAATGACCTGTGTCGTTTTCATTTGATGGAAACTGGTTGACACATATAGATAATATTACTGATTCAGCTCTCAAACAATTAAATGATATCCTACAATTAAGGTTGACATGATAGAAATGGATTTATTTATAACTATCATTGGAAAAGTTTTAGAGTATGCTTTCGTCGTTTGGTGTGGATGTTTCGAAAGAGACCCCGGGCTGACAAACCAAAAGAAATACAGCTTAAACCTGCTCGAATAATGAATGACATATCAAATTTACAACTGATGAAGTCTTAAAGTATGAAACGTGGTTGGATATCTAAAGTTAATTTTATTTTATAGACAAAACCAAGGATTTTTTTATTATAAAATGCATTATGGAATATGTCTACATTATTTAACCAATTGTTTATCTCCCCTTATATCAGATGTAAGTGGCTTTTACTTCCAAAGTACCCAAAGGTGCAGGCTTAGAATATCCGCTAATTAATTTATTCCATTATCTGTCCAAATTTTGAATAATATGGACAAATTTATTCGTGATTATTCAACCTTATCTGTCTTCAATTAAAGATTTACAAGCCTCTGATGTAAAACCCCAGAGTACGTACAATAAAGAACGTAATCGAATTCTTAATGTTTTACATATGACATCGACTCAGATGTGGATCACTTTACGAAGACGCCTTCCACTGTCTACTCGAGTGTCCTTTGTACCATAAAAGCTTCAAAAAAGATCTTTATTTTCAGATATTGATGGAGGTATACCTTAGAGTTTTGTTATTTAGGGAAAATGATTATAATGATCAAGACAATTCAAGTATTTTTTTTAAATCGGGTCATGAATAAAACAAACCAAACGGTTCTAAGGTACAGATAAGCTCTCAACTTGTTTCCAATTTGCGTTCATGCTATTTTTACTTATATATACATTTGTACACATAATTTCCATTACTAATTTTATATACTTAAGATACTTCAATAGTACATGCAGGCAGTGCTAGACAAAACCACACCCAAAATGATGCAAACAAATACGCTAACACACCTCAGAAGTTATTACGACAGAGTAGAAACATGCTTTAGAGGATACGAATCTCTTGGGCAAACTCATGACTCGTACGGCTCATTGTTGATACCAGTAATACTCAACAAAATGCCTAGTGAAAAATACCAAAACTTGACACGTAAACACGGTTCTACAGATTCGTTTTCTCGGTGACCTTAGATCTATTTTACAAGGAGCTGGCCATTTGAGAGTCTGATAATAGTACAGAAACAGTTGAAAGTTCGAGTGCCACACCTACATTTTACACAAACAAAAAATCGCTCAAAATCTGACAGAAGAACAATTCAACACAGAAATCTAATGGCAAAATATGTATTCCAATGCATTAATCTATCGACCTGATAAATATGCAAATTTCCATACCGGAAGTCACTTAGAATGAAGCTGCTAAGGTACTGGCGCCAATCAGTCACATTGACAGACGGGAATAGCGCACATGTATTGTTAATAAGTTTCTAAAAAACCGCATGGCAGTGATAAACAATGCTTGTGTGTGCTCCCGCTGGATACAACAATAGAAGTAAAAAGAATAGTGACATGATATGTTCCGTTTTTCGATTGACACGAGGACTCTGTACCAATCCCAAACAACACAATTTGTTCACCCACTTTTCCAAGGCAAAATTTACAATATTTAATTACAAGCATACTGTTTTAGAATCAGTAAATCAATTTAAGTTCTTTGGTAACTTTCACTCACACATGTCACAGAAAGGAAACTTATTATCATCTGCTGAAGCTCTTTCGAAAAAAGCTCTTTAAGCTATGTACTCTATCAAAAGTTATACACGTAGTCTGAGGAAATTTATCTGTTCATTTATTTGATTCTTTGGTTTGTCCTATTCTTACATACAATTGCGAAATTTGGTATATAGATGTGTACAGATCATACTATAATGCAATTGCTAGATCCAGAAAATTAATTATCCTTTGGATAAACTCAATTTTATAGATATGAGTCCCCCTGAAAAAAAACACCAATAAGTTTTGTAAATTTACACTCGAAATAAAGAAATGTGTCAGTAATATCGCCTCTAGATCTGAATTAGGAACATTCCCCATTGTTGTTTTATTGCCTTACAGTCACTTTATATGTAGACCACCTTTTCAGTGAAAACTCATCTGATTTACTTAAAAAGTGTTATTCTCTTTCATAGTCACTCATGGTACTCATACGTAAATCATATTAGGTCCGACAATAATATTAGCAAACCTAAAGATGAATCTGAAAACAAATAAAGAGCATGTAAGAATATTAGTAAAAAAATACTATAAAATGAACTTGAACAAAGTTAATTATACAGAAATAAATGACAATAAGATATCATCTCTTGATCAAAGTGGTAAACTTCTTTTGTTTAAACACATGAAAACTGAATATAAACAAGGATTTTATTTGACATACCCTAATTTTGATGGAAAAAAACTTATATGCAAATTTAGAATAAGTGATCATTTCCTCGCTATTGAAACAACAAGTTAGATACAAAAATATTTCACGCCCTCAAAAATTTGTAATACGTGCAAAGTTCTGGTTGATGAATTCCCTTTCTTTTTATTATGTAAAATAAATAATGATTTATTATAATAAGACCTGTTTTTTACCGATTTAAAAATCCTATACAAAGATTTTTCTGATAAGAAAATGAAAGATATTCTAAATCCAACTTCAAGACAGCAAGTGAAATCTTTAGGCTCCTTTATTAAGCAGTCCATGGAACTGAGGAAAGGGGACACTAGATGGTAAATGGTTGTGTTGGGTGTTCAATATTTTATTTTATTTTATTTTTTATGTAAATGTCATGATTAGATTGTTGTTACATGTAATTGTAATTATTATTATGCCTTGGACCCTCTTATGTGAGTAATTTGTGCTTGGGCTGTTTTCTGCTCTTTGGTCGGGTTGTTGTCTCTTTGACACATTCTTCGTTTGCATTCTCTATCTATTAATAAAGTATAATGGTATAATCCGACAAAAAATATTCTTTCATATACCCAATGCGTTTAAGTTTTAACATCCGCCAAAATGTCCAAATCACACCTCTAGATTAAGTCCTTAATCATGTAACTGTCAATTTTAATACGAGTCATAAAAGTAAACAACAAAGGAATAACTGACGTAACGGGGACGTTGTACATGTTGTTATTAAACTGGATTCTACAATTTCTAGACAGTGGAAAATCTGTAAAATTTAGCATGCTAAGGACTATGTGGAACACTCTGAAAACTGGTGTACGGAAAAAACTAAAGTATATTTAATATGTACAGTATTATTGTAACTTTGTTTAAATCTGAAATAACATATTTAGTTTAAAATTAACAGATAATATTTAAAATGTGCGATTGTGGTAACGAAATAACTTTTAATAAATTGGTTAACGGTATAAATAAATTATTGAACTTGTAACTTCATCGACAGAAGAGTTGCCTGTATTCCCACTAAATCAGTTCATACACTGTGTACTTTCAATGTATTTTTCAACCGTCTGTATATTACGTTAATAGAATATGCCAATTGTCTCCTTATAATCTCAAGGATGATCTCTCTAGAAGTAGCAATTTGTTTTACCCATTGATGTTTTCTTTGAATTTGCATAGATGTACATGTACTTTGCATTGACCTCTATCAAAGTTTGAGCAGAAAATATGATGTATTCAGGTTCGTTTCCATGGTAACGGTAACCAAAGTTGGCATTTCCATTGTATGAATAGATACATACCTGACGTAACTTTCATTGATTTTTTCCAAGCCTTCGAGATTAAAATGAAAGGTTTGTTCTGTAGATATCACACATATATGGTACAAAATGTAAATAAAACACAAACAATGGCAGTTGTATGCATATTTATTAATTTTGACCAAGAAACAATCACCATAGCAACATACAAAAAACGAAGTTTTCTTAAAAAGATTCTAATTTTCTTGAATTTGAAAAAAAAATTGGTTCAATGATTTTTTTTTTAATTTGACATATTATAGTCCAAACAATGTGCTTTCAAATAATAAACAGAAATATATGGGTATTCTGACTATTTTGGTAACAATACAATGTTTGTTACACCTAATTTTACACAAATAAAAAAGCAAGACTGGTCCTTAAGAATATTTTAAAAATAGTTTTGAAAAGATAATCATTCTTGTAAAAATATTTTCTTTGAATTTTAACCTGAACAGACATTTTTTTTAAGGATGTTCGCTCCTCTCTTTCAAAATAACAAGCTTTTTAAAAGACTGTATTAAATTGAAAGTATATAAATAAAGGAACTTAAAAAACAGAAAAAAATGATAGGTCTTTAGATATAATAAATTGAAAATTTAGCGGGAAATGATTCTCTCTATATGTTTCATAAAATTAACATTAGCTCCTTTTTTCTTATGATAACTGTGCTGAAGTAACAAGGATTTTATAAGATTTTGAAAAATTGTTTTTTAAACTATATATAATAAAATTATGAAAAGAAAAGTAGGTGTTAGCAGGCAAAATTTGTATTTACTTTACATGGATAAAACCAGAGGATTCCGAATATCTGACAAAAAGTCAAAAACAAGAGTAGCATACATCCTTAAAACGCGATACATGTTTTCATACACAAACAATATTTTATTTAGAAAAAAAACCCGTGACAATGGCGTGCTCGAAAAATTGATAGTTAAAAATTAGTAGATTTGGGGAAATTGTACTAGTATGCTAGGAAATATGTGGAACACTCTGAAAAATTGGCGAATGGAAAGAACTTTACCTTTTGTGTACATGATTTATTTCCCATTGTTTTTCAATATGCAGCAATGATGTAGGATAGTGGAATTCAATGTTCATCACAAAGTTTATTGAAAAAAAAATAGAATAGAGACAAAATCATGATACTGTTTTTGTGAACATCCTTTTGTAAGGTCCGTCGACAATTAAGGAGGGAATCGAGATGTTTTAAATTATTTGTGTCGTTGGTTTGCTGTCTCATGAACCAGAAACCATAAATAGGACATAATGCTTAAGCAAAAATGAAAGAAAAGACAAGACAAAGATAAAACATACAGAAGCAAACAAAAAAATGATTTAAAAGCACGATGCTTATCGGGTAACAGCTAAATGATATGAGTAGAATATGTTTAATAGTCAAATAACTCAGTTTGTCTATAATCCACAAGTCCAGCACACAATTCAATAATTTGATTTGATTCGTGTCTTGGATGTCTCCACAAAGTTTCGACAACCCCAAATGTTTTTAAACGTCTAATGGCGTGCTCGACATAAACTTGGCATTCTGAAATTCTTCTATTTAGTTTTTTGCATTTTCTTTTTTCCCTTTGCGGTTTTGTCTTATTATGGCGTAACAATTGCTGGACGGTTCCCATAAATCTTATCACCTAAAATAACACAGTTTTGAGGAAAATCCAATTCCAAGTTAATGCAAATTCTTGGAAGAAGGTTGTCTTGCTGCGCATCATTTTAATGTTCAAGAAACCACCTTTCACGATCTGTATGTGATTCGTATTGTCTACTACTATCTGAGTATGAATGCAATGAATGGACAGAAGGACGAACGAACGAAAGAACGGACGGATGGACCCATCCACCCATCACTATAAACCGTCCAATTGAGAAAGCAAGGTGTATAGTGAATGTTAGGCAAAACAAAATGAAGCAAATCGAAAACAAAATGCCAGACATATAATTTAGCAGGCTTTGCAAGAGGTGACCATGAATATTCCATTTTCAAAATATCCTACTGACCCAAAGATAATACAAATAACTTCTACGTATGAAAGTTTAACGCCACTTTCAACAATATCTTAATTAAATCGTGGTGTTCTGTTTTGTTGGTGGAGGAAGCCGTGATACCAAAAAAAAAAACCTTTCGACCCTTCACCGAAACTTAAATTTAACATGCTTGAATAGTGCCCAAATGTGGTAATCTTTTAAAACTTATTTCGATAACCTCTTCTGTCCGAAAAACTAACAGACAAAAGTTGATAGAAAGAAAATATCAGTTAAAATGTTAATTAGAATAATTAATTGTCCCTTTTCAGCATTACATTAAATTGCCAGAGTGACCTTTCTAGATAAAATAAAAAGATAAAGATAATCATACGCTTTTGTTTCATTTTGTTTTTAATTGTAAAGACTTAGTACACAAATTTCTAGTTTTTTTTTTATTAGAATTTAAAGCTACACATTTCCCTATTCTAGAAAATCATATAAAATAAGGAGACGTGGTATGATTGCCAAAGTAGACAAATATCCACCAGAAACCAAATAACTAAATGTTTGCAACTATACGTCACCGTATGGCCCTCAACAAGGAGCAAAACCCATCCCGCATAAAAAGCTATGAAAGGCCCCGACATGAAAAGTATATATTAAATAAATTTCAAATAAACGAACATTTTATACAAAGATTGATGTAGAGTAAAAAATCGGATTCGGATGCGATTTGATTGCAGCGTTTTTTTATTCATTTAATTTGATCACTTTGCGGATTATCCTTGTAGTCGTTCAACAAAATAGTAAGAAATGGGGGAACAACGATCCTAAACTTAATCGATCACTACATTTAATGATAATGATATGAATAATGATCGTGTTGTTTTGCTGGATCCTCCTCGGTGTATTACGGATTATATTATTTTGATCTATTTTATTGTGTAAAAATCATCTCAGCATTATCAAACAAACCCATACAGGTAACTTTAATAAATGATTAGCTGTGCTTTTTGAGATGGTCCCCACTATAGCCTGTAGTGGTATTGGTATTTAACATCAACGTCAAAATCGTATTGACTTTCCTAACACGTCTAATAAAGTGGCTGTCATGTAAATGTTGCTTAATTGCCATGGCGTTATCACGACTTATGAGTTTTAATGTTTCCTTATTATATTCCGCCTCTTTTCTAACTCGTATAAAAATCTAGTGATGAAGCAATGTTTAAAGGAGCTAGTAAAAATATAGTAGATATTATAGACTTAATAACTCTATTTCATTATCTCCCGGCTTATGCGAGTTATTGTCATTTTGTATTAAATTTCGATTCTTCATAATAATATGCATTTTTACATGAAATATGAGTCATAAAAATAAGAAGATGTGGTATAATTGCCAATGAGATAACTATCCACCAAATGACGTAGATGTTAACTATAATAGGTCACCATACGACCTTCAACAATGAGCAAAACCAATACCGCATATTAAGCTATAATAACTAATAAAAAATCATGTATCTATCTACTGTCCTACTTTTTTTTTCAACTTACGACTTTCTCAGATAGTACTAATTTCTTTTCTATTTTCCTTTTCAACAGTATTTTTCTACTTTTCTCAAAATAAAAAATAGCACAGAGATTTTTTTATAAATCTTCTTTAACGATTGTTTACACACCTTACAATCAAAGAGAGCATCGAAAGAAAATGATAACTTACAAAACATATTACTAAGTAAACTGTCGTACATATCAATAAGACAATTAATTTACATGTGTAATTGAGATGCGAATATTTACAAACAAATGTTGCAACATTTTCAATTTAGTCTGCGATTGTTTGATAGTCTCCACTTGTCTCCAGCATACTAGAAGGAATAAGATATCCAGAAGTATCAACGTGTTGTATTTGATATATGTTCTGTTGGACAGTGGGTTGACATCCTGAAGCAGGGAATTCTGATAATGGTGACAGCTCATAATATTGCCCTGTTATAGAATCTGACATTTGATGTGGTATATCGTTGTCATTGTTTTGATCTCGTCGTGCTGTCAAAGATGTGAAAGAAGCTTTTATTAATTTTCTTCTTTGGATATAAATACTGAAAAAGAAATCAATTATAGATGAAACGAAGCAAACAGCTGCCATCGACAACAACTTTAAAGCCGATAGTCACATTACATAACAATGTCAACTTTATGCACTCTGCTGTGAAAACATCAACGAATCATGTCAACTCTAACAATAGTAACTATATTGTTATGAAAAAATTGCCGTGGAAGAAATGAATAAAGACGTACATAATTCTGGCTTTCGAAATTAGATGAACCTGTACCAGGAGAATGAATTACTGTAGAGAATTAACTTATTAACTGTATTTATAACTATAACTAAAAACAAGTGTTATTGCAGATACAGAATTTATTTAACTTGTCAAACAGAATTTAGATAAAAATTAAGGGAATAGTTTAAACGAATGGCAATCCTTCTTAGTTTAATGAAAATATAGGTAAGTTTTACTTATATATATATAACTTTGCAACTTACACGACCAAGAGAAAAATTATAATAGTTACAGAGAATGCAGCGCCTCCAGTCGTAATTTTGATACACAGATCTGCATTAACACACACATCTGCAATATAAATACTAAGCCTCTTGTATGGAGAATACAAAAGCTCAGCATGTTAAAAAAAGCTTGCATATATTCTTTTCGGGGTTTGTAGACTGTCTTTGACAGAGCAAACTTTCTGCAAATATTCAAAATACCCCTTTCTCATAGATAACCGTAATCTACCGCCCTCCATCCCGACCTGACCCACTTTGATAATCCTCCTTCGCGACTGAGTGATATTTCTCAAAAATACGATTTGGGTAACATGTGAATATATTCAGGTATATGGGCAACTTTTTCACAGACAAGTAAGTACCTGTGCAAAGCCCAGAGCAAACTGTACATAAAGTGTATGAAGAAAAACAAACGAAACATATAAGCCTTACTTCATAAACTATAAATAAGATAATTGATGTTCACAACCCCTTCAAGCCCCCATCTCTGAAAAAAATAGACGCAATGATTGGTTAACAAATTACACAGCTACTTTTGCATAGGTACTATTTCTGTACCAAAAATCTGTAGTACTGGAAATCTACTTTTAATATTCAGTACTATTTTGTTGCTTTAAAATTATTGTAATATTTAGGTACCTGTATTTTACAGTAATTGATTTGTACTATAAATGTAAGTACTACAGAATTTTGGTTACACCGTTACATTTTCAGCATTTTGAAAGTTTGTCTATTTCAAATCTCTTAAAGTTTTGATTTTCAAACATGGAATATTGTGATCACTGTTGGTATTATTTCTGTACCAAAATTTTAAGTACAAATCAAGTACTGTAAAATACAGGTACCTAAATATTACAATAATTTTAAAGTAAAGAAATAGTACTAAATATTAAAAGTAAATTTTCAGTTCTACAGATTTTAAGTACAGAAATAGTACCTATGCAAAAGTAGCAGTGTATAACTATACTTTATAAATAAGTCTATTCAACCGAAAAGCAAGATTCGAAGGACAATTTCTAAATTTGTTAGCTTGATGAATAATACAAAGTTGGATAAGAAATGCGACCCTTTTCCATTAAGTTCCCTCTGGTGGAATCATTCTTCCACAATAGAATGTCTTTATTTATATGTGATGAAATATGTTTCATCAGTTTATGATATAAATTTATATCCCTGTTTTAATGAAATATTATGTTAATTGAAATCTGAGACATCACTTCAAATACACAAATATCGATCCGTATTATGCTGTTTTGCTTAAACAATTCAGTAGTGTTCACATTCAATAAACATTTGTAGGAACATTCCTAAAATAGAAAATGCTAATGTTTGTGTGAATAAGCTTATTTGATACAAATTATAGATAAAATTTAGACCATGGATAATTCTAACAACTCAATGTATGCATTATTTCTAAGTCACTTTTAGATATTTTTTTATATTATTTTTTCGATATTTATACATGTATTCAGTTTCAAATGCTCTAGTTGAAATCCGTGAGATCAACCTTTTATGTACATGTACCTATTACCTTAAATTAAAGTAGGGAGTGGATCATTTTACAATCTCAAAAAGACTTACGTACACAAAATTTACGTAGAGAAATAAAAAACCAAGACTTTTTTGGTGTTCATGCAAGGCCTTATTTGTATAATATATAGAAAAATATGGCGCACCAAATGTATCTGAAGCGAGCCTGTAATTCAGTGATTGCCGTTTGTTGCTGTGTATCATATTTATTTTTCGTTCATTATTTTGTACATAAATCAGGCCGTTAGTTTTCTCTTTGAATTGTTTTACATATGTCATTTCGGGGCCTTTTATAGATGACTATACGGTATGGGTTTTGTTCATTGTTGAAGGCCGTACGGTGAACTATAGTTGTTAATTTGATATACTTCATTAAAGACCGCCCATTTGGGGGAAAGATTTCTGTATAACACTGAAGTCCTGTGCTCCATTTATTGGTAGATTATGTTTGAAATTGAATGTTGAATGCATTTTTTTTTTCACTACAGGGTTGAAAAGTTATGGGGTCATTTGTAATTTAATGAATGATAAAAGAAACATTCTAATTTCTAAAGGTAAACCAGGTATAAATTTAATTCCAGCAATAGACATTGAAGTCGATGGGAGATTTTATTTTTATAGAATTTGAACTTATACTTCGGTTTTGTTTTAACAAAATAGACCCAAAGACCCTTATTGCAGAGCCATATCTGTTCTCCCAGAATATAATACACGTAAGAATTCCTATACATTGACAAAAACAAATAAAATGTCTATACTTACTTGAGTTGATGTCGTGTGTACATAAAGCAGGCAAGTGGTCTGAACAAGATCTAAACTGGTAAGTCATTGGTCGAGTTATGTCGTTCCTTTGGATCGCAATACACCGTTGGTTTGCTTCGTCTGAATGAGAGAAAAAAAAACATTTATACAATATGAGTCACTGATTAAACAATACACAATATATAGAATAACAAATACTAACTTATAATTTGAACTTCATTCTCAAACAATCAAACGTTGTAAAACTGGACCAGAAGGATAAATACAGTTTAACTTATTCATATTTAGTCCAGAAAAGTAAAATGGTTTCTGTTAGGAAATATAAACAAGTATAGTTACATTCTACTCAAATAGTTGGTATTTGTAGGACAAAGGAAGTAGCTTTACCATTTGGTAAGCGGACACGAATAAATAACCGAATAATGACTACACGTCTGCTATACAATTGTATTAAGACATCTAACCTAAAATAACCATGAAATTAAAGATGTTAGTTCTGATCTGTACATATATTTTCTGTAAAAGTACTTGAATTAAAATTGAAGTCCAATTTACCGCAAATTACAAGTACACTGTATTTTGATTGAGCCCCAAGAAGGATAACAAGATAAGCAAATGAAATGGAATTTGGAACCGGTAGATAAAGAACAACAGTTAAGATTATAGGTCCTGGTACATACACACCACAGACACTAGGCTTAAACAAACAAAGTACGCGTTTCGCTTCAACAGTTTCATGAGTGACGTTCCAATGAAAACAGTTAAAATACCAATTCAATAAGAAATTTTAAGACCAATGAAAACCGAAAACACCAAAAATGTTTAGCCAGAAATAACAACAATGGAAAATTCATTAACTTCAAACGAAAGTAGATGATGTGCTTCAACATAGTAACTAAGTACCTTGGCAAGTTAAAGACAGTCACTCATTTTTCTAGACTCGCGACAACTGTAAGATTTATTAAGAATTGTATTTTGCTAAAGATTGTATCTTGACATCTATGTGTCATTTAGATATTTTATCTTTTGATTTCCTTTTGATAAACCTATACTCGACATCTGTTTTTTTTCGTATCAAAAGTCATAAGGAATATAAATTTCTTTTTGACAATGTTTTCAATTTTTGTAATAAAGAGTGTTGGAAGGTTAAGTTTTCCTACATTGTCATGCATCTACGTTTACAGTTACAGGTCCTTTCTAAAAGTTAACATTTGAAGGATTAAGAATACTCATTATTACTTTAATATTTGCATGGCATAATGTAGACTTTTTTTCACTGATGACAGTAACTTTCGTGAATCGATTTCAAACAAGAATAACGATCTTTAATGTCAAGCCGTTCTAGTCTCAACTATGTCGATGGTCATGCTTATCGCAGACTATTTATGATGTTCACTAAATTCATTGGATGTGTAGTGGTTGATACTCTAGTCTGGGAAAACCTGATTTATTGATTTTTTCCTATTTAAACTAGCTTTTAGTGACTGCGATCAGTTGTTTTGTGTCTTTTGTATTTAATTGAGGATTTCAGTTCACATGGCCCAAAGGGTCAAGTTTGTATTTCTCATCACATGGCGTCCGTCGTCCGTCGTCGTTTACTTTTACAAAAATCTTCTCCTCTGAAACCACTGGGCCAAGGTTAACCAAAGTTTGCCACAACCATCATTAGGGTATATTGTTTAACAAAATGAGTCTGATGTCCTCGCCTTCCAACCAACATGACCGACATGGCTAAATATAGAACATAAGGGTAAAATGCAAGTTTTGTTTATTATCTTGAAAACCACTTTAAAAGGTGAAAATCTGACGAGAGAAGGGCGGGATGGGATGTTCAGGATGATGAGATCTAGCTTTTGTCAATTTACATTAAACTGTCGGACGACTTCTTTAAGATGGTATTGCCCTTAAATGACAAATATTACAAATTTCTTTCATTTTTCCCTATTATCTTGAAAGTTAAAATAGATAGAAGGAAACTTGATCAGCTAGACAAGATCTACAAATAAGTATAATGGTCGATATCGTCAGACGACTCCTTATGAATGAAGATATTAATATTTTTTTTTCTTTCGTTTTTTGCCTCATTTCTGAATATCTATACTAGATAGATAGAAACTTTAATCAGCAAAAGTGATCAAGTAGACAAGACCTACAATTAATTTCAATGATGAAATTGTCTGACGACTCTGTACTGGAGTTATTGCCCTTTAATGACGATTTTTACCAATTTTTGAGTTTTTGCCTAATATCTGAGAAACTATAATAGATAGATAGAAACTTAAATAGCCAATAAATGATCAGCAAGACAAGATCTACAAATTAATCAACATGCTGATGAACACTTATTGGATTTGGGACCCTTTAATCAGTGTTAATGACGATTTTTTACCATCTTTTTTGTGTTTTTGCCTAATATCAAAAAAAAAACTATCATAGATAGATAGATAGAAACTTAAATAAGCAAAAATGACCAGCAAGACAATTTCTGCAAAAAAGACTTCTTGCCGAAATCGTATCTAAACTCATTATTGGTTTTATTGTTCCTTAATGACGATGTTTACCTATTTTTTGTGTTCTGCCTCTTACCTTGAAAACTATTAAAGTTATTTACCCACTTTAAATAGCAAAAATGATCAGCAAGACAAGATTTACAAATATGTCAACATTGCCGAAATCGTCAGTACACTCCTTTTTGAGTTCTTGAACTTTAATGACGGTTTTTACCAATATTGTTTACCTATTATGTCAAAAACTATAAGAGAAAGATAGACCCTTTGAATAAAAAAAATGGTCAGCGAGACCAAATAAGACAAATTTTGCAGAAATCGTAAGTAGACTCTTTATAGGAGTGATTGCCCGTAAATGATAATTTATTCGCCCTTTTTGGTGTTTTGACCAAAATAAAAGAAGATAAAGAGAAACTTTAAACTGAAATTATGATCAGCAATACAAGATCAACAAAATAGAGAAATTTTTCATGAATTCTTTAGCAATCCACAATGGCTTGGAGAGTGTCCATTGTTAAAGATGCACATATACCTAGGTGAGCAACATAGGCTATTTAGAGACTCTAGTTTTAGCTTCGTGCCAATCCGTTAGGTCAACCTATTGACAACTGATTTTTATATACAGCTAGTTTATTAGCATGTTTCATCACCGTTCCAGGTTAGGGGAGGGTTCAGCGCTCTCAAACATGTTTTACGCTGCAACATTATATATCTACCTGTCCCTAATCAATGGCCTGTAATTCAGTGGTTGTCGTTGGTTGGTGTCATATTATTTATGTTTATTGTTTTGTCATGGGAAGGCCTTTTATATCTGACTTTTGTTTATTAAAAGCCAGGTATCTTTTGTGAGTTTATATGGTATGATTTTTTTGCGCCTTGTCAAAGAACGTCTGGTGACCTGTAGTTTAAATGCACATTATTTGAACTCGAATGCATTGTATCTCTTAATTTTATATTAAGCCGTATTTCGAAAAATGTTCACACTAAGATTTGTAAAAGCACACATTTAGATTAACAAAAACACTGAGATGAAAAAAAAAAAAAAAAAAAAAAAATACACACTTGATATGTATGCTGTTCTGAATTTTTAAAGTAATTTTTAATTTTTTATATATCAAAAGTGTATTTATTCTTGAGATAACTTCTCTTATGTGTGCCACATCATTCTCTAAATTTTAGGCCAGTTTGTCAAAATGAAAGCACCCGGTTTTGTCAATGTTGTTTACTACACAATGACCCGGTTTTGTCTATGTATAGAACCGGGTTTTGTTTATTTTATGAAAAACAACGTTAACACTGGTACCCTGAAACAACAAAAAATAAATTTACAAATGGCTGATTATGTGGGTTTTCAAACCAGATACCTCAATAAAGCGTGTGGTCAAGTTTGATCAAATTGTTAAAGAGGAGAAGATTTTTGTAAGATAATTGGCAAAAACGCAAAGAAATGGTAAAAATCGTAATTAAAGGTCAATAATTCTTACAAGGATATCGACCAAGTCGACTTATTCGTATATATTGTCTTGCTTATCATTTTTGCTATATAACTTTTATATTTTTCAAGATAGTAGACAAAAATGGAAAAAAAGGAGAAATTTGTCATTCAAGGACATTAAATTCTATAAGAATTCGTGTAAGAGTTTTGATGTGTATGAACAAAAGGTAGAGCTCAACATTAAGAACATATCTGCCCCTGTTAAATTTTCTTTATCGATAGCTGTTTTCAAATAATAGACAAAACTTGCATCCCCCTATGTTCTATTTTAAGCCATGTCGGCCATTTTTGTTGACAAGTGGGGTCATCAAAAACATTTTAAACTAGATACCTCAATTATGATGAAAATCAGTTAAACATAAGTTCGTTAGACCTTTTAAACCCGACATAAGGTTGTGGATAAGGTATGTTAAATGTATTGTAGCCCAGTAAATTCGGAGGAGAAGATTATGTAAAAAATTAACGGAATACGACGGACGACGGGGGCCAAGTGATGAGAAAGCTCACTTTTCCCTATGGCTCAGGTGAGCTAAAACCAACCAAGAATTCCAAACAAGATTGCACCGTTCTTGAATTAAAAAAAAAGTCTAAAAATTCATACTTAAGGCTTACACGAACGATATAAACTAATCAGACATGGCAAAACAACTTCAGTTGCGTTTTTTTTTTGAACAAAAATAAATACTACGTTTTATTTATACAATAGTGACTGTACGCACTGACACGTCGCGACTGCTGGAATGATCGTTATCGAATTTGTTTTGATGGTCTGTAAGATAAATAATTTAATAAAAGTATCTCATAAAATTAACATTGTTCATGGAACCAAAAAAAAAGTCAAGGTCTGATGAAACCTGCCAGACGGACATGAACACATTACAATCATTAAAACCAACCAAAAACAAAACTAAACATTCACCAATTAATCAAGAAAAATAAGTTCAAGGTCACTTAAATAGTCATATGCGCCATACGAGCAAATATAGTTGACCTATTACTTATGGTTTTAGAGATACGGACTTGAACACGAAATGTAAACCTTGATCATAGACATCAACCATTATCAGCTATTCATTTTGTTAGGAATTCGCTGACCCATGAAAATGAGGTCAAGGGCAATGGACATATGACAGATAGAAACATCGTTACATAAAAAATCTGTGTGCGAGGTATGTTGCAGTCAGGCCTTCTAACTTCTTACATATGAAGCTTCATACAAATAGTTCAAGCCGCAACGAATTTGCATCCCTTGGTCTCGCATTCCGACAATTCCAAAATATCAATGTGAATTTCTAGAATAAACATGATAATCCTGGTCACATACATCCAATTTCGCGGATGTCCCTGCTTTCTTATTTCTTATACAATTTTAAGTTGGTATACGATTTAGTTATATAACATCAGTGGCGAATCCAGTCGGCGTATAGGTCACACGCCCCCATCCTCACCTTTGATGGCCCAAAAAATATTAAATCTTTTGTTTTTTAAAGCTTAATTCGTCCAAAACATTGTTCGCTTCGCTACGCTCTGCGGTATGTAAGCTGTTTGAATTACGACCACTTTGAAAAAACCTGAATCCGTCCCTATATATTGTCACTAATATATTGACCAACGTCAATCATTCTTCAACCGTTTATTTATACAACTATTAATAAAATAATCATTATTGCATTTTTTCGATGGCCTGAGACTATTATACTAATTTATACTCAGTATAATAGTTACAATTAGGGATAGATGGATTTGATTTTTAATGCATGCTTATTGTAATCCTTTTCTCACCATAAACATTCATTTTCTATGGCGATATGCAAGCATATATACATTTGTCTGATTATCATGCCATATAATGAACATTTAGCCTTAAGAAGATTTATTTTAAACGATCATAGGAAATATTACACCCCTAGGTAGATTGGATTACTTATAAAGATAACCATCCAGTTGTGCAAGAAAATCACATATCAAATGAGCGTTCTTCAGTTTTAAAGACCATAAACTCTAATTTTAAGTTTAAACGCTAAAATTTACATAATTCATATAAAAAAGTATAGAGAGCTTAAACCTCAATTTGCGGTTTAACTTTCATTTCTATCTATTTCGCAGTTAGAGTATTTTTTTAAATGCAAAGCAAAATTAATTGTTCCAATAAAGTAGGAATACAAGTGTTTACAGATTCAAATAAATAATAAGTTGTCCTCTGTAAGAAATCGTTTTCCAACCAGCCACCAAACTCCTTTTAATTGCTAAAGTTCAATTATGTTATGCGATTATGCCTTTTTTTCTTTGACAAAGCCGGGTTCTGCCGAGTGAAATCTAGGACAAAACCGGGTTGTACACATTGACAAAACCGGGTGCTTCCATTTTGACATGACCCATTTCTCTTTCGTTCCATACGTAGAAATATTGTATTGATGTGCTCAAAGTGACTAGTTTTGCAATCTCCATGTCAATATCTTTCTTTCCGTACCTTTCTTTCCGTACCATGTGAACAATTTAAGGAGAAATTAAACAAATTCGAGGCAAGGTTCACTCAATTCGTCATTTTGACGTGCATTTTGACTTATTTCTCCGTTAATCTAGAACGGTTGTAGAAAATATTACATCTCACAATAGAAAATAGTTATATATGTATAAATATTCTTCGATATCATAACAATAACAAATAAATAAACAGAAAGCTACCTTTTCTCTATCTACTGATGTTCCGTCACCGTGCCGGATATTAGATACCATCGAGTCCAAACATTTTTTGCCGGGGTAGTTTAGACACAGTGTACATGTTGCAGTGTTGATTGTAAGCTATTTAAACAGATCATGATCGATCGATCATTACCTACCTACCTACAATGGTAGACTGAAGTTGCTGGTGTGCATTTTGAGCTGACTTTTTGAATTGTTTCTTATTATTTTCATATTGGGGCATTTTACAGCTATTTATGCGGTATGGTTATGCTGTTGTTGGTGGCCGTGTTGTGGCATATGTAGTTAACATCCTCGTCCTTTGGTCTGTATTGGAAAGTTGTCTAATTGGCTCAAATCAACAACATCTCCATATTTTAATTTGTTTACTGAAATGGTATATTCATAATCTTACCTTCTTCATACATAAAATATCCTAACCAGTAGTCCGAACTGTTATTCCGCTCTTTTAAAAGTGATTCATTCCTGAATATGCATAAGTTAATAGCATAACTCCATGTTCCGTATGCCCTATGACCTACAATTTGAATGATGTAGGAGTGATAATGTATTTCCCTCTAATATAGTGAATTATTGATAATCAATTACGTTTATCATTTTATGGAAATACTTGGTTAGTATTAAAGTCATATGATACTTCAAATCTAAAGACAAAAAATTCAATATGTTTAGTACACTTGAACGGTTAAGTTTTACTATAAAACAAGTCTGCATGGACTTTCTTGTAAAAGAAAGTCCTTTATCTATTTTAGTTTAGTTATCCAAATCTTCAGAAATGTACTGCTATTGAATTATATTGTCTTCCCGTAATCTAAATCGCCGATAGCTTTACCGTATGTAGTGACCTTAACCACGAGACCTCTCGTTAGAACTTCGGCAACCGCACAGCACAAGTGCGCGTGAAAATCCGTTAATTAAAGAATGAAGACAAATGTGGACTGGACATTTATTTGTAAATTGATTCTTATCGAAAGAATAATTAAATACACCAAATCATCGAACAACTGTTATGACAAAATGTTGACATTTGGAAAGCATGGAAAATATATTAAAAAAAAACGCACTATCAACTCACTTATTTTTACGTGCTACTTGATTCAGTGTTGATTGTGAATCATGGTCACAGTCCGGTAAACTTCGGCAATAAAATCGAAAATTAATTAGTTTGCTATCAACAATCACTGAATGAAATATGTTTTGTCAATTACGTCATGGGTTTAGTATATATGCATGCATTGGTTCAATAATTTTCTTAACGTTATAATTTCAGGAAGCTCGTTTCATATGTCTTTAATCAATTTGAATTAGAAGCAAATACAATTATATAAGGAGACAATTTTAATGATTTCAGGTGTTGTTTTCAAGTATTGAAAGGGTATAGGCACTACATAAGTTCGTTTAACTGTTTATTCAAAATGATAATTGGCAACGCACCTAAATGCATGTGGATAGCTGAGGATATTTGCAAATAGAAACTCGTCCACTGCTCCAGTAATAGTGAGTTTGTCGAGAAAATCAATGCATATTAATTATACTTTACGTATATTAAATTTTTAAAACCTATTGTGTCATAACGGATCAACTTAAACTCGTTTTAAATACTTGCCATCTGCACAATATATTATGTTGTTAGAGCTGCAGTTATTGCTTATGAAAGTACCATCTTGTCTTTTTGTCAGGCAATTATACCTATTGCCTTCTGTTCTACTCTTTTGAATACTTTTAGTCCAAAATTCTAAGGTAAATGAAAGATATTAATATAGAATTACATGTATGTCATTATTCTGTATGAACTTAGAATCGGATGAATCTTTACGATAGTCAATAAAATATTGTGTTTGTATTGTTCCATTAACTATTTTGTTATAACAAGCAGAAAGTAAAACCAATTTACATGCTATTGATTTCAGATTTTTTCATTTTTAACTGATGTTAAGGTTAGAAAAAATGTAGGTAATAAAATGTAAGTAGAGACAGACACTACTAAGAACAATCAATTATTATAATTCTAAGACAAAAAGACAATATCCTGACAAAAAGAAAAACTTCGACAAGGCAAACAGCAGTGTCCAAACTTTAAACAAATAACATGAACATTTCATTGATACAAACCCATTTTTATACTGCCTTTCTCTAAAGTTGAAATATAGTAGAGTATATTTAGGGTATTGGATGCTTCTTTTTTTAATTTTATTTCTTTTGTGTTAAAGCCGCAGTAGTTTACCGATGTGCAAAGCTCGTTAATCAATTAAGAAGAGCAAATCTATTTAACAAACAAAAATGAGGTATTTGCCTAAACTCATAAAGGAGTGGGATCTGGTACGTCGACAGGGTAAGTGTTTTCTGCTATGCATTCATCACCAACTAAGCGAATTCACAATCAGTCAAAATGCTACAATTGGAAAAAGGATACTATTGATGAAATTTTCGATCAGATACCTTTACTTATATTTAAAGATATAAAACCGCGAAAATATATCGCTTTTAAGTTTAGACACGCTGATCGACACAAAAGTTCGGTCAGCCAATTCGTTATGGTGACCGTAGAAAGTATGTAGTGTCTATTATAGTAGTTCTTCATCATAACTCTGGAGCAGCACAACCCTGTAAATGAAGTACCAAGTTATACCCAGTTTTTACAACCACTGCCATAGTTGGTGGACGTTTCATACCCGAGGGTATCACCAGCCCAGTAATTGTTATTTTTTTGTTGACATGAAATAGCATTGATACGTTTTATTTTCTGTGAATTAATAGATTCTGAAACAAAATCATTTTTCTACCAAGAGGCAAAATATACCGTAGCTGTATTTGGCAAAACTTTTCGGAATTTCGGTATTTTAATTTGTTCTAAATTAAGATATGGCCTTTTCTACATGTCTTGAATTAATCGCCGCAGATGAGTCTCATATAGGCGAAACGCGCGTCTGGCATACGAAATTAAACGACTGTTATCTTTGATGAGTTATGTATTGCTTCGTACATGTCAAACTCTAGAGATAATGAAAAAAACGGCGGTTCAAGATTACTTATCATATTTCGTTGAGGCTTATCAAAGATGGAGTCAACTCAATTTTTAAGCGAACAGTTTCTGCAGATAGGGGCATACCTGTTTCAAATTTGAAAATTAAAAGTGAAGAATGTGAATTCGAATAAACTGCATCAATTATTAGCGCGTTTCTTACATCTGATGACATACACACTGGACGTTCAACTATATATGACTTCAATTTGTTTTGATGAATTCACTTACAAACTCGTCTCTGAAGAAAAAACCAAACAGTTATATTAGTTAAACAGTTTTACAAAAAAAAGACAAATACTTTATCCGATATTTTAAAAGAAATCATTCAAAAGATAAATAAGGATGCCGCATATTCAGACCAAACATGTCAATAGATAAACAGAGTAGAATGGGAATCACTTTGTAATCGGGTTAATGTAAATTGACATGTAATATTAGTTACGAAAAGATCGAAAATGCGTGTTCATAGTGTATTCGTATTATCAGAAATATGTAGTTGTTTGGATTAAGTGTTGTTCTTTATTGCTAATGTATATTTATTTCAGAGGAGTTAGATGTTGTTTGTTGATAGGATCGATCGTTTGGAAGTTCTTGTTATCCATTTAAGTCCCCTTGGTATCTGTCGCGTCTTTTTCAACGTTAAGTAATATGAGGCATATGAAACAATGTGATCATTCGAATGTTATTTGTTTTTAACAAGTGGATTTGAGTACCTATCATCATACTTTTTGCATCAACAAATTTTCAGGAAATTGTTATTAACTATTTACAAAACTTTGAAATGTGCGAAATGCTAAGAATGTTTTACCCAAGGAATACACCTTACCTGTATTAGGATAAAATCTTACGGAATTTTGGGTCCTCAATGATCTTCAATTCAGTACCTTTTTTGGTCTTTTAACATTTTTAATTCGAGTGTAACTGATGAGTATTTTGTAGAAAAAAACGCACGTCTTCGTACAAAATAAAAGCAGTTATCTTTGAAGAGTTCTTTTTGATACTGCTTAAATACAAATTTGCAGGAAGTCTTTGTTCTTCAGGTAAAACATTTGAAAGAAATCATCCCTATATGGTCTTATATAAGCGGGAGATTTGGCAAGCCATGAAACCAGGTTCAACCCGCCATTTGTTCTTAAAATGTTCTGTACCAAGTCAGGAATATTGCAGTTGTTATCTACAGTCCGTTTCGATGTATGTTGACTTTAACTTTTGTTGTAGTTCAGTGTTTTTGTTGTTCCGTTGTTTTCCGCTTATAGTTGATGTGTTTCCCTCGGTTTTAGTTTGTTTCCTTGATTTGTTTTTGCTTAATCGAATTATGACTATTGAACAGCGGTATACTACTGTTGCCTTTATCTATGTCTCTTTGTTAGCATCTTCTGTCTCATTTTAAACGTATTTCAACAGACAACATAAAGCCGGTGACCCGTTGTATTTGGATCACTTAACGAAAATTAACAAAACAATTAGATAACATTAAAAAAAGATGGAATATAGAACTGATGAAAAGTTTAAACAATCCTTCTTTGTGACACTTGTTTCGTTCATTCTACGCTTTTACAGAAATAATTCATTATTGAATTTATCTCTTAAAAGGGCATTAGCTACGAATTATAGAAAAGATAAAATATGATATTTTTTTTGTTCAATCTTTAATGAAATGGAAATAGTGAAACAATAATTCGCTTTTAGCAGCCAGTTTAGTACAGTTTTGTCGAAATAAGCAAAGAAACATAGCTAATGAATTATTCACTTGCAAGTGAAAAATTCGACCTCATTAAATCCGTATTCATGTTAACTTCAATTGAAGCCCTTAGCTTGGGATGGTTTACGCATGAACTAGGCGTGAATCAGCTACTAAAAGGAAAAGAATGTCAACATTGGAGGTGAAACAAGGGTAAACAATTTGGTTGACTGATTCGATATACAAAAACTCATTCTTATACAGGTAAAAACGATAATAAACATATTGTTTTAACCTATAAAATGAAATCAAACAGACCTGGAGAAATCTTATTGCACGATTTCGGCAGTCTTCGGAGGTCACCTCGATTGTAAATTTGATGGCGTCTAGACTAAAATACACACGTATGCTGATACATAATATCGAGTTCTATCATCGAAAATTGTTTATTTTCGTTTTATAATTTGGATATACGTTTTAGTATGTTATAAGTCGAATAAGAGAATTTAATTCAAATCGATGATTACGAATTTGACAGCTAATTCCCCTTTAAAGTATAAATTCTATATCTATCATTTCATCGGTATTAAAGTGCAGTTCAAAGCGTTCTAATTACTAAAAAAATGTATCAATTTCGGAAATAACGCCCAATTACGCATATGTATACTTTGTGTCAATTTAAATTTTTTTTTAAAAACGTTGCATGTAATGTTTGATCTGGTCAAGTTTATTTTATATCAAATTGGTATACGTACAAAGAATGTAAAAAAATCGCCATTTGTTGTACACACATAAGCACATTTGAATACGCTTTCGGATTCAATGGCGTATGTACTGTTTGGAAAATATCGGTTCAACTTTCTTTTTATATCTTTTCTTTTAACCATATTAACTGATACATCCAAGCAACCTAAGAAATAGATTAAATAAACAAGTGTTAGGTACAAATATAAAAAGCAGATGAAAGTAATTTTCATGTAGCAGTTAAACATCTTTAATAACAAGTTTTGCAAAGAAGTGATGAAAAAAACAAGATTATTTTTTTGGCAAAATGTATATCAAGGATTTTATTTTTTATGGTAACCAATAGAATATGATCACACACAGATAAATAAATTATCGGCATCTAGTTGTGGTTATCTTTGAAACGATGATGTAGGAGTAATACTATTACATGTCTAATTTACGGATATAAATACAAAGAAATGATTTAAAATTTTATATTTACTTCTGTTAAGTTTCAGTTTAAAAGAAAAAAAATTAATAATAATAAGTAGACCATACCAAAGGGATAATAACGAAATAAGTCGATGAAAAACACACACAGCAAACAAAATCCTTAGTAAAACATAGAAACAATATACGGAATAGGCAACACAAACCCTATCTGAAGCCAGGTATAATTGCAAGTGCTTCGGAGTGGTAAGCAGATCCAGCTCCACTACAGGCACTCATCGTTCAGCTCAAGGAAATAAAAATCGATGATGTCATAATCGAGGGAAAAAGACGTGATACAGGTAGTAAAAACCACGAAGTTGTTTATTCGAATTCTGAAATATTTAATGCATTATAACTCTTCAAATGTTAATATGACATTTAGAGATATCTTTACAAATTCAGCTAGTCCGTAAGGCAAACCTCTGTGATTGGAATAGAAACAAAATGATTGCAAGATGCAAGAGACAAACCAAAAAAAAAAATATAAGAAAAAAAAAAGAGAAAAAACCTTAAACCCCAAAAATCTAGATAAGATGTTCTCTTTCAATATAGATTTTAAAGGCAATGAAACACTTCTGATATTTTCTATGCAAAAGTATATTAGATCATTCATTTTACATTCTATGAAAATGAACCAATGCGATATTTTCACATGGTAAAAAATAGATAAGTTATTCCGTTTGTTATAAATGTCCATATAGGAAATCCTATGTGAGATTCTAACATTATGTCAAAGATAGAACATTGGTCACCATTGATGTGGAATGAAAATAACACTACTGAGCTGATGATACCCTCTGGGACTTACAGTCAATCAGTAGCGATATCGACAATTTGATAAAAAAAAAATGAAAGTAACACTGTAGCGTCCGAACTTATTTTCTGGATTTACCTTTATTAAAAATGCCCACACCCAAAATTCGTAAGCCAGGAATGTATACGTACTTGAATACGCGAGAAACTCCATGATCAAAAAGGGACGTAAAAAGAACAGCAAATTTCAATTAGAATCAACACTGCCTGAGTAAACATATTTGGCCGATTTGGGATTCAATTGCCACAATATAATATAGAATATAATATAAACCGATTTGGACGACTTCCAACGAATTCCCTTAAATAGTTCAGCTTCATATACTTTAAATTAAGATCCGTTTCTTTACCGGACATTTCTCTTTTCAAAGTAAATTTGATCAGTGTCCCTTTTTTAGACCTTGACTCAGGAATTTCTCATGGCTATCTTGGTACCAAATCTAGTTAATCCTTTGATTCCAAAGTTTCCTACGACGTCATCGATTTAGATCAATTGTCTTCACCGGTGCATAGATTGATTTTGATTTTCATAAATAATTATTATTTTAGTCTGGAAAAATATGGTTAATTATTATAAGTTGTAAATAAAATTGAGAATGGAAATGGGGAATGTGTCAAAGAGACAACAACCCGACCAAAGAGCAGACAATAGCCGAAGGCTACCAATGGGTCTTCAATGCAACGAGAAACTCCCGCACCCGGAGGCGTGCTTCAGCCGGCCCTAAACAAAAATGTGTACTAGTTCAGTGATAATGGACGTCATACTAAACTCCAAAATATACACAAGAAACTAAAATTAAAAATCATACAAGACTAACAAAGGCCAGAGCTGCCTGACTTTGGACAGGCGCAAAAATGCGGCGGGGTTAAACATGTTTTTTGAGATCTCAACCCTCCCCCTTTACCTCTAGCCAATGTAGAAAAAAACAAACACACAACAATACGCACAGTAGAACTCAGTTCAAAAGAAGTCCGAGTCGGATTTCAGAATAGGTAACAAAAGAAACTAATCAAAATGACAATGATACATAAATTAACAAAGGACTACTAGCAGTTACTGACATGCCAGCTCCAGACCTCAATTAAACTGATTGAAAGACTATGTCTACATCATATGAATATCAAGTACAATCCCTCCCGTTAGGGGTTTAGTATTATACCATCATAAAATATATGAGAAGAACATAACCCGTATCATGCTAACAACTGGTTTTAGAATAAATGTGTTTATTTCCGATGCAAAGACCCTATAAGTGAATCAATATTAAAATATGGACTAAATTTCAGTAACTGCGATCTGTTACTGCACCATGTGTTCTATCTTATGGTTGTTGTGTGCTTAGTGCCGATCTGATGAGTAACACCATTTTCCAATGTGGTTTTCTTTTATGATTTGATAGTTTAATGGAATGGCTTAGCGCTCACAAACATGCTAAACTCCGGCACTGTGTATGTTTGAAGTCAACATTCTGTATTGGTTGTCGTTGGTAACTGTATGCCTTACTTGTTTTTCGTTTGTTGGTTTTCATTTTCACATTTTGTCATTCCTGGGCTTTTTAAAAAGCTTACAATATGTGTGGGTATTACTCATTGTCTCATTGAGAATCATACCTCATTTCCGTATTTTTATTTTATATATTGACTAAATATTTCAGCTGATAAGGGTGTAGCTCGGTATAATATCAACAACAAAAATATACCCAGGGCGATATAATATCTTGATATATTGTTATAGTAAAACTCGCCAATATATTAACTTCTAGATATCTTTAGGTCCTTGGCGCTTTTGAATTGCTATCGCAAATATCATATAGGAAGTCAGTATGGATATATTGTCTTCCTGAACACCAAACACATGTTGCCTGCGGTATAGTTATATAGTCTTCTCTTGATTTCTCCCTTTCCGGCAGTAAAACTTTTGCTAAAGTTGGTTGTCAGTTTTGCTTTGTGGTATTCCTTGTGTAGAACGGGTGTCACGCCTATTGCAACAAATGTCTAAGGGGTTGGTGAGTGGCCTGTTGCAAAGCAAAATTTCTGCCCCTATTTAACATATCTTAATTTTCCAGTGGCAGTTTAAATTTCCCTACTTTCATCCCAGTCTCCCCACCTTGCAGAACCTACTTATTGTATTACCCGTTAATTTATTCTCGTTCGGAATATATATTAAACAATTGCCACTGGATGCTAAGCAAGCAAATAATAATCCATCAATCTTCCAGCACAATTTGCACTTCTGACGAAACGATTTGAATTAGATATTAGACAAGTGTACGAGTATCTCAGGCTGCAATATTTTCTCAGCTGTCCTACAAACTTGCAAAGGATTTGTAATGGTTGTTTTTATTGATGAATTTAAGTAAATCATATTTAAAAATGTAAATGTTCTTTTCTTCAACATTGTTACATTGGCCAAACGCCTTTCATGCATACACGCATATGCTTTGCATAACATCTGGATATTTTCCAGATTTGATATGGCTCGAAACAGATGTATTACGAAATTAAAACACGACAGGACTAGTATCATGTTAATTATACCATTCAGTTTACATCTGATGGCATTATACACATTTTTTCTTTCCTGGTATCAAAAACTATTACTATTGTTTTTTACATGTCCGTCGAACCCTGTTCGTAAGAAATTGTGAATTTACAAAGTCTTTAAGGTAAATTTTTAGTTTTGTTTTATGATAAAATGTCAAATTACCATAAAAAGATGCCCAATCTGATGTACGACTTAATGAAGACGTCCATGCGGAGAACTTTTTGGGTAGTTCGGTATAATCTTTCTCCGTGTACATGATGTCATTGAAATATGTAACATTGCAGATATGTTGTGCATCCGTCCATGGTACTGTGCAAAAGAATATATTAAATATCATATATAACGTACTTTTTGTTAACACACATTTTCGAATGATAATAAAGAAAATGTAAGGTTCATGTCAATCAAAAGGAATCTAAATGCCATAAATATCTAAGCTTTTCAGATGGTAATTGCTAATTAAGTTTAATGAATCCTATATTTGCGATCCTCTTTTACACGTATGGTAAATGACCACACATGCCATTGCAGATGGCAATCTTCATGGCTATTACAGTACATTTTGGTAAGATATATATACTGTTAAAGTTTATGAAATACGGAATACATAAATTACGCAATATTCTTACTTATAAAATGTATTATCTTCTTTACGATTTAGATTATTTAGAACCAAACTTCTAACCTCTTTTAAAAGTGTAGTTCTTAACTGACCTTTATGATCAATATCTAGGTGCTAGTCCAGTTTAGCATGCAAATTTTACTGCATCTGTGGTCTCCTATTTGTCGACTTCTTTGATATAGATTCAGTGAACATAGTAACAAAACTTTAAGTTCTTTAGTGAAAAGACATCACCTTTATATAGCAAAAACGTGAAGTTAAATGTTAATGTGAGTTTCTATACATGTTTTTTAAGAAGTTCTGTATGAAGTCTTCTTTATAAGATGTTAGGAACACGCAGGCCAGAAGAGGGTCAAAGTTGTTTCCCATAGGTATACCGATAGTTTGTTAAAAAAAAAGTTCTCCCAACGTTACAAATATGTTGACAGCATCTTGATGTCAGTTTGGTGAAATTTTTGTTTGAATCAGAGTGGGTTATTTTAATAACAATTATGATTTGTCCCTTACTTAAACAAGACATTTGTGTCTGTGTAATACAAACAACGTTGGACTCATTCTTTAGATGAGTCTTTAAATTTATAATGAGGAATTTTTGTAGAGAGTTAAGTCAATTGGTTATACTACTGCAAGAGGAGGTACACGTAGATTGTGCATCCTGTAAAAAATGTTAAGACAATGATAGTATTCACCCCTGATTTACAACGGCCTAATAGTATGTAGTTCCACAGTATCTCAGCAGCCCAGTTTTGGTTTACGATACAATGAATAATAATAATTTTGAAAATGGTTTTGTGAAGCATTTGGCAGACCAAGCAATATAAAATGGTTTGTTACGATCTCTATGTAATTTGGGTATAATTTGATGTAAAGGATGATGGTGATGATGGATTTGTGCACAGCATCATTTGGGTATTCAATGATTGATGTGATATGTGTGTTTATATATCCATTAGGTTTTCCCCCTTATTTATATCAACGACTTCACAGCCTTAAACCATTCAGAATAAGTATCTTCGTCTATCCTTTCACGAATTATAGAAAAGATAAAATATGATATTTTTTTTGTTCAATCTTTAATGAAATGGAAATAGTGAAACAATAATTCGCTTTTAGCAGCCAGTTTAGTACAGTTTTGTCGAAATAAGCAAAGAAACATAGCTAATGAATTATTCACTTGCAAGTGAAAAATTCGACCTCATTAAATCCGTATTCATGTTAACTTCAATTGAAGCCCTTAGCTTGGGATGGTTTACGCATGAACTAGGCGTGAATCAGCTACTAAAAGGAAAAGAATGTCAACATTGGAGGTGAAACAAGGGTAAACAATTTGGTTGACTGATTCGATATACAAAAACTCATTCTTATACAGGTAAAAACGATAATAAACATATTGTTTTAACCTATAAAATGAAATCAAACAGACCTGGAGAAATCTTATTGCACGATTTCGGCAGTCTTCGGAGGTCACCTCGATTGTAAATTTGATGGCGTCTAGACTAAAATACACACGTATGCTGATACATAATATCGAGTTCTATCATCGAAAATTGTTTATTTTCGTTTTATAATTTGGATATACGTTTTAGTATGTTATAAGTCGAATAAGAGAATTTAATTCAAATCGATGATTACGAATTTGACAGCTAATTCCCCTTTAAAGTATAAATTCTATATCTATCATTTCATCGGTATTAAAGTGCAGTTCAAAGCGTTCTAATTACTAAAAAAATGTATCAATTTCGGAAATAACGCCCAATTACGCATATGTATACTTTGTGTCAATTTAAATTTTTTTTTAAAAACGTTGCATGTAATGTTTGATCTGGTCAAGTTTATTTTATATCAAATTGGTATACGTACAAAGAATGTAAAAAAATCGCCATTTGTTGTACACACATAAGCACATTTGAATACGCTTTCGGATTCAATGGCGTATGTACTGTTTGGAAAATATCGGTTCAACTTTCTTTTTATATCTTTTCTTTTAACCATATTAACTGATACATCCAAGCAACCTAAGAAATAGATTAAATAAACAAGTGTTAGGTACAAATATAAAAAGCAGATGAAAGTAATTTTCATGTAGCAGTTAAACATCTTTAATAACAAGTTTTGCAAAGAAGTGATGAAAAAAACAAGATTATTTTTTTGGCAAAATGTATATCAAGGATTTTATTTTTTATGGTAACCAATAGAATATGATCACACACAGATAAATAAATTATCGGCATCTAGTTGTGGTTATCTTTGAAACGATGATGTAGGAGTAATACTATTACATGTCTAATTTACGGATATAAATACAAAGAAATGATTTAAAATTTTATATTTACTTCTGTTAAGTTTCAGTTTAAAAGAAAAAAAATTAATAATAATAAGTAGACCATACCAAAGGGATAATAACGAAATAAGTCGATGAAAAACACACACAGCAAACAAAATCCTTGGTAAAACATAGAAACAATATACGGAATAGGCAACACAAACCCTATCTGAAGCCAGGTATAATTGCAAGTGCTTCGGAGTGGTAAGCAGATCCAGCTCCACTACAGGCACTCATCGTTCAGCTCAAGGAAATAAAAATCGATGATGTCATAATCGAGGGAAAAAGACGTGATACAGGTAGTAAAAACCACGAAGTTGTTTATTCGAATTCTGAAATATTTAATGCATTATAACTCTTCAAATGTTAATATGACATTTAGAGATATCTTTACAAATTCAGCTAGTCCGTAAGGCAAACCTCTGTGATTGGAATAGAAACAAAATGATTGCAAGATGCAAGAGACAAACCAAAAAAAAAAATATAAGAAAAAAAAAAGAGAAAAAACCTTAAACCCCAAAAATCTAGATAAGATGTTCTCTTTCAATATAGATTTTAAAGGCAATGAAACACTTCTGATATTTTCTATGCAAAAGTATATTAGATCATTCATTTTACATTCTATGAAAATGAACCAATGCGATATTTTCACATGGTAAAAAATAGATAAGTTATTCCGTTTGTTATAAATGTCCATATAGGAAATCCTATGTGAGATTCTAACATTATGTCAAAGATAGAACATTGGTCACCATTGATGTGGAATGAAAATAACACTACTGAGCTGATGATACCCTCTGGGACTTACAGTCAATCAGTAGCGATATCGACAATTTGATAAAAAAAAAATGAAAGTAACACTGTAGCGTCCGAACTTATTTTCTGGATTTACCTTTATTAAAAATGCCCACACCCAAAATTCGTAAGCCAGGAATGTATACGTACTTGAATACGCGAGAAACTCCATGATCAAAAAGGGACGTAAAAAGAACAGCAAATTTCAATTAGAATCAACACTGCCTGAGTAAACATATTTGGCCGATTTGGGATTCAATTGCCACAATATAATATAGAATATAATATAAACCGATTTGGACGACTTCCAACGAATTCCCTTAAATAGTTCAGCTTCATATACTTTAAATTAAGATCCGTTTCTTTACCGGACATTTCTCTTTTCAAAGTAAATTTGATCAGTGTCCCTTTTTTAGACCTTGACTCAGGAATTTCTCATGGCTATCTTGGTACCAAATCTAGTTAATCCTTTGATTCCAAAGTTTCCTACGACGTCATCGATTTAGATCAATTGTCTTCACCGGTGCATAGATTGATTTTGATTTTCATAAATAATTATTATTTTAGTCTGGAAAAATATGGTTAATTATTATAAGTTGTAAATAAAATTGAGAATGGAAATGGGGAATGTGTCAAAGAGACAACAACCCGACCAAAGAGCAGACAATAGCCGAAGGCTACCAATGGGTCTTCAATGCAACGAGAAACTCCCGCACCCGGAGGCGTGCTTCAGCCGGCCCTAAACAAAAATGTGTACTAGTTCAGTGATAATGGACGTCATACTAAACTCCAAAATATACACAAGAAACTAAAATTAAAAATCATACAAGACTAACAAAGGCCAGAGCTGCCTGACTTTGGACAGGCGCAAAAATGCGGCGGGGTTAAACATGTTTTTTGAGATCTCAACCCTCCCCCTTTACCTCTAGCCAATGTAGAAAAAAACAAACACACAACAATACGCACAGTAGAACTCAGTTCAAAAGAAGTCCGAGTCGGATTTCAGAATAGGTAACAAAAGAAACTAATCAAAATGACAATGATACATAAATTAACAAAGGACTACTAGCAGTTACTGACATGCCAGCTCCAGACCTCAATTAAACTGATTGAAAGACTATGTCTACATCATATGAATATCAAGTACAATCCCTCCCGTTAGGGGTTTAGTATTATACCATCATAAAATATATGAGAAGAACATAACCCGTATCATGCTAACAACTGGTTTTAGAATAAATGTGTTTATTTCCGATGCAAAGACCCTATAAGTGAATCAATATTAAAATATGGACTAAATTTCAGTAACTGCGATCTGTTACTGCACCATGTGTTCTATCTTATGGTTGTTGTGTGCTTAGTGCCGATCTGATGAGTAACACCATTTTCCAATGTGGTTTTCTTTTATGATTTGATAGTTTAATGGAATGGCTTAGCGCTCACAAACATGCTAAACTCCGGCACTGTGTATGTTTGAAGTCAACATTCTGTATTGGTTGTCGTTGGTAACTGTATGCCTTACTTGTTTTTCGTTTGTTGGTTTTCATTTTCACATTTTGTCATTCCTGGGCTTTTTAAAAAGCTTACAATATGTGTGGGTATTACTCATTGTCTCATTGAGAATCATACCTCATTTCCGTATTTTTATTTTATATATTGACTAAATATTTCAGCTGATAAGGGTGTAGCTCGGTATAATATCAACAACAAAAATATACCCAGGGCGATATAATATCTTGATATATTGTTATAGCAAAACTCGCCAATATATTAACTTCTAGATATCTTTAGGTCCTTGGCGCTTTTGAATTGCTATCGCAAATATCATATAGGAAGTCAGTATGGATATATTGTCTTCCTGAACACCAAACACATGTTGCCTGCGGTATAGTTATATAGTCTTCTCTTGATTTCTCCCTTTCCGGCAGTAAAACTTTTGCTAAAGTTGGTTGTCAGTTTTGCTTTGTGGTATTCCTTGTGTAGAACGGGTGTCACGCCTATTGCAACAAATGTCTAAGGGGTTGGTGAGTGGCCTGTTGCAAAGCAAAATTTCTGCCCCTATTTAACATATCTTAATTTTCCAGTGGCAGTTTAAATTTCCCTACTTTCATCCCAGTCTCCCCACCTTGCAGAACCTACTTATTGTATTACCCGTTAATTTATTCTCGTTCGGAATATATATTAAACAATTGCCACTGGATGCTAAGCAAGCAAATAATAATCCATCAATCTTCCAGCACAATTTGCACTTCTGACGAAACGATTTGAATTAGATATTAGACAAGTGTACGAGTATCTCAGGCTGCAATATTTTCTCAGCTGTCCTACAAACTTGCAAAGGATTTGTAATGGTTGTTTTTATTGATGAATTTAAGTAAATCATATTTAAAAATGTAAATGTTCTTTTCTTCAACATTGTTACATTGGCCAAACGCCTTTCATGCATACACGCATATGCTTTGCATAACATCTGGATATTTTCCAGATTTGATATGGCTCGAAACAGATGTATTACGAAATTAAAACACGACAGGACTAGTATCATGTTAATTATACCATTCAGTTTACATCTGATGGCATTATACACATTTTTTCTTTCCTGGTATCAAAAACTATTACTATTGTTTTTTACATGTCCGTCGAACCCTGTTCGTAAGAAATTGTGAATTTACAAAGTCTTTAAGGTAAATTTTTAGTTTTGTTTTATGATAAAATGTCAAATTACCATAAAAAGATGCCCAATCTGATGTACGACTTAATGAAGACGTCCATGCGGAGAACTTTTTGGGTAGTTCGGTATAATCTTTCTCCGTGTACATGATGTCATTGAAATATGTAACATTGCAGATATGTTGTGCATCCGTCCATGGTACTGTGCAAAAGAATATATTAAATATCATATATAACGTACTTTTTGTTAACACACATTTTCGAATGATAATAAAGAAAATGTAAGGTTCATGTCAATCAAAAGGAATCTAAATGCCATAAATATCTAAGCTTTTCAGATGGTAATTGCTAATTAAGTTTAATGAATCCTATATTTGCGATCCTCTTTTACACGTATGGTAAATGACCACACATGCCATTGCAGATGGCAATCTTCATGGCTATTACAGTACATTTTGGTAAGATATATATACTGTTAAAGTTTATGAAATACGGAATACATAAATTACGCAATATTCTTACTTATAAAATGTATTATCTTCTTTACGATTTAGATTATTTAGAACCAAACTTCTAACCTCTTTTAAAAGTGTAGTTCTTAACTGACCTTTATGATCAATATCTAGGTGCTAGTCCAGTTTAGCATGCAAATTTTACTGCATCTGTGGTCTCCTATTTGTCGACTTCTTTGATATAGATTCAGTGAACATAGTAACAAAACTTTAAGTTCTTTAGTGAAAAGACATCACCTTTATATAGCAAAAACGTGAAGTTAAATGTTAATGTGAGTTTCTATACATGTTTTTTAAGAAGTTCTGTATGAAGTCTTCTTTATAAGATGTTAGGAACACGCAGGCCAGAAGAGGGTCAAAGTTGTTTCCCATAGGTATACCGATAGTTTGTTAAAAAAAAAGTTCTCCCAACGTTACAAATATGTTGACAGCATCTTGATGTCAGTTTGGTGAAATTTTTGTTTGAATCAGAGTGGGTTATTTTAATAACAATTATGATTTGTCCCTTACTTAAACAAGACATTTGTGTCTGTGTAATACAAACAACGTTGGACTCATTCTTTAGATGAGTCTTTAAATTTATAATGAGGAATTTTTGTAGAGAGTTAAGTCAATTGGTTATACTACTGCAAGAGGAGGTACACGTAGATTGTGCATCCTGTAAAAAATGTTAAGACAATGATAGTATTCACCCCTGATTTACAACGGCCTAATAGTATGTAGTTCCACAGTATCTCAGCAGCCCAGTTTTGGTTTACGATACAATGAATAATAATAATTTTGAAAATGGTTTTGTGAAGCATTTGGCAGACCAAGCAATATAAAATGGTTTGTTACGATCTCTATGTAATTTGGGTATAATTTGATGTAAAGGATGATGGTGATGATGGATTTGTGCACAGCATCATTTGGGTATTCAATGATTGATGTGATATGTGTGTTTATATATCCATTAGGTTTTCCCCCTTATTTATATCAACGACTTCACAGCCTTAAACCATTCAGAATAAGTATCTTCGTCTATCCTTTCACGTTTTACCCATAGTATGGAATAGTCCTAGACTAAATTCAATAATATGTTTAAGTTGTTTTTCCAGCTTATGGATTTTGGCTTAAGGTAGTTCGGCACTTTAGCTAACACATTTTTTAGATAAGTGTTGTTGACAATGTTGAGGTCCCAAGTTATAACGTGACAATACAAAAAAAAAAAGAAGATGTGGTATGATCCTTAGCCAGGATTTTGGATTTAAACTTAAAGTCATCACTACATGTATTGAGGTTCTGTAACACTATTTTAGATTTCAGTAAATTATGATGAAGAATATTGCCTAAATTGCTGCTATCAAGACATTTGTTTGCAAAAGAAAGTTTCAAAAACAATCGTTTCCCCGTTTCATCTTGTCTTTGCCAACCGGTCTGAGAAGTTTGTTATTAGCAATTTCCGAAATGATAGATGTTTGATTATGTTGCTTACAATGTACAGTTGTAATAGGGGTGTTGAATTAAATTATCATTTGCATGAAAGTGGTAGTGAACATAGGTTTGCTCGGATGAGATGCATACCCAAAACCTTTTGTATAAACGATAGAAGTCATGTAGGCTCTCATCACGAAGAATATGAGATGCATAATGACCATGATAATGGCTGCTCAACGCCGCGTGAAAAGTTGAAAATATTCATCCCATTCACCCAACTACACAAGGAACTATATAATAGACAACCTATACAATCAATTATGTCATTACAGCCGTAAGGTGTCGCAGTTACCAGTTCCCGAATCCAATAGTTTTTTTTTGTCTACGGTGAGGTGTTGCAAGGTGAGAATTGCTAGTCGTTTGGTATATGTTTGAGAATGCAATATGGCATTGAAAGGATTTAATAAACTGTATGATTAATATTGTGATACATAATGGCATTTAACTAGTTGTTAGTGTGTGATCTATGACATCATATTCGTTTGTTAGCCCGCCTTTCCTTTCAGCGAGCAACGTATGCTAACCCACTTAGATTACACTCTTATCAGAAAACAATTCACTTGATTTACAATTCAGATCATCACAACTGCTGGTGAGCTAATGTTATAACATTTATCAAAAACAGACAAAATTCTTAAGTTTTTATGACTGTTTTAATAGCCAGACAAGTGTTAGTATATACATGTTATCATGTAACGAGTAGCTAGAGATTGCCTATTTAATTGTTATTAATTTTGCTTTAGTGATCCATGATTTAAAAAAGATGAACAAAACAAGTACTAGTATGTGGTAAATTGCAAACAGTTACTTCACACTGGATTGCTACATTTAATCAATTTTTGTCATGTCTTCTAAATAATATATGCATATTTGTAATCAGAAATTTATGTGAGTACTGAATGTTTGAGACAGTGTGGTTCTTTATAAATACGATTCCCTGAATCAAAGAAAAAAGCACGAAACTGGTTTTCACGATTTCCGATTAATGGGTATGTGTTATTTCTTTGGTCATAGTGCACTAATTCTATTGTTAATTCACTTTCAATTGTTCTATAAACGGTCGATTTATGTTTTATACTTCTTTCGTTTAGCCCTTTAAGTCAAATCATTCTAAACAATCGATTATGTTTTAAAAGAAATAAACTTACCCGCACTAGTAGTAAGAACATAGTAGGCAGCCGCAATATCAGTATTTAGAAATAAAATAATGTTTGATATTAAACGCCACATTTCTACAATCTTCACGGAAATAATTATACAATGGGTTATTTCCTTGATAAAACGGATATAAATGCATGATTAAATATTTCATCTTATGAAATAGAATAATGCAATGATCACTTCATATTCGTCTTATATTGTTATTGATTTCAATTTTGTATTTACAAAATGCTATACCAGATGATAATTAGTAGCGTCGTCACTTGTCATTATCATGACCAACTACAGAGACATTACAGTTTTAGAATTGAATTGAATTTTTTTTCTCAAAAGAATAATTTCGATAGTCTCCATTAAATTTCGTAAAAGCTTGTCTAGTCTATGCCATTGAGCATTTAGTATCTAGAATTTGAATATGATGTTTCAAAATATCTTTTAATCATCATGTTTTATTAAAATTCAGTAACTGTAAGGACTGTCATGTTATGTTGCTGAGGACATTTCTTAAGGAACACAAAATATAAATTATGTAATGTAAATTATTACTAATGATTATATTTGTATACAAGTTTATATAATGAAGCGTTATATTTTAGTGTAAAAAAGGATACAAAAATTAAAATGAAACCGATGTAGTGATCTCTGTCATTTGATGTGGTATTTCGTCGTAATTATTTTGATCTCGGAGTGCTATCAAAGATGTAAAGGCAGCTTGTAAAAAACTCATGATATATACTAGGATTTTAATTGTGTACGGCAGACGCGCGTTTTGTCTACAAAAGCCGCTCAGATCAAAAAGGTTAAAACTAAAAAAAGTATGAAGACCATTGAGGACCTACAATTCTGCAAGGTTGTGTAATGATTTTCTTTTTTGGATAGAGATACTGAAAACAACTTGTAAAAGGACACACAACCTGATGTCATCTACATGAACACAGTAGCTATATAGTCACATTACATTAAAATCAACTGGCTGATCTCCATCGGGGGAGAGGAAGGACTTTTATGGAAAGTCAAATATATCGATATGGGGTTATTTCTTGGAGGTGATTTAACAATGGAAAGAGATTTATATTTCAACGGGTCATTAAAAGGTATCAACACATCAACAAGGTAAATTCAAAAAGTCCATAAATCTGAACAATCAAATGCCCGAATATATCAAGCAACGAAAGGACTTGCTACATCATTTCCCGAAGAAAATGGTAGGTTAAACCTGTTTTTATAGCTAGCTACACCTCCCACTTGTATGACAGTTCTTTATAGTTTCGTTTTATTAAGAAAATTAGGTGAGCAACCCAAACAGACAATATTGGTTACACATGACTGTTTACTGATCTTTTGATCAATTATTATGTATGATTCCATATCATTCACAACTTATTAAGATGTCCCAAATTGTTTTGCTGATAGGTGTCAATGGGCAATATATAAATGGGCTATGATTTTCCTGTATATTTATGGGTAGGGATTTTCGCAAAAAACAATACATGAATGGATGGTAATTCGTAAATCCAGGCCGAACATCTGAACCCAAATTTGTATGTTTAGATTCCCGTAAGTATTCATAACTAAATAAGAATACATATTTAGCTATGTTTTGATTTTTTAAATACACAAGAATGCACACGTTGAAATGTCTCGCCTGCTTTATTGATCAATGATTTTATGTTGAAAGTCTTAAAGATAAAGGTTGTACTAAAAGCATTACAGAAACTTAACATTTTAAAAAATCTATGACAATGACGTCAAGGTCAGCTAAATTGAGTCAGACAGACATATACACCTTACAATTTTGTATACACCAAATATAGTTGACCTTTTGCGTATTCTAATTGAAAATCAGACTTAAACACAAAAACTTAACATTGACCAATGAACCATAAACATGAGATCAAGGGTAGATGATACCTGCCAGACAGACATGTGCACCTTACAATTATTCCATACACTAAATATAGCTGACCTATTGCTATGAGTATTTGAAAAACAGACCAAAAAATAGCATTGTCCATCGAACCATAACAATTAGGACAAGGTCAGATGATACCTTCCAGACAGACATGTACACCTTACAATCATTCCATACACCAGATATAGTTGACCTATTGCTTACAGTACTTGAAAATTAACATTGACCAAAGAACCATGAAAATTAGGTCAAGTTCAGATGATACCTGCCAGACAGACATGTACACCTTAAATCTTTCCATACACCAAATATAGTTGACGTATTGCTTAAAATACTTGAAAAACAGACAAAAACACAAAAACTTAACATTGACCAATGAACCATGAAAAGGAGGCCAAGGTCAAATGATACCTGCAAGACAGACATGTACACCTTATAATCCTTCCAAACACCAAATATAGTTGACCTATTACTTATAGTACTTGAGAAACAGACCAAAACACAAAAAAATAACTTTGACCAATGAACCATGAAAATGAGGTCAAGGTCGGATAAAACCTGCCAGACTGATATGTACCTATTACAATCATTCCATACACCAAATATAGTTGACCTACTGCTTATAGTATTTGAGAAACGGACCTAATGACGTAACTTTAACCTTGATAACTGATGATCCATTAAATGAGGTTGAGGTCAGGTGAACTCTGTCTGACTGACATTTAGACGTTGCAAGGAACCCATATACCAAATAGATTTATCCTATTACTCATAATAAGTGAGAAATTCCAATGACAAAAAAGTCGCTGAACTTGAAAATGAGGTCAAGGACAATAGACCTATGATGGACGGGAACTTCGTAAAATAAGGTATCTGCATACAAGATATGAAGCATCCAGGTCTTCTAACTTCTGAAATATAAAGCTTCATACAAATAGTTAACGCCGCCGCCGGATAGTAATACCTATGTATCGCATACTGCGACTTTCGTCACAGGCGAGACAAAAATCAATGTTAATACCAATAAAAAAAAACAATATTTAAAGATCTTATTGCAGTGTTTACTGTGTATAACATTTACGATGTAACGATGGTAAATAAATTTTGTAATCATTACTATGCAAATAGGATTAAACAAAGAGACATTTAAAGATGACGCATCGCATTCTTGGATCTTTAGATACCAGAAAAATAAATGTGTGTCCTTACCGAATGTGAAATTTTGACTTATTGTAGGTTCGCGTTGCACAGAAGAGCCTCCAGTCCTGTTGATGTATCCGGTCTCGCTCCATTTTGTTCTAGGCGTTGATGCGATTACCTTGATAAGTAAATTCTAAATAGATTTGCGAGATTTGATATGATAATCTTTGAAGGAAAGGTGAAAGATACCAAAGGGATATTCAAACTCATAAGTTAAAAACATACTGACAATGTCATGACCAAAGAAGAAAATTGATCAAAAGACAAAAGACAATACACAAAAAACAAAATGGAAAAATAAAGACGGAGCAACACGAATCCCATCAAATTCGGGAGGTGATAGCATTTGCTCCGGAAGGGTAAGCAAATCCTGCTCCACATGTGGCACCAGTCGTAATGCTCATGCAAGTACAAAAAGTAATAAGTCTGATTCAGTACGTCACATTCGAGGTATAGAGGACGGGATTGTATTTACGACAATTTGAACAAATCTTACGTCATCTCTGACACAGAAATTCTATAGCGATCCACAGACCTGTTATAACGATCGTAAAATTGTCGAATGGATGTTTTCAACTTCACCATTTTGAAGTCTTGGTTCAATAATATCAATGTAATCAACACTCCTCTAAAAAAGAAATCATGATAGGGAATGCAAACTCTTGAATATCGTATCGCCAGGGAGATATATATTCCGTATGCAGGCGCTAGTGAAATTTTGCTACTTAGAAATGAATAGTTCACAGTTGAGAAGATGAAATCGTCTCTTTTGTCTGAAAGTTTTGCTCTCATTGTCAATTTCTAGCTGTGAGTCAAGAAATGAGGCAGATTTAACTGTATCTATTTTGTCCTTTATTTCAAGTTCGATTGGATAGAAACATTCAACACAGTCACCAAAATGGAATTATTTAGTGAGAGGACATCTTCAACTGTAGCCTCAAATTTAACATATTGGTTAAACACTTGTCTATTGTGGAGACCATATTTTGACCTGTAGATGTCTATTTATCTTCTTTATAGGGTTACTGTTTCATTGGGATATACCTCACATCTCATTTGATTTTTTTCAATTGTATTATAGTTGCTTGAATCCTCTCCACTTTAATTTTGGTGGATAGTTGTATCATTGGCAGTCATATCACATATCCTTACTTTACAGTATGCAATCTATGTAAGACTTAATAAGTTGAGTTTGGTGCTTCGGAGTTTCAATTTATCTTAACTGCTCTTTTCGGGGTATCAACGTATGAACATGTATCAATACATAATAACAAATTAATAATATGACACATAATGTACATGTACAATTATCTATACAGATCTAGAATGAAAAGTAATGAACAATAATATATTCAGGAACAATTATCTTTACAGAATGACAAGTAAGGAACATGTGTCTATATAGAATAATAATTAATGAACAATTATCTGTTCAAAATGAAAAAAAAATGGATAGTTATTTATACAGTAACAGTTATCTATACAGAATGACAAGCAATAAACAAATGTAAATACAGATGGACCACCAATGAACAAGTACTTATAAAGAATAACGTATTTATACAGAATGACAAATAATGAACAATTATCTATACAGAGTGACTAGAAATAATAGTATATACTGATGGACCAACAATATATGGTTTGCTACTGACCCCCTACGGATCCATAGAGGGTTAGTAAAATTCATAAGGGTAAGGCAGAAGGCCAAATCTCTTTTGGATTTTACTAACCCTCAATGGACCGTAGGGGGTCAGTAGTGAACCATATAACGTTTTTATCGCACACGGGTCTTTTCTTGTCGCGTTTTGTAGAAAAATAAACAATGATCTACCACAACATCAATAGATGACGTCACCATTTATAGTAAACGTGACGTCATGAACCCCATATGAAATTTACTACCCCCATATGGATGATATGGGGTCACCACGTGACAGCGTTAAACCAATCATAACGTCAGAATTTTTCCGAGGTGCGATAATAACATTTATTTATACAGAATGACAAATAATGAACATTTATTTGTACAGAATGACAAGTAATGAACAATTGTATGTACAGATGGACCCCCAAAAGAACATGTATTTATACATAAAGAAATATAATTGTGAACAATTATCTATACAGCATGTCAAGTAAGGAATATCAATCTTTACAACATGACAAGTAATGAACGTTCATGTATACTACTAAAATACGTTCATGCATTTGTTTATTACTCATCTTCTTTATTTATAAGGGCTAGACATGAGAAATAATTTGATTGATTTGAAATATCTTCTGTCTCGTACTTGTCTGTTTACCTTATGCAGGAAAATGCATGTCATAATAAACAAAATAGTTTTGGTACTTAACAAGTAATTTTCAAAATTATTCAAATAAAATCTTAGTTGAAAACGTACGGAGCCCTGTTGTTCTCACACAGATTATAAAGTGTCTTTTAAAGTCCTGCACTGAAGATGTGTAAATTCTAGCGCTGGAGATGTAAAGTCTAGCGCTAGAGATGTAAAGTCTAGCGCTGGAGATGTAAAGTCCAGCGCTGAAGATGTAAAATCTAGCGCTGGAGATGTAAAGTCCAGCGTTGGAGATCTAAAGTCTAGCGCTAAAGATGTAAAGTCAAGCGCTGAAGATGTTAAGTCTAGCGCTGGGGATGTAAAGTCTAGCGCTGAAGATGTAAAGTCCAGCGCTGGAGATGTAAAGCCAAGCGCTGGAGATGTAAAGTCTAGCGCTGGAGATGTAAAGTCTAGCGCTGGAGATGTAAAATCAATCGAATTATACGAATTCCAAACAAAAAGAAATTAAAAAATTCAGCAAATAGTCAGAAACTCACTAAAATAAGTAAGAAAATACCAAAACGAGAATAAAAAAATTTAAAGACGGAAGAAGAAATGAAGCACACTATGACCAGCAAACAACCATTAGATAGCTGATAGTGGGGGCATAAAGAACCCTCAGATAGCTGATAGTGAGCATAAAGAACCCTCAGATAGCTGATAGTGGGCATAAAGAACCCTCAGATAGCTGATAGTGGGCATAAAGAACACTCAGATAGCTGATAGTGGGCATAACGAACCATTAGATAGCTGATAGTGGGCATAAAGAACCCTTAGATAGTTGATAGTGGGCATTACGCAGCAAAGAACAAAACACCCTCAGATAGCTGATAGTGGGCAAAGCGAACCCTCAGATAACTGATAGTGGGCATAACAAACTCTTAGATAGCTGATAGTGGTCATAACGAACCCTCAGATAGATGATAGTGGGCATAACGAACCCTTAGATAGCTGATAATGTGCATAACGAACCCTTAGAAAGCTGATAGTGGGCATAACGAACCCTTAGATAGCTGATAGTGGGCATAACGAACCCTTAGATAGCTGATAGTGGGCATAACGAACCCTTAGATAGCTGATAGTGGGCATAAAGAACCCTTATATAGCTGGTAGTGGGCAAAGCGAACCCTCAGATATCTGATAGTGGGCATAACGAACCCTTAGATAGCTGATAGTTGGTATAACGAATCTTTAGAAAGCTGCATTCTGGTACAGGATTGTGTGAATGTTCGCCAACGTCGCCAACGTCGCCAACATTTACAAAATCATTACTGTTCGCCAACGTCGCCAACGTCGCCAACATTTACGAAATCATTACTATTCGCCAACGTTGCCAACATTTACGAAATCATTACTATTCGCCAACGTCGCCAACATTTACGAAATCATTACTGTTCGCCAACGTCGCCAACGTCGCCAACCTTTATGAAATCAATACTGTTCGCCAACGTCGCCAACGTCGCCAACCTTTATTCTATTATATTCGCTATCAGCTATCTAATGGGTTGTTATGCCCACTATCAGCTATCTATGGGTTTTTTATGTCCACTATCAGCTATCTAAGGGTTCTTTATGCCCATTTTCAGCTAGCTAAGGGTTCCTTATGCCCAATATTAGCTATCTAGGGGTTTGCTATGCCCACTATCAGCTATCTGAGGGTTCGTTATGCCCACTTTTAGCTATCTAGGGGTTCGTTATTCCCACTATCAGCTATCTGAGGGTTCGTTATGCTCACTTTTAGCTATCAAGGGGTTAGTTATTCCCACTATCAGCTATCTGAGGGTTCTTTATGCCCACTATCAGCTATCTGAGGGTTCTTTATGCTCACTATCAGCTATCTGCGGGTTCTTTATGCCCCCACTATCAGCTATCTAATGGTTGTTTGCTGGTCATAGTGTGCTTCATTTCTTCTTCCGTCTATAATTTTTTTTATTCTCGTTTTGGTATTTTCTTACTTATTTTAGTGAGTTTCTGACTCTTTGCTGAATTTTCTAATTTCTTTTTGTTTGGAATTCGAATAATTCGATTGATTTTACATCTCCAGCGCTAGACTTTACATCTCCAGCGCTTGACTTTTCATCTCCAGCGCTTGACTTTACATCTTCAGCGCTGGACTATACATCTCCAGCGCTAGACTTTAGATCTTCAGCGCTTGACTTTACATCTCCAGCGCTAGACTTTAGATCTCCAGCGCTGGACTTTACATCTTCAGCGCTGGATTTTACATCTTCAGCGCTGGACTTTACATCTCCAGAGCTAGACTTTACATCTCTAGCGCTAGACTTTACATCTCCAGCGCTAGACCTCACATCTTCAGCGCTTGACTTTACATCTCCAGCGCTAGACTTTACATCTTCAGCGCTTGATTTTACATCTTCAGCGCTAGACTTTACATCTCCAGCGCTTGATTTTACATCTTCAGCGCTAGACTTTACATCTCCACCGCTTGACTTTACATCTTCAGCGCTTGATTTTACATCTCCAGCGCTTGATTTTACATCTTCAGCGTTAGACTTTACATCTCCAGCGCTTGATTTTACATCTTCAGCGCTAGACTTTACATCTCCAGCGCTTGACTTTACATCTCCAGCGCTAGACTTTGCATATCTCCAGCGCTAGATTTTACACATCTCCAGCGCTAGACTTTACATCCCCAGCGCTAGACTTTACATCTTCAGCGCTTGACTTTACATCTCCAGCGCTAGACTTTAGATCTCCAGCGCTGGGCTTTACATCTCCAGCGCTAGACTTTACATCTTCAGCGCTGGACTTTACATCTCCAGCGCTAGACTTTACATCTCTAGCGCTAGATTTTACATCTCCAGCGCTAGACTTAACACATCTTCAGCGCAGGACTTTAAAAGACACTTTATAATCTGTGTGAGACCAACAGGGCTCCGTAAAAACGTGCAAAGTTTTGAAATTAAAGTTATGCACACTTTTTAACTTTAGTTCTATGACCATTTGTTCATATTATAAGTAAACTACTTGTATACTTTTATTAAATTATGAACTTAATCTAAAAAGAGTTATAATGTGGATATACATTGCATTACGCTCGATAACTGCAACACGTGTACTTACATGTACTTAATCATTTCTGAAAGAAGTTTTAAACGATTAGAAACAAGGCTTGTGTAGACGACGTCAGTGATTTTTATGAATTATACGAACAGTTAGATATACTAATATAGACAACAAACGATACAAATGCAATCGATGTAATAAATAATCTAACAGAGTATTCATTGCTGATTATATGTGTTCTTCATTTAATATTTACTGATTTGATCACTTCACTCAAGAGAAAAAAAGAAAATGGCACATTAAATTTACTAAAGTTTGATGGTTACAAACTGTCAACGGACTTAGTTATATGTATATTACTCATCAACTTACAGTTAATTTGTAATTTGATGAAAATTTAAGCTTTTTGTGTTCTCTTTTTGTGATATATTGACTATGCCGCAATTTCGGTTCATACCGCTCTTGTCTTTTCTTATACAACTTTCACCGTTAATTTCAGCTCCTTGTATTCTTATCTTGAAGATTTAAAGGAGTCTTGTGAAGCCTTTCCGTTTTATTAAGAGTTAACCCACATTTGATTCTTGAGTTTATCATTGACCTATTTGTTTTGCTGAATCATTTTGCTAGGTAGTATATATTAATTTCAAAAACGATATAAAACATGTTTAGAAATTACTCTCAACGGACCAGTAACCTACTCGACCAAAAGGACTGTTCTCCTACGTCACGTCATACAAACGTACCTTAGACCGAATAACGCCATTGTACACTGACACACTTAGTAGGATTTAACGCGCTAGCTAATTTGATAAGACGTTTTACAGTATTCTGAGCAGAGCCGACTTGTCGTTGATCTAACTCGTAAATACTGAGAACGTAGCAACGCAGTAGCAACTATCAACTTTTCTTAACGCATCCGATTATTAAACAACTATCCACCAGACTCTATGCAAGAACGCTATCACGAAGATTATACAGCGGAACAAGTTAAAAAAAAAGTTCTACCAAATGAAACAGAAAAGTTCGATGTTACCGTTCTGTTCTTCTGAGTAATAATAACATATTAAGTGAAAGCAGAATAACATTTTTTAACAAATCAGTCTGATATTTGATATTTTAAAAACTAAAAATAACAAGGTTATGTGTCCTTAAATATGACACCCTGTACCGCTAGCACTAATACATTACAATATTCAATTACCCGCGAAATCTTTTAAAAAGCCATAATGTGCCATATATTCGTCGAAATGCACATTATAATGTACATGTGTTTCAATTTGATGTGACCACAACTTCATGATAAATAAACTCTTCATAGATACCAGGACTAAATATTTGTACGCCAAACTCGCGTTTGGTCTACAAAAGACTCATCAGTGACGCTTGAATAAAAAAAAGTTATAAAAGCCAAAAGAAGTCTATCACATATTGCTGGTTGCATTACTAACATTTTGAAAAATAAACATGAATGTAAAAAGGTACCATAACGTTCATGTTAATGACGAATTCAAAACGAAGCTTTTGACGTTACCAAAACTAGCTGTCACCAATGCCGTTCGTAACGTCAATCAGAATAGTTTCCATTTACATATTTTACTAATTACATAAGTTCAAAACGGTTCAAGTTTCCGTTTCCTCCGTTTGAGCATCCATGATATCTTGCTGGTAAAGTTCATCCATATGAACAATGTTATGACGTAGTTCCCAAGGCTCAGTATAGCTTTCACGCACAACATTGTTTTCATTTTGAGGTACTGTATCATTCCCCGTGCTATTTTCGTCTGTTTGTTCCATTGAATTTCTCTTTATTGTATTCCTTCGAGATTTCTGTTTTGCTTTTTGACAGAATAGTCGATTTAAGCGCTTTCTAAAATTGAAGTCGAAATTTTACAGGATCAATGATTACTATGATCAAAATAGGTGAAAAAACGACAATGATATTATGATTTGTATATTTATGATGCATACAAATGAATTGCGTGTTTTTATTTTCGTGATTTGTGTACTGTAATGCAATATTTATCAAATACTAAAACAGAATGGTAAATATAAACGCACGATACCGTTTTGTACAGAATGCAAATAAAAGAAGAAGTGATGATGACGTCAATGAAACAAGAAAGCAACGACAAAAATACATCTGCAGGGCAAAAACTTTAACAATAAACAGGTTTCTATTAAATATTTCAAGCTTTAAAACATCTTAAGTCTATTAAAGTAAACGCCAGTTTTTTTTTAAAGAGGTACTAAAACGCAAAATACATTGTTTGAATAATTTTAAAGTTCGAAATAATCGTTGAAAAACGCAAAAAAAACTGAATAAAATTTCTTCTTGTGATTATCGAGATATTTGCAAAATACTGTCTGTTCGTCATTTGCACACCTGAACGATTTTGTAAAACACGCCACTAACGCCCTCTAATTCTACCCAACGGAAGTGACGTATGTTGGGTCACTCTGATCAAATACGTATATTATGTAAACCGGTCAAAAAGTGAAATAACATTTTGGATATATCGGTGACAATTACTAGTATTAACCGAAACTACATTGAGAATAGTGACATACATTTATCAAAGCTAAATAATCGCGCATATTTATTTTATATAAATGTTTATTATTAAAAAAAATATTGAAACCGTGCATGTGCAGTTCCCCGGCAAGAAACTGATTATAAAATAGGACACTCCCAACGCGTGCTTCCAAAAGACGACGGAGGACGTAACTTGATTTGTTTTGTAAAGTAAAACCATGTGAGTTTTTTCTGCGCTAACAAAAAACTGCCGTGTGAGAAGCTCACTTTTTAGAAGACTGATATAAAACCGAGGTTATAGTCGGTTAAAAGGCTTATATAAGCTGATGTTATCGCTACCTATGATTAATATCATACACATTTTTACATTCATTACTATGTTCTTACCAACTTAAACGACGAACTTACGACTTGGTTATAGCAGCAGGGATATTTTTGTGTTATTGGAAAATAAGATATAAAAGCTACATCGTAGAAATATAAGAGCAAAAAACGCATTAAATAAGTTGAAATATCTAAGAGCATTTACAACAACAACAAAAACCACTGAAATAAAATGTTTAGAAAAAGTAGTGTGCATATCCAGATTGCCCGTGTCCTAAATTGAAAAATGTTTTAATCATAACAAATAATTTTTTTTTTAAGAATAGAAAATTTATCACATACTGTTTTTAATTAAAAATACTGACATTTCATTTCATTTGAAAATTTAAGCAATGACAATTAAAATATTTAAACCAGAAAAAATGTTAATTTATTTGGTTGGTAATTAAAACAGTCCATAATTTGACACTTATTGATAAATAAACATCCTGCAAGGTAATAATGATCAAACAGTCGGGTAATCAGTAGCTTGTATCCCTCCACTCAGGTAATTAACAACTTGGTCATGCAGAAATGCCACCTGTTTTTTATAAATTGATGAACTTTATAGTTTAATAATTAACATCATTAAAAATGTATTGTAAATACCCGGTTTTTAAACGTGGAATTTTTATTACAGGGAAAAGAAGCCCTTCACATCTTGTCAAGTTGTTATGCAACTTCACATACATGTAAACACAAACAATATTTATTCTCGACTCAATAAACAAAATATTAAATAGCTAGAATATAAACTTTTGACCGTTAATTTCTCTCTTTCCTACCACCAGGAACATTTTTTATTTGTTGAAAACACAATGTTGAATTACCCTCCCCCTTTTTCAATTGAAACGTATTTATTACACTTCCCTTGTGAAACACCTTTGTTTCCTTTTGATAAATTGCATTGGTCATAATAATGAGTTTTAAAAGGATAGCAAAATTCACTGACAGTGCTTTTTTATCCACGAACAGGAGAAAGTTAGTATTCATCATAATTTAAATAAGCCTAAGGAGGTACCAAGTGTGAGTCACTGCCGGTAGATTTATTTCTAGGGCTGTTTCCAGAAGTAGCGTTGATTGGATTTCCCTATGGTAAAAATAGTTGAACTTTACAAATTGCATCGGGTTTTTTGCATTTTTTATCGAATATTTCGACCTTTTAGATCAGAATCACTTGTTATATGTGTTTTAGTACCTCTTTAAATAACCAAATAAATGGTTAGACATACGACAACCCTGAATTGATTTTAAGGAGCGATTGTTATTAGATGTATTTTATTTATAATACAATTATTGCTTACACTAAACCTGACTTGGAAAATATGTTGCGGGGTCAACAACTTTAGATTTCTCAATCCTCCAGTTTTTATTTAGATTAGTGCGCTAATATAAGCATTAAAAGCGTATCCGAGACCAAAAAAACCTATAAGACATTAAGGAGCATCAAAACAAAATGAGCCTTCAATGATAGTCAAAATTTAAAGGTCATCTATTTATCTATAGTGAGCTGTAAACGCAGTTTTGGTACAACATAACAGTTTATAATCTGAAAAATTGCAATAAGAATGATTCTTCCACCAAACTACGACAACTGGGCAACAAGATATCTAAACATTGGCAAACTTGCTACAAAAATTCTAGATTTTATTATCTATGTTCTTTTTTTAGACTATTTAAATATATTATGGAGCAATAAGTAAATCGATTGGTACTATTTTTGACCCTCTTATTGCATATTAATTCCTTTACACACATAACAATGATAAGAATACCATACGACTGTCAAATTTAAAAGCTACAGACTTTTTAACAGACAACAGTATACGTTGACAACCTTTTATTTTATCCAATTTGTACAGATTTAAAGAATATGTTTTTCCTCATCTGAAGATGATATAATTGTTCTGAAAATAAGGAGATGTGGTATGATTTTCAATTTGACAACTATCCACGAGAGTTCAACTGAAGTGGATGTAAGCATTTATAGACAATCATACGGCCTTCAACAATTATGTATAGATATATTTTACATTGCAATTTGAACACAGTTACTGTTATACTGGTGCACGTGGGAATTTCTTTAATTTTCTATGAATGTATGTCCCGTGTGCTTCAATGGTGGGATCGTATTAGACGATTTTCTAAAAGGGTCCAAAGTAAACAGATTCTTGAAAGTAAATAATAGTTTTTTCCTTTTCGTGTATAAACATGTACATGTATGCTCTATAGAAAGTTCATATTCATATTTATCTTAGGTGGATGCAACTTTCCCTGCAACTAAATTTGTATAACTCCCAGCAATACAGAACGCTTTTGTCTATTTTTCATCACAAAATGTTCGGTTTGTATAACTTTCAGGATTTCTACATACTGAAAATTGGTGTTAATGCAAGACATGTTTGTCTTAAAGCTTGCTGAAAGTTTGAATATTATGCACTTGTCCATTTTGGCAAGCAGCGTTTGCATATAAAAATGAAGTTAACATGTTGTTGCGATATGATTTTCTCAATGGTGTTGATCCTACATCTCCTTCTAGAATTAGGATATCTATTGATCACAGATAAAAATTACAGGGACTCGGTTAGCAGATTAAACTTTTGTTAATCTTGTTTTTCACTTTTTTTTGTCGTATGTCCTCTCTATTTGTATTACATTCTTAACGTATTTAACGTTAGTATCAATATTTCTTTGTTTTCTAGCAATGTGCATTTTACTATCCATATCCGTATATTGAAAAATCATAAATCCTAAAGGAATCGGAGTCGCCATTTTGAATAGCCTACCCTTTTTTGAATAAAAACAATTAAAAATATTTCTATGTACCTATATACCTTACAAAGGCACGCATGTCCTTTCTAAATGATTTTTATATCAAAAGCATGTATCAATTTTCCGACCAACGACACTCTAACTCAGATATCGCTTCGAATTCATTCAAGTAAAAACAATCAAATTTCCAGTCGAAAGCAACGTTACTGGCAAACGTATCGTTTTTCACCAACACAGACGAAATGGGAGATAAATCTGTCAACTGCCCTGGAAATTTGAATTTGTTGACCCGAATGAAAGAATAGCTGAGTAAGGGTGTCGTTGATTGGAAAATCAATACATAAGTTTCATTAGAATAATTGTCTTTAATTTTTAACAAAATAAGGGACCACTCCAAGTAGCTCATCATGCTTTCTCCTTGACAAAAAGGTCTATAATGAAGATTTGTAAAAGGACTAGATCAAATGGACTGAGTCTTCGATAAATCGAATGACGACATTGTTCTTTTTCATTGTATCATAGTTGCCGTATAAATATGCAGACATTATAATTGTTTGATTTGGTTGTATTTTCTCAGTTATCATGGTTATAAATCAACAATGTATCTACAACTGAATTTTTAGAGCTTTTATATTATGCATTTTGTTTTACATAAGAAAAACCTGTTTATTTCATTTTTTATGTATAGATCTGCTTAATTTACTTCGTTTTAATGTTACGTATATGTTTATATTATATTACCTGAAGATGGTCATAAGTATGAATAAAATGCACACTCCAAAAAGTACAATATTCACTACGACGATTTCTTCTACAAAACAAATATTTTAAACAGATTTTTAAAACAGTTTGATCTTAAAGTTAATTTCTTATCTAAACTAATATGTTGATTTCAAACATTTTAGAACAGTTGTACTCATTTTGAAAACATGGTTATATTCATGCAGTACTGAAACTTTTCATTTCTCCGAGTTACAAGCCACTTGTCAATTATCAAAAGGAACCAGAAACAGCAGTTATATATATTCAAAAGTTCTCAATTTTCAAATTTGCATTATATTTATACTAGAAACCATTTGTTTTATCTAAAAATGCATATAAGAAAATTATAATATCAATTATTTAGTAAGAAACAATAAAAAACCAAGAAACAATAAACACATAACCATAAAACTGCAAAAAAATCATTTGTTACTTTTTTATAGCCTTATCTTGTTCATATATGCTTATAGAACTTCGATGTTTCAAACAAATTATGTAAAAATCATTGCATATTTGGGATCTTTGTTTTCTACATAGGGCTAGACTACTATGTTATAAATGATCGTTTTAGAATAAAATTTATTTTCTTGTGAGTGTGTTGTGACCTCGTTTGTCTTTTTGTAGTCTTTCATTTTTTTGCAATGTCGTTGTATTTTCTTTAGACTTTTGAGTTTTGAATGTCACCTTGGTATCATCTTCTTCTTTTTTTTTATTAAAATTATCGAATGTAGATTTTCTAAAAAAGAATGTTTGTGGAAGTTGAATTGCAGTTTGATGTGGTGTACACTGTTTTTCTAGGTTTTACATATCATACCGAATGTTTTATTGTTCTTCAACATTTCAACAGATCTTTGTACATCAGAAACGTTTGCAGAAGTAGGCTTAAAGGATCTTTCAAATGTTGATTCTGTCGAGTCTCCAGGAAATACGCTACTATATTTCACATGTAATTGCGTGTTTAAATAACCTGCAAAATGAACATAAAGACAACTACATTATTATATCGGTATTAAACGTTTTGTACAAGGTAAATATGCGACAATGGTGCATTTAAAAAAAAAACATCTACTGGAAAACAATTCAACATTAAAAATAAGGACTATATAAAGAATTTAATAAAGTTTATTTCTAATAAAAATAATAAATGTAAGAGCTAGTTAGATATTTCTTTTTGCATCTTCAAAATATTTACAGTGGAACGGAAAGATATAGTCTTATGTCGAACAAGTATGTTTATTAATTTTTGTTGTCCACCAAAAACATGTACATATTTTTTGGTAAAACAGTAAACAAGAAATGAAGGCCATCTTGACTGTTCAATTTAAATTTTGATTACAACGAAACAAGATGCTTCACTCAATGTCACTTACACGTAACAATTCAAGAATTTTGATTGCATCTTTCACATTGATCTTGGTAATAAAGGATACTACAAATACAGTTAAACCTGCATCATACCTTGATTTACATATACAAATGTACAATGAAGGCCAGATGAGAACTTTACAACAAAAGACATAATTTCGATTTTCCCATTGTGAACTTTCAATTTATTTGTAGCAACATTCCAGCAGCCCCTGCCTATGGAGCATATATCTCCCATTTCAAAAAATTATTCCAGGGCTTGCGTTTAATTGAATTTCCTATTGTGATTTAGAGGATTTCTGCATGCAAAGAAGCTTTAACACCAAAGGTACCGAGTGGTAAAATTGAAGTTATTACTTCGAAAGATTTACGGACGCTATAATGAGTTAGTTGACACAATTCTGCCACTTTTCCTCGATTGTAAAGCGACATACCACCGACTGTTTATTTACAATGAGTACCACAACGGATGCCTTGTTTTTGGTTAGGTTCCTGTAAAGCTACATTTTAAAAATCAAAACCAAATCAGTCCTTGATACGTATGCAGAAGGGGAAGCAGCAGTTTCAAAAGGTACGGACGAACTTATGGACGTATGAATGAATGGACATGCAAGGGGACTGCAGTATTATTATCCACTCCATTGGGATATAAAATAGAACAAGAGTAATTTTGATATAATTATGCTCAGTTTATATATCGTAATACCATGCAGTGGAATCGCAAAGTGTATTCCTGTCTGTGTATTGTGGGTAACTAGTGTTGTTGGATTGCTGTTTCATTAACATTTTCTACCAATCATTCACAAACACGTATATCCGTAGTATATATGAAATGTGATATCAGAATAATCATGAATGCAATGGATACATTAAAAAATAAAATAATAACTCGCAAAATTCGGCTTTATTTAAAAAAAACAATTTTGTAAAGATACTTCTTTTGTCAAAATTATTTTTAAAGATGTATTGCAAACAAAAATGTTCTTACCAAATAAATATTTTTAATGCAAACATCAAGAAGACATGAAATAAAAATCAAAATGAAATGTCGATGCAATAGCTCAAAATAGCATTAATATATATCAAATCAGTCATTAGTAATTATTACTTACACATGTACAAAATAAACAACAAAACAACAGGATAAAAAATTATAATAATTCATTTGTAGCTCAACAACAATAACTAATTATAAAAGTTAATTGTCCTTTCTTTTGATAATTAACTATAAAGATTTACTTGAATTGTTTTCTTCCTTGCATAAAACATGCAAATGCTCTGAACAGGTTCTGTATCGGTACGTCAGTGAGTGGTTAACACCATTCCTGGAGACCGCAACACATCGTTGATTTGATTCGACTAAACGTAAAAATTGTACATGTATTCGAAACATTCAGTGCCTTAACAAGATATGCAACATATCAGTTTTTAAATTATACCTTAAGAACCTCAGTTTAATTGAGTTTTAAGATCCAGTAGCGATTCTGTAATTTTGAACGTGTTGTACTTAGTAACTTATTATACAATTGGAAATCTAATGACAAAATACATTTAATTTTCAAAACAGTAAACTTAACTTTTAATTCTTTTTAATAAGATTTTAAAACAATGTAAAGAAATTCGATATTATTTTATGATATTGTATATAAGAAATTGCCCTTTAACAAAAGTTAAAGTTATACTAGTATATAACTGTTCAATTAGAGAAGTACGCATCTCAGCAATTGTAAAATATGTCAGTACAAATCACAAAATATTAAACATGCATGTAACAAGTGAACATGCCGGTTTGAATGGATCGTTTCGTTCGTTTATTTTTCGTTATTCAAATATCTAACAATCTTGTAAACGAAAATATTTCAGTAACATTAATTTTATACCTCTCTATTTTACCGATGAACAGATTGGTAATGTAAAGAACAAGACTAGATTATGAAGGATACTTTGTAATGGGGAACTGTGAGCGGACTGATCAAGTAGAACAATCAATTAAAAGTAACGTTATCTTGGTACCTTTTTACTTTATGTCAGCGCAGTAATAAACAAACCATCCAAGGTTCAATGAACTGTATGTAGGAATGCGATGACCAGTTTTGACCTTGATACATTGTCACACTAGGGGACAAGTGTCTACAAAAGCCGAAATTACTGACAATTCAAGCTACCTTGGGAGGAAAAAAATTATTACTCGGCCGGACATGAAATTTTGACCTATGTAAGCCAGCATTTTGGGAGAGGAGGTTGTACAGAAATCATATATAAATAATTAAATTTATTTGGTACCAAAATAAACAATGAATATTCTAACATGACATGCAGTTAAACAACAATACAACAGTTAAACGAATTAGGGGAATGGCTTCCACTAAGAAGCACTTTATCCTTTTGATCATTTTGTACTTATTTCCTAACTTTTGAACCCTGATTAATACCAACACATTTAAATACGAAAGATTTCCCACAAGACAGTAAAGATAAACAGCATGACTGTATTGACTACTGATAAATTACCCTCCAGGAAAGTATGAAATATGGACAATATGTAAAACTCGAGTGTGCCGTATATCATTAATAAGAAACTAATTTTTGAATGATTTGATTTCACCAAACACAATTGCTGTTTTGAAAGGACTTGAATAAAAAACTTATACTCTATTTGTCATTTCCGTAATTGACCCTGTAATAAGAATTCTAGATTTTGAGTTGTTTCTCTGACGACTAAAATTAATTTTCATTGACAACGAAGTGCTAGCGGAAGGAGCAAAATCATCTGTGCCCTGTGTGTGTGTAATCTTAAATCTTTTCACATCTTTTAATTTACCCTTTGTATCTTTCTTTTTTCCGGAGCTGTATTGCCAAAAGGGAAAGCAAAATCCACTGAATTAAACTTTTCCGTAGGGAGATAAAACTTTAGTTTCTAAATGATTTCAAAATTCATCAGAAATTTATAGAAATGTATGTTATAAATCTTGTCAGTACTGACGCCCTGATCACTGATCTGCGTGGAATAGCAGTGGAGGTATCGACTCAGAGCTGAAGATAACACTTTGAAATCCTTGTATATCTGAAGCGCTTTTATAATTTACCTCCATTAGGAACGCTTAAACTTTATTGAAGGATGTATAAATACTTGAATACTAGACGAGCTACATGACCAAAAGGAACCTATAAATTACATACTTTCATATAGATAATGTGTGCGAATTTGGCGTTGATGGTGCTTCCAGAAACCTCTTATAACTTAGTTCGAAAGGTCTGAAGTACTAGTAAATAGCCTAATGACATATTTGTGTCCAAACTTACAAAATAAGAATTCCAATAAAAAAGGTGTATGAAGACATTAAATAAATTGTTCTATTTAGGTATAATGTATTTTTTTTGGGTAGATTTTTCTGTTACAAATGAAGTAACTTTTAAACATTATAAATTAAAGGCAAATTTATGCGTACTGTAATGGACCTTACTACCAAAATATCTGCTAGGTCACTCAAACCAGATTTGATAGAATTTATGATTAACCCCCTTCCATTTGTTGTAATAGCAATTTATATATAGAAAGCTGGTGTAAAAGCAATTCATATACAGAAAGTTAGTGTAAAAGCAATTCATATACAGAATGCCGACAAAAACTTTCCTTCGTGGTCCTGTGTAGTAGGTGTCATTTTATAAAAGCAAGACAGCGTCATGTTTTCGAAGTTGTGATGTTTTATAAGAAATAAGCTATTTTGGTAGATTCGTACTTGTGAATAGTTGTATATGCTTGTTTTATGTATACGACGTAATACGAGGGTTGTCCGTAAAGTTCGTGGACAAGCTGAAGTCTGCGTAAAAATAGCATTTCAGGTAAATTCTTTTTGCATATTTGTAATCCTGAACTATATCCTAGTTCGGTTATATCAATATTTGTTCAATTTTAAATGCGAAATAAACACTTACTTCATATAAATTTAAGCAATAGGGACCCGGAGCACCGCGAAAATATCATATAACATCAGTAAATTAGTCATATACTTGTTTTATTTATTTCGGAAGGGGAAATAATATTTTATTGAGATTGTCCTCAAACTTTACGGACAACCCTCGTACATTTCATAATCCTACGTACCTTCCTCATACATAAAATAATCAAGCCAATCATCCAAAGAGAAACTTTGACCTTTTGAAAGTGTTTCATTTCTGAGTAAGCATCTGTTAATAGCCTCAGTCCAGCTGCCATTTTGCAAGCGTCCTACAATATGTTGTTGAAAGACAATATATTTTCAGCTGCACGATAGTGAACGAAAAAAAATGTAGTTTACAAATCATTTATAAGAAATATCGGGAAAGTAATTACCTTTCATTCTTTGACGATTAGCTTTGATAATTAGCACAGCAGTAGGATGTTCCGAAATTGTGATAATTTCTTTTGATTGTGATTGATTTATAACCTAAATTATCTATTCTGGAAGGGCATGATTATGTGCCAATGAAAAAAATGCAGAAAAGAAGAACGTTTATTATTCATATAAAAATGAAAGTAACAATTTAAGTGTTTATGAAATAGTTCTACTAAAAATTGGAAAATGATATATCCATTTAGACATTCAAATTAACATACTTCTAAAAGGAAATACTTGAATACTGTATTCAAGATCATATGATTTAGATTATATTTCAGAATTTTTAAATTTGCTAGTAACGACTTCATGCACTAAGATTCTTATGATAAAAGAGACGACAGCAATTACGTGCTTCGACTGTGTCGTTCAATTTGTTAGTTGCACATATTTTTCCAAAACGTTCATTTAATTTTATATTGAACTACTTACCATCTCCTGCACAGAAATAATTCCCAACAGAATTACAGTCGTAGGATTTGAAAGTACCATATCTTAACCCTAGGCAACGATATCTTTGATTTGTCCCATTATACCTTTGTATGGCCTTGTTTCGAAAGTCTACAATACATAAAATGTGTATAGCACCATGTGAAATTTCTGTACAAACTAAGCATTACGATTGGAAAAGTGACACTATTGTATCCGAATACGAATAAGATATGATAAAAGTTACTTATAATTAATACATAGTGCATTCTCCTTTTTCTCCGCGATCGCGCGCATACACACACACAAATATATACATTTGTATATATATCATATATTTATAACTTGAAAGACACGTAGAACAATAATATATATATATATATAAAAACAAACAATTTTAAATAAAACATTGCACCAAAATTTTAAATTTAGCAATATAAACACAAATTAAACAAGAGGGAAAGGACAGCAATCTCCGCTTCATTGATGATGTTCTCTGCATGTGCAACGAATAATCTCAAAATTCTGTGAAGATCCATGCGTTACTGGTGACGGGTCCCGGGATCATGTAGACACATTTCCAGGCACCTTAGAGATATTTTTTTCGTCTCGAAACACTGATATCTGAGTTTAAGTAAGATTAACAATTATTCTTGAAATTTCTGAAGTAACACAATGGTATACCTTTTTTAAATTTGAAAATTGGAAGAGCAGAATGCGACAACGAATATACAGCATCAATATTTTTTGTTGAAACTGGGATGAAACATACTGGACTCTCCTCTAAATCTGACTTTATTTCATACTCATGAATACATTTGCAAATATATTTCTAAAATGAGAAAATAGAATACGTTTTTCAAAACATTCTACAAAAAATATCTCGGATAGAGATCAATTGCGCGTTTCAGCTAATCTAGTTAGTTTGAGTTCTGTAGATATTTGAATGAATGATTTAATAAAAGTATAAATTTTATACATGGCAGCCTAATTCATATCCTGGTTTTTCCTTATTGTTACACAAATTCAGACAACTGTGTCTAGATTTTCCTTTGTCAGCAATTCATGAAAATTTTACATTAAGTTGCAGAATCGTAGAATCTTTCTTACAAGATATACTTTTGCGCCTTCTCTCCGTTAGTACTTCATCTGACTGATTTTGGATTTCCTTTTATTTGTCATATTCACAAACTACAGTGCATATTTTCAAACCCTATCATAATTTAATAAAACTCTTTCCATACAAGCCATCGTGCACCTTTTTTATATTTCTTTCAATTTATATTTATTTAATATTCAAAAAATGTTTTGGGTTCTACTTGCAAATAACTGACTTTGTCATTGTTTTATATGGTTAATAACAGTTGCATCACATCGAGTGGAAGGTATGACAATGTTATCAATACTAACAACATTTGAACTATTTCAATTAATGTACATATCTATAAATCGAAATATTTCAGTCCAAAAAAAAACAGTCTCAGTATTGAAAATGTGAACAGATCGTCGGCCAATTATTTAGTACGACAAACGTTATTCTTTTTTATAAGTAGGACTCGTCAATGGCGCTCGAATCGTAGCAATAACGTAGATGAAGAGCAAAGAAAATTCCAACAAAGTTGTACCAAATCTGGCTTAGGCTATGTATGCATACTGGGGTATAACAACCTGAGAGTTTTGAATGATTTTTATAACTTATGAACAGGGAATTGACAAAAATGACCGTATGAATGATAAAGATGACAAACTGAGAACGCCATGAAAAATGACAGTAGACAAAACACAACATAGTAAATTAAAGACGACGCATCACGAACCCCGTCAGAAACAAGCTGATCCCTGGTCATCGATAGGGCAAGCAGATCCTGCTCACATTTGGCATTCGTCGTGTTGCAAACAGGGTCTATAATATTTAATGTCGGTGCTATATGCTTACAACAAATGTAAAATAGTCTGCTCTTGTTGTACATATATATGCACATTCGAATATGCTGTTGACCTCAGTGGCTTCTATACTTTTTCGAAAATATTGATTTAGAGTGGTATTAGTGGTTTGGATATCCCTTTGATTAACGTCCAAACAACCTGAAATAAATACATGTATATGTTAATTATAATAAGCCTTTATAGAAAAACCAAATAATTTAAAGTTTTTTGACACTGTTATAAATTGATAGTATATAAATAACAGAACTAAAAAAGAAGAAGAAATGATAGGCCCGTGTCCTTGTTTTCGAGATATAAGCCATTAAAAATTTGGCGGGAAATAATTCTCTCTCGATTTTTCTTACACTTAACATTGGTACTTTTATTCTTTCAAAAAATATTAGAAAAAAATAACAAGGATTGCATTATATTTTGAAAAATGGCTTTTTATAATCTCTGTTTTTTTTTCCTGTGTTTGTTATATGTCTGTTTTGCGTCGGGCATTTTATAACAGTTTTTGTAAGAGTTCTTTTTCTGTTTTGACTATTATTTCTTATTCCGAAATATTATTACAGCCTTTTGTCATCACAGGCTGTTTCCTAGTATCGATAAACGGCATTTTCTTAAATTAAAATATATGAATAGAGGTATTGATTTTATTAACTTATCTAGTATATTCAATGACTCTACCATCCATAGCCAAATGCCTCCATTTTTTGATAATACAGAACCACCTATTATTTCGTATTTGTACAAAAAACCCAGCAGAAGTTTGATTTTTAATTATACGTCAGTAACATCAGACGTCAATATAGAAAATAAAGCTCCTTCCACTTGAGACTGTGAAACATCTAGTTTTAGATATGTTCCCTATGGTCATGTCATTACAGGAGACCTCAACATCGTTGAAAACCGTGAGGTCAAAATTTTTCTTAAGAAAGGACCTAAATATTGTCCTCCATCTATTATAGATTGGAAACAGTGTCGTCGGGTCATTAAAGACGCTCTGTCTACCTACTGTAAAAATTGGTGTAAACGTGAAAATTCTGATAAAAAATCTCTAGACAGTTATTTGAATAAAATTATGAATACTGTTGATATTCGTATATATCATTTTGAAAACAATTCGGAAATAAATAATAGGGTTGATGATATACCCATTTCTAGAATAAAGAAATAAAAACCAAGTACTCGCAAAGCGGTTTGTGTTCGTACCTACAGACAAAGCAGCAAATAATGTTGTGGTGGTGTGACGCATATTCTACACGGAAGTTCTCCAAAACGAAATTATCAATTCTTCTACATTCAGGTCCGTACGCTCCACAGAGAGTCAAAATTCATTAAACAAGCATATCACTGCCACTACCCAGCTTAAAGCCTCTTCCGAACATTTGAAAGTCACGACTATGTACTGGTTACCTAAATTACACAAACAACCATTTAAATTTCGTTTCATCTCCGCATCTAGTAAGTGTTCTACTACTAATCTGTCAGTGCTTCTAACTACCTCCCTTACTACTATCAAAGAACTTGTTATTAACTTTTGTAATAAAGTTTATGAAAATAATGGTATTAATTATTTTTGAAGTGTTAAAAATTCTTTAGGGGTTTTAGATAAAATACGTGCTTTTGATGGTCCTTTTAATTCTGTTGACAGTTATGATTTTTTCTATTCTCTACACTACACTTCCACACAATCTTATCAAGAAATAGTTACAAATTTAATTAAATGATCTTTTGAAAAATCTCATTGCAAATTTATTTGCTGTAACTCGTTTAAAGCCTTTTTCTATGACGAAAAAGGAAAGTATGCTAGATACACTTACTGGAAATGTGAAGATATGATTGGTTTGGTTGACACATTCAACAATGCCTACCGTTATCTTGATGATATTTTTTCGTTAAATAATCCAGAGTTCTCTAAATATACTACCGAATTTTACCCAAAGGAACTTACTTTAAATAAATCTAACATAAACAGTAGTGGTTGTCCTTTTCTAGATTTAGACATTTCAATTTCTAAAGGGAAACTCCATACTAAAATCTACGACAAAAGAGACGATTTTTCATTCCCTATTGTTAATTTTCCTTTTTTAGACGGCGATGTTCCTTTGGCTCCATCATACGGTATTTAGATATCCGAACTCGTTCGTTATGACCGTCTGTGTAGTGATGTCATATATTTTAACGAACGTAATCAATGCATTACTTGTAAATTATTAAGTCAGGGACTTCGTTACCATAAATTACTTAAAACATTTACTAAATTCTTTCATAGATACAAAGATTCGATTAGTAAATTTGACTGTACCTGTAGAAAACTAATTAAAAACGGTATTTCACATCCTAAATTTTACGGTAACATTGTACTAAAAGCGCGGAAATCACTATATGATCCGTGTAAACTCATCGAACATTCAAACAAACTTATTAGTAAAGGTTATCTTATTAATGTTGTAATAAGATCTTTGAATTTTGTTTACATTGGCACTAACATCGATTTTGTCATCAACAAATTAAAACATAACTAAATTTATATTCTTTTCGGAATACACATCCACGTTCATTTTCTATTTAGAGATTGCTTTATCTATATATAACATGATATATATATTTATCATAAATCCTAAATATACTACTGCCTGTCGATACTTTTATTTTTGACATTGCACCAGTCATGTCTTCTTCATGGCGTTAAAACACTAAATCCCTGGGATGTGTTTAAATTGATTTTAGTCTCTGATGCATGATGTTTTATTATTAATTGTTTTTGGCTTTTAACTAGCTTTCAGTAACTGCGAGTACTCTCAAATCGTACTTACGTGTTAATTTGACCTGTTGAAACAATTTGTAATGCGTTTTTGTTATTCAATGTTTACCTCTTTTGTTTTATATCACGTCTCACTATTTTTTATATGTACCACCTTTGATGTTTTGAAGTATTTAGTATGACGATAAATTTTCACTTCTGTACTGTGAACAACAGATTTATTTATTTTGTAAAAGATATTTACGTACTCCTAACAACAAAATTATTATATTTAAATTTACCTGTGTACGTTATTTTATTCAACGCCATTTTGTCTTAGGTTAGAGTTGTCTTTTTGACATTGTTTTACATCTTTTTTACTAATATTTATATTTATATTGTGTCATAGATCAAATTTATTCGTTCAGTGTATGTTTACTTGTTTTTGTTTATATATTTTTTTGATCGAGTTAAGCCATTTCAATTGATATTTATAGTGTGTCTTTTTTATGCTGTAATGTTACACTACTGTTTCAGGTTAGGATGAAGGTTGGCGCCTGTTACAACGTTTTAACCCGCTGCATGTGTATGCACATGTCCTAAGTCAGGAGCCTGTTGTTCAGTGGTTGTCGATTGTTGATGTGGTTCATAAGTGTTTCTCGTTTCTCGTTTTTTTATATAGATTAGACCGTTGGTTTTCCTGTTTGAATTGTTTTACGCTAGTAATTTTGTGGCCCTTTATAGCTCGCTGTTCGGTGTGAGCCAAGGCTCCGTGTTGAAGGCCGTACTTTAACATATAAGTGTTTACTTTTTTCACATTGTGACTTGGATGGAGAGTTGTCTCATTGGCACTCATACCGCATCTTCTTATTTATATGTTAAACTATATGTAATAAAATTATGAAAAGAAAAGTAGGGGTTAGTGGGCAAAATTTTTTAATGGCACCAAATGGATAAAACCAGAGGGTTTCGAATATCTGCAAAAAGTCGAAAACATGATGAGCGAACATCCTAAATGAATTTATGTTGTAAAACGACCGTATAACTATAATAAAAAAAAGTAGAATTGCTATCTTTACTTTCATCAATTTGTTAACAAATCGTGGACAGTGGCAAAATTAATTATATATATTTGATGCCCATGGTACTGAATATTACTGAAATTCTAATCACCATGAAAAGATGCCCAATCAGAAGAACGATTCACCGAAGACGTCCATGCCAAAAAAGATGTTGGTAGTTCACTATACTTTTTATACGTGTACACGATGTCACCGACAGATGGAACACTGCAGGTTGTCTGTGCTTCCTTCCATGTAACTATATTAATGAAAATATTAAACATGACATACACGGTAGTTTTGTTAACATTATGTTTCAAAGCATGCAGATTTGTATTTATAATGGATATTTGAACCACGAAAATGTCTTTCCAACTGTTCGTTACTAATTATATGGCTCTGCGTGTAAAACATGTATGCACAAACTTATGCATTTCAAGAAAACGTATAAACGTTTTTATTGAAAAAAATTGCATAATATCAATAGCAATATACATTTACAGCAATCTGAATTTTTGATAATATTTTGCATGAATGGTGCAATTTTAAGATATTGTCGTCTTTATTATATGGATATCATAACTTTATATACACGATGATTAATGATTTTCTTTATTTCTAAGAGAAAGATAAAAATGACATGACATGTATACGAACGCGATCACTTGTAAAGATGTTCGTTCAATTAGTTGAGTTTACCGAAATGAGACCAAACCACATGTCGAATGAACATTTAAAGGTAATGCGAACGTCAACAGATTAACAGTGAGGATATGTGAGCTGAGTAATTCTATTAATGCGTCAAGCACTACAAATGATATGTCAAGGTATCTGCTAGTACTATTAATTTTCTAGGAATTTTACAGGATTCACTATTCATTACTTTGGAAAGTTTCTTTAAAATTTATAAATGTGTAGCATTTTATAATCTATGCACAGAATAATTGACTAAAGAAAGATCAAATCAGGTTTCAACAGAAATCACTGTCGTAGGAAGAAAATAAAGATCAAGAAAATCGATATTCCACACATTAAAATCATAGTTGATAAACGAGATAATTGGACAGTAGATAATTTTTTTCGGATAAGTGTACTGTATTATTGTTGTACATTGCATCTTAATGTATTATTCTAACATGAAATAAATGAAAAGATTACTTATCTATATGAAACCCTGATTTCATAGATATTAACATTATCAGGGTACCTTACGGTTAAACCTGGTCATTGTTACACATGTAACAGCTTTAATGCAATAAATCTATTATCAAATCATAAAATAATAAATAAAGTGAATATATATTTAATGCTCAAAGTACTACGGTCATTAAGTTGTGCATTACCAAACACTCGTTAATATTAACCTGAAATTGGAAGAAAATATAAATGTAATTAACTTATACAAAGCGATACTTTGAAAGTCGTTATAATTATTATATACCGACAAGAAAAAAGGTTACCTAAAGGCAAACAGTATAAATAAGTATTGCTGGGATTGGTTTATGAACATGACTGTTTACATTATTTCACAGTTCAACAGATTGCATCATTATTATCAATTCAAAATATCAGAAACATTTCGATTGCAACTCCTAGATTTCGTAAATTAGAGAATTGTGACTAACAAATGGACTTTAAATCTGTATATCAAACCAAAACTACATGAAGGATTGTACATCTCAAACACATAAAACACATGTTTCAAAGCCAATGTGATGCAATTTGCATATATAACAGACTTCTGGAGAAGCACCTTTATTTCTTCATACAGAAGAAGACAGATGATTAGCACAATACAATATGTGCATGAGGACGCACCATCAAAAATTAAAGATATTTTGCTTGAGAACAAATACAGATACCAGCAATGACATAACAAAAACTTCAGTAAAGATGTTGGAAATTCCAACTGGGTGAGACCAGGGGCGTTATCAAGGTAAATATTTCCTACTAATCATCAATGACCTGACATAGTCATATTCTGTAGTAACTGCCGTTGCCAGAAATAGGATAAATCAGAGAGGAATGTGAAGATCGTGGATTTAAGTTGATACTAAAAAACTGTGAAAAATTAGTGAACAGTAATCAAATTGAAATAGAAAATATATTCTTTTCAATGATTGCTCCAGTAGCTTCTTATCAACAATGGAATAAAAAATAAAACAATAGTTTATAAGTTTAATGCGTCCTTAACGCTTTTCTAGATTTACCGTCATCCAGAACGCTCAAAGCCGAATATTTAAAAGCCAAGGATATTTAAGAGCCAGTTGGAGAGCTATGTGACCAAGACGGACCTAAATATAATATCCAAATCCATCTGAGGTCAACTTTGCATGATGAGTGGAAACTTTAGTTTCTTAATCATTTCTAAAATTATCATTGGACAATTATAAAAAAGCTTGTTATAAATCATGCCAGTACCAAAGTACTGACTACTAAGAAAATGATACCCTCGAGGACTGATAGTCTACCAGAACTGGTAGCGACAAAGTGCTTTAAAAATGAAAAAAAAAACACAATCAGGTTACATGGTCCGTATATATAAAGGAAAACAAAAAACAAAAAAAAAAACAATACAAGTAATAACCGACCTGTGTAAGGTCATTACTTACTATTGATAAAATATAAAGCACAGTTTTATGAAACAAATAATTTTTTTGATAATAATAGTGTGTTGTTGTAAATTGGGTTCTACAGTACAATTTCCAATCTGTAATAGTCTTTAAAGGTTTTATACATAAATAATCCTTTCTTCCGTTTAAAAGACTCACTGAAATACAAAAAAAAAAAACAAAAACAAAAACAAAAACAACCGTCGTTAACGCAGAATTTAATTTTTGAAACAAATAATCTGATGTTTTGTTATGTTATCGCTACATTCACCAAGTGAATTAACTGGAATAATACAAAACTGTTCATAACACTTTTTAAAGAGCCATTTTATCACATTTATGTTTAGGATTATTAAAAAAACAAAAATATACAATATTGTTGATTCACACAGTATTGGAAATCGTACTACGACCCATCGACGTCCGTTTTGTGTATTACATGTTTATTACGATTTTATGCTCTGTCCGTGCCAGTCCGTGATTTATTAGATATATATATACCTTTTATTTTGCTCTGTAAAATTACCAAACATTCTTATTTTATATAGGTCTGACGGTCAGGTAAAAAAATGGAAAAGGGGGGGGGGGGGGGGGGAGGGTTTTTGTTTTCCTCCTGATTCACAATGTTTGAAGTAAAGAGATAACACCATTATTCTAAATAGTTTATTAAAGATTGTTGTAGAGAAAATACATAGCACCGTCGTTTCATAGAGTAAAATATTTAAATTACTTGCCAAGTGTCTTGTATTTCTATTCACCGTAACAATTCATTTGTTTCTTGCTTTATTCAATTACAGTAACATCTTTTACAGAATATCCCATTTTAATAAGATCGGTAAAATGCAAATCTTTTCAGAAAATAAAATTTTTTGACAGATATACGTAAGATAATGCACATTTCAAGTTTTTTTCTTGTCGTATAACAGACCCCTCGATGTGTTATTCGATAAAAAAAACCTTAAAATATGAATTATATATAACTTATACGTGTTAATAGTTTGATAACCAAAACTCAATCCAACAATTAACATATCCAATCGCGTTTTAGAAGAAATACTAGACTTACCTGGGATTGAATCAAGAAAATAATTTGCCAACACAATATCAGTTTTTAGAAGAAAAAAGATTTTATACATTAAACGCAACATTTCTTTGTTGATCAGGGAAACACATATAGATTTGTTTATTTCCTGGTGAAAACGGATATACATACTTTCATATTTTATTATTGAGGATAACATAATAGAATGATAGGACATTATTTTAATTGTTATTTTGTTGTCTTTTTTAAATGTCTGTATCAGTTTCATAGATTTGTACTATGACAGTACTCGACTGTCAAGTTTGTCAATATCCCGAATGCGCCTCAAAAAGAGTACCGAACATTTATTATAATATTTATAGGTAAAAAAATGCTATCGGATATTTTTAACTTTTTTTTAAAGAACAAAAAACCATACAATGAAGATGTAAAAGTATTTAAAGAACTGAATTTTTAGAAATTTAATTTGGGAAAATATATATGTGTTTGTTGGTGATGACGCATAACACGGGACCTTCGGGGATTCCACATTTGCAAACATTTTGATTACACCAAATTAAACTAATTCTGTGAAATCTGAGATGTTAAGGAAAAATAAAATGATTAAAAAAAAAATAGATATAAAAAAAGTCCTCGCTGTTGATATCTTATACGACCAATTACAAATTGTAAAAACTGTTAGGAAGGAGAGAGAGAGAGAGAGAGAGAGAGAGAGAGAGAGAGAGAGAGAGAGAGAGAGAGAGAGAGAGAGAGAGAGAGAGAGAGCATTGCGGGTATTACAATCTCCAACTCTGCGTTAATAGGCAGCATTTGTTTACCAATGTTCAATTCTCATAAATCGACTAAGATATTGGATTTTCCTTCATCTTTCGTCAACTTTGCATGATAGAATTAGTACCTACTTTCTTAGTAATTTCTTGATGTATATCAACGGGGAATTTTATAAGCATATTTTATTAATCATGTCAATACCGAAGCACTGACTACTGAGCTGATGATATCCACAGGGACTTACAGACCACCAGTGCATTTTTGGTATCGCCCCAGTGGAAGTAAATGAAAAAAAAAACACAATTTATAAATTTCTTAGCGAGACTTCATGGATCAATAAAGAAATGTTAACATCATGCAATTGAGCAGAGTGCATTTTTTGTTAAGAAAAAAGGAAATTTTATTATCAGAAAACAAATTTGTCATAGATTCTAGTTCGAACCTTCTGTGTCAATTTTAAGAATTGATGCAAGCATTCAGTATATTTGCTAGTTTTGGTAGAATCCTTAATGTCAAGGTCATTTGGTGTATGCACTAACTGAAATGTGGAATATTTGGTAGTTGGGCATCAACAATCTATCTGAAAGTAGCAGAAAATAAATGGCAAAGACGTTTTTCTTCTTATTTTTCTTTAACTCAAATAAATACCCCATAAAACTGCCAGTGTAGGTGCGCAACTGCTATTAATGTAAAAACCGACTGTTTCAAGTATTATTCATCTAAAATCAGCTAAAATCGATGAATTTGTTGTAATTCAAAAAGAATTTTGATGAAATAGTCTTTGGTGTTTTATAATTGGAAATAAGTGTCATTTAGTGTCATCATGGTTATTCACAAAAGCATGATTCATCGTGACTTAGAACTAGTATTTAATATCGATGATTCCCTTTTTGAAGAAACAAATACTTGATTAATAAGATTATACGTCAGAGGAAAAAAAGGAAAAGTAGTGGAAAATGTGGAAGAATTGATATCACATAAATGGTACCAAATTTGCCTCACCGGATGCCCAATTAGACAATAAATGTCAATTCAAAGATGCTCGCGGCCAAAAAAAAAAAATCCAAATCTAATAAAAACATTAAAGACATGATGAAATCAAAAAGATTAAAAAGGTAAGGCCAAACCCTGACAAAAAAACAGGGCTATTCTTGAAGGCGATACATTTCTTAATTTAAAACGATTTTCAGCAAATTGCAATATAACAATATCGGTATTTTCATTTCAATAGCGAGGAAATTGAAATTTAGTCATCGTTTATCATAAGGATTTTTGAAAAGTTTGAAATCTTTATAAAGAAGGGAGATTTTCGTCGTGCGTATATAAAATACCAAAACTAAAAGGGTTGAAATCTGGTTTTCTGAAATCCCCTCTTTCATGAATGATGTGTGTGTATAGCGATACCCAGCTTTCTATCTTGTACGTCGGACATGTATGAGTGGCCGTTCGTGTCATTGGCGGTATGTACATCCCGTATGAATTTTTCAACGCGTTGGTTTAACTTTCAACGCGTTGGTTTTCGCTTTCAACGCGTTGGTTATTACTTTCAACGCGTTGATTCTTAATTCATACGGTATGAAAAACCAACGCGTTGGCTTTCAATTCCATACCGTAAGTTTTTCATTCCATACCGTAAGTTTTGCTCTTTTGTCAACCAATCAAAATGTTTGTTACAAAGTATTTTCTAAAAATATCCTGTCGTCATTAGTGTATCTCTCTAACTATATATTCGGACAGCCTCCGGATTTTTCTTGAGATTGGCGGTAAAGTATAAATATGGCTGAATCGTCCGCAGCCCGTCTGCAAATGTTAATAAACAGGGCACAAAGATTGAATACAGAAGCAACTGTTGTCGAAAATCAAGATGACGATAATTTCTTGTCTTGGTAAGGTCCGGAAAAAAGATTTTTGATAATCAAAATTTACGTCAAAACAATATTTTTTTTATTTATATTTATACATGTCCCTGTTATTATTTTATTGATGTGGTGTTGTAACTTGTATCAAAGGGGCTTGTCTAGTTGGTCAGACGAGTTTTTATTGAATATTTTTATAGAATATTAAGTGTGTAGATACAACTCTACTTACACTGTCAGTCATGTCAGTTTCATCATCTTGTGTTGTTATTGTAACCCAAACAATATACAATTATGGCCTTCAAAAGTTAATATCCACAATTATTAAATCGAGAAAAGAATTATTGAGGTCTGTTAGATTTAATAATTTTGGAGGTTAACTTTTATGACGGCCATAACTGTAATATTAATATTGTACTGAACTGAACTTATAGTTTGCTATCAATTTAGTTATTTTTGGAAAAATATCTTGCAATTTTCAGTCAAAGGAGTTATTTTGCCTACACGCTCATTCCCACAAAGCTAGTTTGCCTAGGGTCAGTTGCCCGCTTGAAGTACTGTTATTTCATTTTATTTGTCAAGTATAAATTAACCATATTTTTAGTCATCTTTTCCCAGTTCCTGCCCCTAGCTTCTGATTCGCTCTGCTCTAACCCCCGATTTTCATCCCCTCATTCCCAGGTTCCAATAACCATGTACACCTACTCATAATAAATACTATATATAAATTGTATATAATTTTTCAAGGAACCTCTGATAGCAACCTATCTAAACGTTATTCCTTTGAAACCCAAATGTTGTAACTTTCACGGGTGCAGCTCGTTTCGTAACATTGTCGTTTCGTACATAGACGATTCGTAACTAACTAGGTCGTTTTGTAACTGAGACGTTTCGTAACCTTATCACAATATATAATAATATGAATTGTAGGTTATGGAAAAAAATGTTGAATACAAGTTATAGACTTATTAAGAAGGGATATAGTTACGATACTGTTGTCAGGTCATTAAAGATTGCATATTTTGGCGTTAATATTGATTCACTTATAGGGTCTTTGCATCGGCACTAAACACATTTATTTAAAAACCAGTTGTTGGCATGACACGGGTTATGTTCTTCTCATATATGTTATGATGGTATGATACTAAACCCCTAACGGGAAGGATTGTGCCTGATATTCATATGATGAAGACATAATCTTTCAATCAGTTTAATTGAAGTCTGGAGCTGGCATGTCAGTTAACTGCTAGTAGTCTGTTGTTATTTATGTATTATTGTCATTTTGTTAATTTTCTTTGGTTACATCTTCTGACATCAGACTCGGACTTCTCTTGAACTGAATTTTAATGTGCGTATTGTTATGCGTTTACTTTTCTACATTGGCTAGAAGTATAGGGGGAGGGTTGAGATCTCATAAACATGTTTAACCCCGCCGCATTTTTGCGCCTGTCCCAAGTCAGGAGCTCTAGCCTTTGTTAGTCTTGTATAATTTTTAATTTTAGTTTCTTGTGTACAATTTGGAGTTTAGTATGGCGTTCATTAACACTGAACTAGTATATATATTTGTTTAAGGGCCAGCTGAAGGACGCCTCCGAGTTCGGGAATTTCTCGCTGCATTGAAGACTTGTTGGTGACCTTCTGCTGTTGTCTGTTCTATGGTCGGGTTGTTGTCTCTTTGACACATTCCCCATTTCCATTCTCAATTTTATTCTACAAAACTTTGTTATTGCTTGTATGGAAAATTATATCTTTTGAAGGAGTTTTTCCACCTAAATAATTTTCTTTGTATTGGGTACTGCTTGAATGTAAGCTCTAACGAGAACTCAGACTGTCAAGAAATATCTTTGGACATGTCGTTTTTATTAACCCTAAACATATATCAAACATGTGTACCTTCCTCGAACATCTTCTGATGTATCATCGTCCATTGTATCTGAAGTGCTAATCCGACTGCAATAATTCACCATTTGCTTGAATCGATCTAAAAATCGCTCCCGGTCTCCCCTACGTGTAGCCAAGTAGCAAGTCAGTAAGTATCTTTAACAACGGAGAATAAATTTTCCCGCCAAACTTTACAACAATCTGGAGTCCGTCCGAACGGATAATTAGATTGTACTTTGTTAGAAAGATTTTGATTGGTAGACATAAGTGGAAAACTTACGGTATGGAATGAAAAACTTACGGTACGGAATTGAAAACCAACGCGTTGGTTTTTCATACCGTATGAATTACGAATCAACGCGTTGAAAGTGAAGACCAACGCATTGAAAGAAGTGAAAACCAACGCGTTGAAAGTAAAACCAACGCGTTGAAAGTAAAACCAACGCGTTGAAAGTAACAACCAACGCGTTGAAAGAAAAAACTAACGCGTTGAAAGTAAAAACCAACGCGTTGAAAGTAAAAACCAACGCGTTGATAATAAAAACCAACGCGTTGAAAGTAAAAACCAACGCGTCGAAAATTTCATACGGTATGTTCATACCGCCAATGACACGAACGGCCACTCAAACACATGTGTATAAGAGAGATTTCCAGATCTGCTGTGAATTCCAAGTTCGTTCGTTAGGTAAACTTATCATTCGTTTTGGATAACGGGTGCCACATGTGGAGCAGGATCTGCTTACCCTTTCGGAGCACCTGAGATCACCCCCAGTTTTTGGTGGGGTTCGTGTTTCTTAGTCTTTGGTTTTCTATGTTGTGTCATCTGTACTATTATTTGTCTGTTTGTCTTTTTATTTTTGGCAGTGGCGTTGTCAGTTTGTTTTCGATCTATGAGTTTGACTGTCCCTCTGGTATCTTTCGTCCCTCTTTTGGATAAAATTCAACACTGGTTTAAGGTTTTTTTTTTTTTTTTTTTTTTTTTTTTTTAAAGACAGTTTTGCAACTCCTGTAACTAGCACTATCCATAATTATTGCCACAGGTTTGTAATTCCATTTCATAAAGTGAGTATTTGTGGCCTTGTTGAATAGTGATTTTAACTTAAAAGTTTATGGAAAACAGTTTTTTATAAATGTTGTAACTCCCATAAGGTTTTTCCAAAATAATTCTAAAACAAGTTAGGAAGAGCAGTTGGTGGGTATTAACAATGTCCGTGGCTAATATTGCGGCGTACACAATTGTTAAATAAGTCTAATTTGTTGACACCACTAGGCCTTGAACTTAAAAACGATATTCTGAAAAGTACACATTCCAAATGTCGTTGCATTCATAAGGAAATGCTGTCCTTATAAACTCGAAAATGAATTTTATCTCTGTATGTGGTAATCATGGTGTTGTAAATAACGTGACATGTGCAAAATTTTGAATTTTCATTTGTTGAATGATGATGTTACATTATAATCCTTACAAGAATAGTATCTTCAGCAAGTAGTATTGTGTTGACATTGATATCATTAATATGTTCAGTTTCTGTAACTATACTGTTAATGAAATGTTGAATTATTCAAAACATTTAGGGTTTTCTACCCCCAGGCAAGACTGCCTTAGACGAACTTGGCACAACATTTTCGTTTTTTTCATGTGAAACCTTACTGTGCATTTGATTTGGACTTCCAACCGTTTTAATTCGAGCGCCACTAATGAGTCTGATGTAGACGTTACGCGCGTTCTGCGTACCAAATCATAAGCCAGCAGGTATCTTTAATGAGTTTTACAACCACTGACTAAGTCGAAGCTATTGCTGGTGGACGTTTTGTTCCAGAAGTTTCAGAGGAAAATAGTCAGCACTTTTGTGTTTGCAGAAAATGTTATTGATGTGTTCCTTCTCTGTTAAAAAACGCATCAAAGATACAAGGCTCATAAAGGAGTAGAACCAGTAATCCAAATAAACGGCCCTATACAGGTGCATTTTTTAAACTTCAATTGGTCGAGTTAATTTACTGGGTATATATTACTAATTGTAATTAAAGTGTAATAAGAGACAATGTATATCCGCTCCATCTATTATAAACATATCAGCCTGAAATAGGTATAGATTTCATTTTTGTCCATTTTTCTAGAAATTCATCATCTTTTTTTACCTTATTGCATGATTTCATATGTGGCGCCACCCTCGCCCATTGAAATGTTGGTTGAAAAGTAAAGACTAAGGTATACTTAAAACATTTCAGCAAAAATATTTGTGGGCGAGCGGTGCGCCACTGTTAATTTTTAGAAAACTGACATAGATTTCATCAAATTATGCCAATCATCAGGCGTTCACAAATTCTCCTACATTAATGACGTCAGAAATACATCACCAATGACGTAACTGGTCAAAAATTTTATAACTGAACCTATTGGACATATGTCTTCATATATATCATCGCAGTTAAAAAATATCAGGTTTTAAGTGCCAAAATTGTGAGTAAGTGAACCAACTCCTTTACCGTTAATAAAAAGTTGAATTATTCCCTAGGCATAGATTGCCCTAGCCGTATATATCAAAATTTTTCAGAATTCTAAGTTTGTAATGGTCCTCAATTTCGTATTTGATTGTGACTTCCAACCGTTCGAGCATACCAGATAAATCTTATGTAGACGAGATGCACGTTTTGCGTACCAAGCTTGGAATCTCAGATTTGAACGTTGTGACAACCACATGGTCGGTGCAACTTTTGGTATCACCCCCGAGGATAATATTAGCCCAGTAGTCAACAATTTTGTTCTGACACGAAATATCTTTGATGTCTTCATTTTCTGTTAATTTACTGTTAATGTTGATATCACTCCAAAAACAAAGGTTTTTCAAACCCAGTGAAAGATTGCCTCAGCCGTGTTAAACACACTGTTTCGTATTTTTTTCTCGATTTAATGCTCTTCAACTTCTTAATTGATTTGGGTACCACTGATAATTCTGATGTAGACGACACTCGGTTCTGGTATAAAAATTATAAACTAATTTTGCTGCCACTTCTTGTGATCTTTCGTTTCCGGACAATTTAACCATCCCAGTACACTTTTATTGTATTTTTTTCTGTCAATATTCTGCTGATAAAATTTGATACCAAGGTTTTTCTACCCCAGGCATAGATTGCTTGGTCGTATTCGTCACAAATTTTCGGCATATTCGGTTTTTAATGCTCTTCCACTTCGTATTTGATTTGTCCTTCGAACCTTTCTAATTTAAGCGCCACTGATGAGTCTTATGTCGATGAAACGCGCGTCTGGATACCAAATTGTAAGCTTGGTACCTTAAATGATTTTTATAGAAACATTGGAATGGCTTAAGTGGTTGAAACGATTACATGAATATCCATTGAAGTTTTAAATCATGTACATTATATCAGTGATCAATCATTCTACCGTTTAATGCATTTCATTGGTTGGTCATTATTAAAAATTTACTGTTTACAAAACTTACAGTAATAGATTACCGTAGCTGTACTAGACAACACCTTTCGAAATTTTGGGTCGTCAATGCTCTTTAACTTCGTATTTTATTTGGCCTATTTAACATTTTTGATTCGACTGTCATAAATGAGTCTTTTGTCTGGCGTAACAAATTTGAAGCCAGGTATCTATGATACAAATTGATGGATACAAATCAAATCAAATCTCGTGACTATATGGAAATGTGTTTGTCAAGATAATAAGTCATCGTTAAAGAGATTATAACAGGTTTTACAGTTTTTCTTAATATATCTTCAATATCAAAAGTTTCAAAGTACATGTACATGTACAGGGTCAAATACATATAGAATAATGTAATTTTTGTTTTTTTTTTGTACTGACTTTATCAGCAAGAATACCAAGCGAACCAGTAAGGACAAGTTGATATTCGAACTGATAAAGTAAGTTTATCAATAATAGTGTCACATGATGGAATGGTTGTTCTAATGAAGACGCGTGCATTACATTGATAAATTGATGCGGATGGATGAATATGAACACATGACGTTGCTGCACTGACACATTACGCCATTGCCTTATTTTTTCAAGTATTTAGTCCTATAATCTAAAACATATTAGGCAGTAAGATCAAAGGGAAAATATACAAATTGCCGATAAAAATGGAGGTCTTATTTTTTGTAGAGCGATGGTGACGCAAGTATTTCGGAATTAAAGATCATATAACAATATATTTATACTATAAGTAACGAAATGTTCAATCTATAAATCAAATAATTGTTCTAAAAGTAAAATTACAACTCATCAGGTAAAGAATGATGAGTTTATTGACTTCCTTGGTTTTGGTATGAATAGTTTTTGGTTTTATAGCCAAAGAAGTGTTATGTTGTTTTCTTTCACAACTGTACACGGATATTGTTGCAGAAACCCGTCCGTCGCGCTAGGTGATATTATAAATTTATTTCCATTGCCTGAGGGAAATATGAAAATTTGTTCACCCGACAAAATTCATTTTTCCCAAGAGCTTCGTCCGAGGGGAATATGACTTTTCGAGGGTGAACAAATCTTTAATCTCTCTAAGCCAAGGGAAATAAATGCTTTATTCCACTGCCTATACTTTTTACTTCCTGAACATACAATATTAATTTACAAGTAATGTTTCGTTCTCGCTTGCCTTTATAACTAAACACGACATAAACATTGATAAACAGTACCAGTCAAAAGTGAAGAATTTATTTATTTTATCACAATTTTTTTTTTCTGTTTTGTTTTGTCTGAAATAATTATGAAGACGATAACGACTATACTATCGCTATTTGAAAAAAAGGTTCGAAACGTTATGTACATAAAACCGCGCGTAGTGTCGCACGAGGTAATCCCGATGTTTCCAATATTCAGAGGGAAATATAATACTTAGAGGGGAATTTGAAGTTTTGTTCATTGTCACATTGGATGGTCTTAACCAATCAAATGTTAATTTCGCTCTCAATATTTGCATGCAGTGGAATTAAAAGTTAAAACATTATTTTTTAACTAAGTGGCAATAACAAAAAAAAGGGAAGTGAATTTTGTTATTTGGGTTGTTGAATTTAGATGTTAATGATGGATAGCTGCTAAACGTCCAGCTGCAAATTATTATGCATATTCAGGATGAGAGCATGTTAATGTAATATCAATATTTACCCCACTTTGTACAAGACCGACACGCTGAGCCGGAATTTTTACGTGCTAGTTCACAAGGTAATGGAGTGCTGGAAGACATATCACCTTACTCGAACACATTATTCTGACTCTGAGCCGATCAGTCTTTGCTCTTACTTCTTAATGCCGCGAGCTTAGCGGAGAAAAAGCAAATACTAAATTTTAAAATCTTTGGTTTGACCCGGCAAGGATGCGAACCCACGACCTCCCGCACTCGAGGCATACACGCTACCACGAGACCACCGAGGTGTTGAATTTAGCAAAAACAACAAAAATAGCAATATTAGTACTACTAATAATAATATAATAATGAAAAAAGTAATAATAATAATAATGATAATAATAATTATAATAATAATAATAAATATAAAATACAAGTACTTTCATCTATATAGAAAAGTTCAAATTTTGGTTTCCTCCTTTTCAGTATTTATGATATCCTGTTGGTTAAGTTCACCAATATGAACAATACGATTGTGCTGTTCCCAAGGCTTATTATATCTGTCACGAACAAATTTGTTTTAATTTTGCGATACTCCATTATTTCTGTCACTATTGCCATCTGTTTGTACCATTGGATTCTCATTGATGTTATTCCTTCGAAACTTTTTGTTGGCTGTTGGACACATACATAAAGTGAAGCGTTTTCTGAAATAAAGTACATAAAAATAAATTTTTAGTTGTTTTGTCGTGCTTTGTTGAATGCAGTAGATGACATGCTGATGATACAGACATCTCTTTGATTTATCATAACACGTAGTTTGGCATAATGTACATATTTTCTCCTGGGCAACATATATGTACTTTTCGTCGATAAAGTGTATCGACAGGTATTAGGTATTCCTATGGGCACTAATTGTGCCCCTTTAAAAGCAGATTTATTCCTGTATTGCTATGAATCATAGTTTATGGCCAAACTCAGTAAAGACACGTCATTGTAACATTTGGTCGACACATTCGATAATACCTACCGTGATCTTGATGATATTTTTTCGTTAAATAATCCAGAGTTCTCTAAATATAATACCGAAATTTACCCAAAGGAGCTTACTTTAAATAAATCTAACATAAACAGCAGTAGCTGTCCTTTTCTAGATTTAGACATTTCAATTTCTAAAGGGAAACTCCATACTAAAATTTACGACAAGGGAGACGAATTTTCATTCCCTATTGTTAATTTTCCTTTTTTAGACGGCGATGTTCCTTTGGCTCCATCATACGGTGTTTATATATCCCAACTCGTTCGTTATGCCCGTGAGTGTAGTTATGTCATAGATTTTAACGAATGTAATCGATGTATCACTGGTAGATTATTAAGTCATGAATTTCGTTACCATAAATTACTTAAAGCATTTACTAAATTCTTTCATAGATACAAAGATTTGATAAGTAAATTTGGCTGTACCTGTAGAAAACTTATTAGAAACGATATTTCACATCCTAAATTTTACGGTAATATTGTACTAAAAGTCCGGAAATCACTATGTGATCCATGTAAACTCATCAAACCTTTAAACAAACTTATTAGTAAAGGTTATCTTATTAATGGTGTAATAAGATCTTTGAATATTGTTTACATTGGCACTAACATCGATTTTGTCATCAACAAATTAAAACACAACTAAATTTGTGTTCAATTCGAATGGTTTTTGGGATGTATAAATACACATCCACGTTTATTTTCTATTTAGAGATTGCTTAATCTATATATAACATGATACATATATATTATAAGGTTAAATCCTAACTATCCTACTGCCTGTCGATTACTTTTTTTTTTGTGCATTGCACAAGTCATATATGAATAAGAAGATGTGATATGAGTGCCAATGAGACAACTATCCATCCAAGTCACAATGTGTAAAAAGTAAATTCTTTGACTGCCCATGGCGTTAAAACACTAAATCCCTGGGATGTGTTTTAATTGATTTTAGTCTCTGATGCATGATTTTTTTATTACTATTTTTTTTTTTGGCTTTTAACTAGCTTTCAGTAACTGCAAGTACTCTCCAATCGTACTTTCTTGTTAATTTGACCTGTTGACACAATTTGTTTCTGTTATTCAATGTTTACTTATTTTGTGTTATATCTCGTCTCACTATTTTTTATATGTACCACCTTTGAAGTATTTAGTATGACGATAAATTTTCACTTCTGTACTCGTACTGTGAACAACAAATTTATTTATTTTGTAAAAAATGTTTCTGTACTCCTAACAACAGAATTATTATATTTAAATTTACCTGACTGTGTACGTTATTTTATTTAACGCCATTTTGTCCCATGTTAGAGTTGTCTTTTTGACATCGTTCCTACATCTTTTTTTATTATATTGTATCTATATTGTGTCATTGACCAAACAAATTCGTTCAGTGTGTGTTTACTTGTTTTTGTTTATATGTCTTTTTGATGTATGTAAGCCATTTCAATTGATATTTTATAGTGTGTCTTTTAATGTTACACTACTGTTTCAGGTAAGGGTGAAGGTTGACGCCTGTTAAAACGTTTAAACCCACTGCATTTGTATGCACCTGTCCTAAGTCAGGAGCCTGTTGTTCAGTGGTTGTTGTTTGTTGGTGTGGTTCATAAGTGTTTCTCGTTTTTTATATAGATTAGACAGTTGGTTTTGCTGTTTGAATTGTTTTACACTAGTCATTTTTGGGCCCTTTATGGCTTGCTGTTCGGTGTGAGCCAAGGCTCCGTGTTGAAGGCCGTACTTTGACCTATAATTGTTTACTTTTCATACATTGTGACTTGGATGGAGAGTTGTCTCATAGGCACTAATACCACATCTTCTTATTTATATATAAGCAACAATAGTTTACCAATGTTCAATTTGACAAACAATAACTGAGGGCATCACATGAACTCCAAAATGAGCGAGACAGGATGTGTCGATAGGGTAAGCGTTTCGTGCCATGCATGCATCATATACCGATGTTTTAACAAAAGTTTCACAACTCCTTCCATAAAGATCTAAAGTCTGAATATTTAAAACAAATGAGACTGTTGGAGACAATTCAAACACATACGAAAGAGAACTATTAATGTTTTTATAAATAAAGTGAAGGTCGATTGATTGATGTTTCGATTGGTACATGCAGTGTTATATTCTTTACCTCACCGTTAAGAATTGGAGTAAATGACAAAACATCATTAATCAACGTTACTTGATAAATATTTTCATTAAAATAAGACGAAATATTTTGTTTTAATGACTTATTTTAAATAAAAAAAACACCAATGAAATCAACCCACCGAAACTTACCATATTAAAATAAAATCTTTTTAAGTGATGATTTTATGTATGTTTTTGTAATATTATACATGAACATTTACATGTTAGCTATCCCTGCCATTTAAGGAGTTAAGTGTTAAGTGCACATAATAATTGTATCGATTAAAATTATACAAAATGTTATTATAGATACGAGTATTTTAGAGCTAAGCATATGTTATTGTCGCCTGTTTATCGTTTAACTATCATTTTGCTGTATTGTTGCTTGAATCATTGTAAGGCGCGAAAATCAAAAACACTACAAAAATCCACAAAATCCATGTAATACATGACGCTATACAGAAAAAGGTAAACATGTTTGCATTCATTTTGGTTTGGTTTGTCTATATACCGATTCTGTTTCTATTTATTTCTTTCATTGTTGTATTGCCTTCTGTGATTTGCAATGTTCGTTATTGTCATTTTCAGATATATTGATGATGCCTTGTTACTCAATAACTTCTACATGTTAGTAGGTGCTTGCATCTCAAATATCCAAGTGAACTTAAAATGTAGGACACTATAAGGTCTGCTTCATATTTTAATATTATCTTAATATTGACAAAGGTTGGCGACGTCAAAGTAAAATCTATAACAAACTTGAGCTTGCCCATTGCCAACTTCCCACTTCTCATCAGTTACATACTTTCTGTCCCATCGTATATTCCAGCTGATAAGTTCATTCATGTCTAGTGTACAAAGTAGTACCGATATTGTCGACATCGCAAAGTAGGCAATGTCGACACAATATTGTACAACGTTGTCGATATCGTTTCATACTCTAATCTACATCGTTGACATTGACGATATCGCGAAGTAGACAATGTCGACACGATATTGTACAACGTTGTCGATATTGTTTCATACTCTTGTCTACATCGTTGACTTTGACGATATCGCGAAGTAGACAATGTCGACACGATGTTGTACAACGTTGTCGATATCGTTTCATACTCTTGTCTATATCGTTGACTTTGACGATATCGCGAAGTAGACAATGTCGACACGATGTTGTACAACGTTGTCGATATCGTTTCATACTCTTGTCTACATCGTTGACATTGCCGATATCGCTAACACATTACTCGTGTTTACATTGTTAATTTTGAATACAACGATGTCGACATTGTGTTGTACTACTTTGTCGATATCCTTTCATCATCTTGTCTCTGCATGGATGGCATTGCCGGCATCACGAAAAAGACAATGTCAAAACACTGTATTCCAACGTAATCTATAATGTCAACATCGCAAAGATGTTGAGGAGGAGGAGGAGGAGGATGACGAAAAGGAGGAGGACGAGGAGGAGGAGGAGGATAGAGATTTGCAAACAATAAAAAACTGTCCAAATAAGTTCTACTATTAAGAACATCGACACAGGCGTAATATAAATACATTATTTGAAATTGAAATTGATAAACTAAACACTTCTTTATTTAAAAAAATGTAGGCGATGTCAATGATACAGACAGGAAAGGGGGACGATGTAGACGATGTCGTCACGATGTTGTCAACATCGCAATATCGGCGATGTTAACGATTTAGATAGCAAGAAAAACGATGTAGACGATGTCGTCACGATGTTGTCATCATCACGATGTCGGCGATGTCAACGATGTAGACAGGAAAGGGGGACGATGTAGACGATGTCGTCACGATGTTGTCAACATCACGATGTCGATAATGTCAACGATGTAGACAGGAAAGGGGACGATGTAGACAGCAAGAAGAACGATGTCGGCGATATCAACGATGTAGACAACAAGTAAGACAACAAGTAAAACAATGTTGCGAGCTGGTATTAATCATGAACGAAGTTGACAATATCGGCGATATCGTCACTACATCGTGCACTGGACATACCTCGATAAGTTACACTCGTGCAGGTTAACATTATACGGACTTCCTAAACAAGCTTAAGGATGTGCTCCTCACAAAAAAATTGATCTTACAGCATTATAATACATTATATCCGTCAAATATTTTGTTACATTAGTGTAAATAAATACTCTCCCTCACAACTTAAGTTCTATTAGTAATAATGTTTTGCTTTGGAAAAAAAATTACTAATTTGAATTTCTTATTATTTATATACGAAATAAATATGTTACCTTAAGATTATCAGAAGAACAAATAGAATGCACAATCCGATGAGAACAACATTCACATACACAATTTCTTCTACAATTAGAAAACATATAAATGTATTTATATTTTATAAATGTATTTATATCTTCTTAATGTATTTATATTTCAAATGTATTTATATTTTATATTAACTAAAACACATCAGCGACATTGCGGGGTCTTAACTCAAACGAGTAATAAAGTGTATTTTTACCTGGATTCGTATTCGTATTGTTATCAGATGAAGTCACGCAGTTAATAAGGTGGACAGTTTATTTCTGCGTGCTGCAACCACTGTAAGACTGAATCGTTCTTTTCATACCTGGTTTAAGCTGGATGGGTGTCAGAAAGAACACAATTCGCTTATCCTTCTGAAGAACCTAATCATTTTGCTAATGGTGTCTCTAGTTTTATTGGGGTGTATGTTTTCAATTGTTTATACATTAAGTTTCTCAAACAAAATTTTCATAAAGAAACTGCGGCGATATAATTATGGTTATATATGTCCATAATTTATCATTTCTTGTTTATTTTATTTCACCTTCGACATTTATCGGGGTTATAAAGTAATCACTTCGTCCGTTCGCCGTCACCTAATATCTGCAACTCCTCCTAAGGTTCAAAGAATTCTTCTCATGATACTATTTTCCTCATGGATTATGTATATTTGCAGCTATTTTAGACTTATCGATTTTTGATTGTTTTGGTACATGTACCTTCAGACTCATCATGGACATAAATGACTGCTCAATTAGTTAATATTATGGAGAAATCTTTTAATTTTTTGGGAAAATACAGCCCATTGAGAAAGTGCATTATCAAATGATGAAATTCAAGAATGTTCTATAATTTTAATAGCTTTTTTTCAAGGACTCAAAATTTTCCGCACTTAGACACATTATAAGTATAGTAATTTTGTTTAGAAGTACATTTTTTCAAAGTCCAGAGAGAGATATTGATTTATGGTCCTTGTAGGCCAAATTATTATTTTTGTATGTTAAGAGAACCCCAAAAACTAAAAAGAGACCTTTGTTCTTCCAATTGTTAAATGGTTGGTTTTAGTTCATTTGGTATCAATAATAGATAACCCTTGATACGTAGTATAATTGTGATAATACAGCACACCCAGTGTTAGTGATCAAGTATACACAATACAAATAGCAACAACAGATGTTGATCTTCAATGTAGAAATTAATCATCAATTATTATTCATGACTTCAATGGTACTTTTAAACCTCTCACTTGTATGACATTCGCATATAATTCCATTATATTGACAACAATGTGTGAGTAAAACAAACAGACATAATAGGTAAAAATGTCAAAAATAGGGGTACAGCAGTCGACATTGTCTTATAATCTTAATCACTATAAAAACAAACAAATATGTCAACAAAGTGGCATATAGACAAAGCACATAAGCAAAAATGAAAGACAAGAATACAAAAAATGACCACAGCACAACAACACATTGGCGGGATGCATAAGTACCGAGCCACGATAAAAGTATATTACCAAAATTGGACTAGACAGTAAAGGTTAATAATTTACAAAGACAAATAAAAGAACACTATAACACGTAATTAAGATGATAAACAACGTCAGTACCCACAATCTATACTTCAAGACCATCATGTATTATTTGTGAAGTTGATATGGAATATTTATCATCAAGGTCTTGATATCATCCGATGAAGTTTAGAAAACTTACGAGACGTTCTTTGACATAATCCTGGTTCATCAACTTTCTGCTCAGACACTGGTGACGTTTTATAAAGTATAGGTAGCAGCTGCAAGCTCTTGAATACCGAATGAGTTGGGAAATGTATATCCCATATGCAGGTGAGGATGGTATATTGCTACTAAGGTGGGTGAAATTGATAATTTCAAAATTAAAATCGTCTCGTTTGTCATTGATTCTGGTACTGAGATGACCGTTTATGTCAAATTCGAGGTATAAATCTAAACTGAGGCAGAGGAAGCCGTGTCTGTTGTTTCTTTAATATATAGCTCTGGAGGATATATTTATGGAACCCAATCAGACAAATTTGGATAGTTAATGGAAAGAACATCATCAATATTTCTGAATGTGAACTTAAATGATCTGGCATCTTTTATCTTCTTGTTTTTGACAAGTGTCTGAAGGAACTCCGACTCATATGAAAATAAGAAGAGGTCGGCAAGGAGAAAACACACATTTCGTTCCCATAGGAATGTCGACAATTTGTTGAAAAGTCTACCTCCAAATTCAACAAATATGTTGTCAATAAGAAACTCCAGCATAATGATCACTTGTTCCTCTGTGTAGCATGTTTTACCTGTGTTTTTTCAGTATTATCAAAATATGCTGTATGGTATCCAAAAGTAATAAATTTATAGCGTATGCTATCATTTTTATATTGAAAAGAATTGTGGATTATTTCTTTTAGACGATTTTTCAATTTTACATGGGAAATAGTGGTATACAGGGTTGAAAAATCAAACGTTTTTGTGTATTACCACCATTGATTTTCCCCTATTAGTCTTTTTTAAATTTGCACTTTTCAAAAAAATGTGCAGAATTTATCTTTGTTTCAAATAAAGAAATACTTGGCAGGAGTAAAGTTTTATCCTGTCCAGTACTATAGATAAAAATTCACATAACATTTCATTGCATATAAGAAAGTAACCATCACTGGAAGTTAACCAATCAAATTTTCCCCTTTTTTAACCTGTGTACAAGCTTTAGTAACCATGTAACCTCAAGTTTCCAAAATATTCTATAGAAACCCCAAATAAAAAAATAATGGTGCTTTGAAATACCTAAGAAATATGTTTATGACCCAGAAATGTTTTACTGCAATAAAATGTAGGATCAATTACCTGCAACTGTCAAATTCAAAGGAATATTTTTTTTCGACCTATTTTCCTATGCAACCGGATGTGACGTACTATGATCTGGTGGTATTACACCTAAAGAAAACTTTTTTGTTAAATAAACTGAATGTGACTTTTTTCCTTTGTAATACTGGTTATTTCAAGCATGTCAAGCATTCCTGTCAAGTTTTGTCACAATCAGTTCAATAGTTTGAGAAAAATCTAGTATAATGTAAGACGACATCTACAGCGATTCGAGCAAAATTTCTTCGAAAAATCCAAACCAAGCCGCATCATGATAGAATATAGTGTGGACCGATAAATGATCAAATATTTATCTCATCTGCCCACAAACAGTTGAATATGATACCAAAGATGACTTTAGGATGATAAATACTACTTATGGACCTCTTTGTCTTCCTTCTAATGTCTCTTTTGGTCCATTTATACCTCTCATTTCCTCAAAATGTCTACTTTTTAGGCCAATAAATAAAAAAGTTTGGGGTAACTTTCACTCATTTATGATAGAAATGTTATAATAAATGATTAATTGAAGTATTCAAGCTGAATGAACTATCTGTATAAAAGTTTGCTGTCTCCAAGGAGGTTTCAATAAGTCCTTACGTAAAACTTAAATTTACGCCGCGTTCCAGAGAGGGACATAAAAAGCTTCTCTTTTGGTGAATAATTTGTTGTTACTGCTTTAAAAATCATTTCATTTACTTAAAACTATATATTTATTAAAGTATTTCTTAGGAAAATTTTCTTAGTATAGCAGAATATAAGAAATAAGGAGAAAAAGCTCCCCAAAACTCTAAGTATGGCTTGTTCTGTCAACTAATATTCATGGTAAAGTCCTATTTCAGGGAAATTTTCTCATAAAATGTGTTTTGGAGACTCAATCCACTCAGAATATTTCATTATTTGTAATATTTCACTTAAATATCAAGAAATTTTAACACATGAGAGTACTCACAAGGTCAAAGGTGCATGTTCAGCTTCCCATATTAGGTGTAATACCACCATTGATTTTCCCCTATTAGTCTTTGTTAAATTTGCACTTTTCAAAAAAATGTGCAGAATTTATCTTTGTTTCAAATAAAGAAATACTTGGCATGAGTAAAGTTTTATCCTGTCCAGTACTATAGAAAAAAATTCACATAACATTTCATTGCATATAAGAAAGTAACCATCACTGGAAGTTAACCAATCAAATTTTTCCCCTTTTTTAACCTGTGTACAAGCTTTAGTAACCACGTAACCTCAAGTTTCCAAAATATTCTATAGAAACACCAAATAAAAAAATAATGGTGCTTTGAAATACCTAAGATATATGTTTATGACCCAGAAATGTTTTACTGCAATAAAATGTAGGATCAATTACCTGCAACTGTCAAAATCAAGGGAATATTTTTTTTCGACCTATTTTCCTATGCAACCGGATGTGACGTTCTATGATTTGGTGGTATTACACCTTTTGATAGATTTAGATTTAGAGAAAGATCGAGATTTAAAATTATCCAGAAGTTCTTAAGAGTTTATTTTAGAATCCACATATGGTTTATACCACTACGCGAGTAAACAGTTTCACAGTATTTCTGAAGACCCTCTTTCACTGCGGACAGAATTTTTGTCAATCTAATGGACAATTCCTTTGTAGAAAATCCAGATGAGCCGGCAATGTACCGTTGTTTGTTCGGAATTTTGTGAAGCTTAGGTATCCAATACAAAAAAGGTGAGTCCTCAGATTTGCTGTCCAATGTAATAATCATTGAAGCCATGAAGGACTTATGATTCGCCAAAATCTCATCCTTGTCAAATGATATGTTTTTGTATGTGGGATTACCTGAATGCTCATTCATTCCTAATTCTCTTACAAGACATTCGTAGTAGTACGATTTACATAAAAAGACAATATTATTTGAAGCTTTGTCCACAGGAACAACAACATATTTATCGTGAAGAGATGATAGACATTTCACAGCTTCTTTGTCTCTGAAAACGAACTTTGGTCGATCATTCACGCAGTTTTGTAACTTACAAATTCGACTTTTTAATAGAGACCTGATTGTTTTGACCCATTCTGACAAAGTGTCCAGTTCAACTTCTTTTCGTTTAGCCCATGCTCTGGCGTAGTCCTCAATGAAATCCATAAATATTTTGAAGTTATGGTTCCAATTGATTTGTTGGGGTTCTCTGAACTTAGGAACATGATATATTAACTTTCGGGGATGCTCATGTTGAATTATGTTTAGAGCCCCAGTAATAACATGGCCAGAAGGACTGTAAATATAAGGCGAGTGGGAACAGTCACATGTCAGAGGTTTTTTTTTTTTTAGATATTCTTCTAAATCAAGGTCCTGCCATGCTTGCTTGTAGTTAAATACTTTAGGTGCAATGGTTTTGGTGTAACTGTAGGATACAATATGAACAGACTGTAGTATTAAATTCATTACATTTACATCACTGCAGGCTGGACGACAAATTTCCTACTCCTTTGATGTTATCATTGCAATCGTATGGAATTGCAGTACCTTGTTCCCTTTTCCAGAAATTGTCTCTATCTTTTCGGAAAGGAGTACTTAGTACAGGGTTTTTTTTATGTGGTCATAAATTTTTTCTCGATGGTGCGTACTTTCATAGATAAAGAAGGATCATGGTCCGGTTGATTAAAATGGTTATGAAGAACCCTAAATTGCGGATCTTTATTATCGTGGAAAAGTCCGTGGAAGTGTTCCTTTACTAATTTTTATACCGGGTGTAAAATTGAAAAACATTCTTGTTAAGAACTTTCACTACACGTTTTTTTTTTCGACACCAATGTTGCAGCGGATTTTCAAATATTACCTTTTTTATTTGTTTTTTTGGAAATTTTGGAGAAAAAAAATTAGGGGGAGGGAAGTTTTAGAAAAAAAGAATTTATTATTTTTTTGTAATTTTTGCATTTTAATTTTTTTTTTTTTTTCAGTTTGGAAATTTTTAATTTTTTGGAAATTTAATTATTTTTCATCCCCGTGTGAATTGGAGCGGGGTGTTATTTACACCCCTGTAATTGACCAATCAGATTGCAAGATTCTTGCTTCATAAGAAATTAATATATTTTTATACACGATTTTCTTTTTGACAATAAATGTGTTATTATACTCATATTGAGAAATATTGTCAAGAACAGTTAATCATTCGTAAATATAGCTCAACATGCAGACTTCTTATACGTTTAGGTATTTCACATCCAATTTTTTATGGAAATATTCTTTATAAAGCACAAAAATGTCAGTATTCACCTCTGAAACTAACAAAACCTTTAAATAGACTTATTAAGAAGGGATATAGTTACGATACTGTTGTCAGGTCATTAAAGATTGCATATTTTGGCGTTAATATTGATTCACTTATAGGGTCTTTGCATCGGCACTAAACACATTTATTTATAAACCAGTTGTTGGCATGACACGGGTTATGTTCTTCTCATATATGTTATGATGGTATGATACTAAACCCCTAACGGGAAGGATTGTGCCTGATATTCATATAATGAAGACATAATCTTTCAATCAGTTTAATTGAAGTCTGGAGCTGGCATGTCAGTTAACTGCTAGTAGTCTGTTGTTATTTATGTATTATTGTCATTTTGTTTATTTTCTTTGGTTACATCTTCTGACATCAGACTCGGACTTCTCTTGAACTGAATTTTAATGTGCGTTTTGTTATGCGTTTACTTTTCTACATTGGCTAGAGGTATAGGGGGAGGGTTGAGATCTCATAAACATGTTTAACCCCGCCGCATTTTTGCGCCTGTCCCAAGTCAGGAGCCTCTAGCCTTTGTTAGTCTTGTATTATTTTTAATTTTAGTTTCTTGTGTACAATTTGGAGTTTAGTATGGCGTTCATTATCACTGAACTAGTATATATATTTGTTTAGGGGCCAGCTGAAGGACGCCTCCGGGTGCGGGAATTTCTCGCTGCATTGAAGACCTGTTGGTGGCCTTCTGCTGTTGTCTGTTCTGTGGTCGGGTTGTTGTCTCTTTGACACATTCCCCATTTCCATTCTCAATTTTAATCATATTGAAGGGGCTGTATGTTCAATATTATATACTGCAAGGGAAAGTATACAGGTTTTGCACTTGCCGTCAGGAGATATGAGGATTTGTCAAAGGAAATAAATATTTTATTCCTCTGCTTATACTTTTTGTTTCTTCTTGGATATTAAATATGCATTCACCTGTTATTGTCATATCATCTTGCCTTTTCAACTTTTTTTGTGACAAAAACAATACATCTGTTCAATAACTAATTATTTATTAAATGACAGGTTTTTTTCTGAATGATTTTCCGTATGAAATAAGTGCAAATATGGTGTTTGCATTTAAATTGCTATGGAAAACAGTGAAACATTAAACAAACCGCGCGAAATGTCTTATGACGTATTCAGTTGAAAAATATTTCTTAATTTAATTCAAATAACCCTATCGGAAAAATGCTTGTACCAGGTCAGAAATATACAGTTTTCCGTTTGTTGATATGGTCGAACGTTTGATATTGTCAGGTTTTTTAGACTTCCCTGTTTTATTTAATTGACGTTCGGTATTTTTGTTAATCCTTTTTTCATAATATGGTACCTAATATTTTAGTAACATTAATGGAACTCTGTCTAATTCCTGCAGTTCTGATGCCTGCAGGTAAGGCAAACAGTATATTTCCGCTATCTTGTTTCTGTCTTTTTTGCTTGCACGCAAATATTTTTTTTTATCCCAAACCACTCTAGTGCATACAAAAATTAAAGGAGATAGTTTAGAATGCAATATCGATCAACATCGACCAGTATGCAATTTCTGAAGTTCATCGAAAATGCTCTTCTTTTGGGTACTGGTATTAAGGAAGACTAGTAAAAATATCGGCAAATCCTGAATTTTTGGTTTACAAAGAAATCATAATGAATATTTGTTACTATGTCATAAGTTAGTTCAAAAAATTCAGTTGAGACTGAGTTGCACAAAATCACTCCTTGTTTTTGGTGAAGTTCATGTTGCTCCGTCTTTAGTTTATTATGTTTTGTTTTGTATATTGTTGGATTTGTTTTGGTCGTTATTTGTTTTTGTCATGGCGTGTCAGTTTGTAATCGACTTATGAGTTTGAATATCCATTTGGTATCATCCACTTCTCTTTTATGTATCTAGTCATACGAGTTTGAATCAACCACCTCTCGTGTATGTATCTAGTCATGTGTCTATCTATACGAAACTATGCAAACAGAATCCAAGCTTATGTCATGACAATATAATAAGTGTTTTTTCACTTTCCTTTTCTTGTAAAGTTTTTGTATGGCGATACGTTTCGATGTTGGGTCCAGTATTGTGCGGTTTTATTATTAAAACTTTCATACCAAATGTTTCATTCATCATACCTGGTCTTTGTACATCAGGCATGTTTGATGAAGTAGGATTCATTGTTCTATCGGAAATTGGTTCTGTTGAGTTTGCTTGAAACTGACTACCACGGTTCCCAATTACTGGCTTTATAAGATGACCTACACACATGAAGTAAAAGCATTATTACATTCAGGCATACATTTAAACAATGTATATAGTATTGCAATGTTTTGTTATTTGTATGATTCTGAGATATGTTTAGATTGAGATAATATTTTGAAAAACTATAAAACGAAACATTGTTACCGTACTTATTTTCGAGCTAAAAGAGGTTAAAGATTGTGAATATCTGGCATTGTATTTTAAGATATTCACATAACTTTATGATTTTGAAAACTAATATGTGAAGGAATAAAATAAGCTATTTGATGTAGTTTTGATCACAACCTTTATTGAAAAGTTTTACATAGTTCTTGTTTTGTCGTCTACATAACAGTTTTACGTAAGCAGTCTTTCATAACGCATTTTGAAATAAATACATATACATATATATGGTAAAGAGCGTATTTTAATACATCATTCCTGTATAAAGGTTTCCCCAAATCAAGTCTTCTTACTTTTTTCAACGAACGCAATGTGTAATGGTGTCTTCCGACAAAATCTAAAATGTAGTACTGAAATAGCCAAAAAATCTTACACAAACAATTGTTTGTCTGTTCCGTCATTACGATGTGAAATTTGCGCGATGTGAAATTTTCTAAAAGGCTACAATTAAGATTTTAAGGAATCTCTTGTCGTCTTTTAATCTTATTCAGATATGACAAACATTTAACTCTTGCATTTGTCGTTTTGTAATGCTGAACTATATTGCCATATTGTCAATGTTCTGTTTAAAAAATACTGATATTAGATAAGAATAATATTCTACTATTTTCTAACTAATTACTCTCAGAGGAACTGTAGCCTACTCGATCAACGGAATTTGATCCCAAGTACATGCAACTTCATAAAAAGGAATATCAAGAGACTAGGTCTTGATAAAATGACGCCCTTGTAAGAGGATAAAAAAAACCAGACGAAAAAAAGGAAAATTTTCAAACCGACAACAAAATTATAACTAAAAGTAGACAAACAATAATAATTAAGTCATATCTCTACACTTTGATTTAGTATGAATTATGTATATTTGACATCGATAAAAGAAATGTATAAACTTACTGTTGCTTTCGTCCACACATAAAACAGGCAAGCGGTCTGAGCATGGTCTGAACTGGTAGGTCAGTTTTCGAAACATAGTGTCTCTAGTGATTGCAACACACTGTTTATTTCCTTTGTCTAAATGTCAAGAACTTTTAATACATCAAAGTCCCAGATCAAACAAATACATTTAAAGAAAAATCAACAATATATAAATATTCAATACAAAATCAGACAAAAGTCATACGACTCCGGCATGACTAAACCCGATCTTGAATCAGCTAATTTCATTTCAGAAGTGAAATTGGTTGACGTCAGATCAAGATAAAAACGGATTGTTTTAATCAACTACGAAAGAGGTAATTACTTTTACTGTAATTTCTTTGAAAAAGGATGCAGCTAAACTATTTGATTTAGGAGACACCTACAAATTACCGAATCGTTCCCCGCCTTTAGCAAAAATACATTACAACTGTATGTACGACTAACAAATCAGATAAGAATATAAATTAAGTTTTACTGTTAAGTTCAAATAAAGCGGATTTAAGCAACTATGCGTCACCATAAGGCCTTCAACAATGAGAAAAAACCCATACCATATAGTCAGTTATAAAAGGCCCGGACATGACACAGTTTTAAAATCTTCAAATAAACAAAAAACCAACGCCCTGATTTATGACAAAATAATAAACGAAAAATAAATATGACAAACAGTCGGAGATTTTGATGCTTATTATAGATGTTGTAGGTGGATGATAGTCATAGTTAACTGTAAGTTCTTGAACACTGGTGACAATTTAAAATAAGTTTATATGTTTAGATTTGAGAATTTGTGTCCAAAATTAATCCCAATAAGCGATTCCAACGCACTGAATTTGTTAAATGTTAGATATTTTCATTTACTTTGTAAATCATTGTCTGTTTTGAAGACTGTTATCATCTGGATGTCTTTCAAATTGTTTGATCAGTGGTTTTATTTTCCATTGATGTATAATCCGTGCCGCTTTTCATATATAGCAAAGAGTAAGGTTAATAACATATAATGAATATTATCTTTTCTTTGGCAGTATTATCCATGTCAGCAATAAAGACTGAAGGCAAATTTAGGAATTCCAATCGAATTTGTACCAGCTACGGTTAGCACGACGGATGTCACTAGTAAAGCATATTTGCTTACCCTTCCTTAGCACCTTAGATCACCCTGAGTTTTAAGTGGTAACTTTACTTTACTTTAGTTTTCAGTGTTTTATTTCGTCTTATTTTATTTTAAAATGTCTGTGTTGTGTCTATATGTGTCAGTCTTGTTTGACCATTATCCTAATGAACTTATTTTCATTCGACCTTCGTCAATTTTGGATTACAGAATTATTTTGTACAGCGCGTTTACAAATTCATTAATGTCTTATGATTAGACAGGAGACATTCACCAATCAGCTTTAGCATAATCACCTGAAATGACTCAAACTATTTCAGCTAAAGTTGTTTGTTTCGTTTGATATTTTGTAAACTGTTGTTTGAATGATCGTAAGTTTTTTATATGGTGTTGTCTGTTTTTTATGATTTTTGATTGCCCTCTCGATTATTGTTGCCTCTTTTTTAGTTTTAAGTTATTCACCTTTTACGGTCATGCCATTGTGCAAACGTCTCTTCCTGGTTTGTCACATATATTTAATTGAAATCCGTCGTGGCTTTACGTTTAGTCTTATTCCATACTGCAGCCTTTATTATTGTTGCTCATTGACAGCTTTTGTGTAAATACTATTTGAAAAATACATTAAGGTTCACAACAAATCAGCTGAAATTTAATCCTTGGTGAATATGCTTTTATTTTTAGTTGAGTGTTGGTTTACATAAATTAGCCATGCTTCAATTCGAACAATGAATGGGTAATTTTTTTTAGATTATTATGGTACATACTTGACATAAGAATTGAAAAGGTGTAATGCATTTGTTATCGGCGATGAAATATGATTCAACTAAGATTATCTTCCATTATTAGAATAAATGTCAGTTAAAAAGTAACATAAAAAGGCGTATGATATCAAAGGGACAATCAAAACTAATTAAGTCTAAGAAAGACCGACAGAAACATGTAAAAAAACGAAAAGGAACGTTAGGCAAACAATAGTCTATAGAACAATACAGGAAAACTAAAGACTGAGGAACAAGAACACGACCAAAACAGAGAGTAATGGCAGGTGGTCCGGCACGGTTTGCAATTCGGCTCTAAATGTGACACCCGTCATCTTGCTTATGGTAAGTACTAACTTAAAGGTAACTAGTCTTATTTGGTGAAAACATAACAAAGTAATGTTTAGATTAGTATTTATTTCATTATTAGTGGCATAGTCAGGTCATTCGAAAAGTATATAACATTGAACTCCAGTGGTTGCAGCATTGATTGTATCAAACAATTACATTATCTGACAGAAAAAAAAGTGTGCTTTGAAAAATCAATACACACTGATGATGGCATGCATTTTATTATCTTAAATGTTGATTTGATTACCGACTTTGTATACAAAATGTTATACGCACTATCTTACCTTCTTCATACATGAAGTACCGTAACCAATAATCAAAATATGTACTGTTGTGTTTCACAAGTGATGTATATTTGACTGCACAGTTGTAGATAGCAGTAGTCCATGTACCGTATCCAATGTCTCCTGCAAAATAGTGCTGACTGAATGATAACACTGTTGACTGTTGATTGCTGTACCCCAATTTTTGACATTTTTACCTATTATGTCTGTTTGTTTTGCTCACATAGTGTTGTCAATAAAATGGAATTGTATGCGACTGTCATACAAGTTAGAGGTTTAGCTAGCTATAAAACCAGGTTTCATCCACCATTTTCTACATAAGGAAATGCCTGTACCAAGTCAGGAATATGCATGTCATTGCATAAAAAAAATTCTGAGTCATAAACATATGAGCTGCTTCAGATAGAAATCGACCTTATGCAAATGAATATCTGTTAAATTATTTCGGGCTGAAAAAATCAATATGCAAAGTCTGTTACTGTTTGAAATTGAGTTGATATCAGAATCATACTAACCAGACCAAAATTCATCTTTTATTTCGTATTCGAATGTTCCGAAATCTATTAAAGCCTTATACATGTACACATATAGATATAAGGCCGGTATTAATCTGAAGCAGCTCATATATCTTGTGTGTTTCTAAGCACCATTCTTTTTTTATTTGGTGTTTCTATAAAATATTCTGGAAACTTGAGGTTCAATGGTTACTAAAGCTTGTAAACCGGAAAAAAAATGTGAAAATTTGATTGGTTAACTTCCAGTGATAGTTACTATATTATATGCAAAAAAATGTTATGTGAGATTTTGTCTTAAGTACTGGACAGGATAAAACTTCACTCATGCCAAGTATTTCTTCATTGGAAACAAAGATAAATTCTGCACAATTTTTTGAAAAGTGCCAATTTAACAAAGACTAACAGGGAAAAAAGAATAGTGGTATATGTATTAACCCTATTTAGTGAAACTGCACATGCACCTTTGACCTTGTATGTACTCTCAAAATTCATGCTATTTCACTGAAATATTGCAAACATGAAATATTCTGAGTGGAATATAAGTAGGTAGAGCAAGTCATACTCATTGTTTTGGGGAGCTTTTTCTGACTCTTTTTCTCCTTATTTCCTATATTGGGCTATAAAAGAAAACTTTTTCCTACGTAATTCTTTAAAAGATATACAGTAATAAGTAAATGAAATGTTTTTTAAAGCGGTTACAACAAATTATTTATTAAAAGGGAACCTCTCTGGAACGCGGCGTAAACTTAAGTTTTACGTAAGGAGTTATTGAAACCTCAATGGAGTCATTAACATTTTATATGGATAGTTTATTAGCTTGAAATCTTCAATTTTACTCATTTATTAATTAGTATCACATTTCTTACATAAATGTGTGATAGTTACCTCAAAAGTTTGATTTATCAGCCTAAAAAGTTAAAATTTTGAGGAAATGAGAGGTATAAATGGACCAAAAGGTACCTTATAATGAAGACAAAGAGGCACACTACTGGTGTTTATCATCTTAGAGTCATCTGTTGTATCATATTCAACTGTTTTATGAAGATGGGATGAATAATTAATCATTTATTAGTTAATTTACTGGTCCACACTATATACACCTTATCGCTATTTGTCCGCTATTACAGGACTCCACACAAGTTCCCATAAAATTTTGACGTCATAATAGAAAACATCTGACGCCACAATGGAAAAGTGATTATTGTATGACGTCAAAAGTTCGAGCGGGACAGATTCTCGGGTCAAGCGGGAATAGCGATAAGGTGTATTCTATCATGATGCGGCGTGATTTTGATTTTTCGAAGAAAGTTTGCTCAAATCACCGTGGATGTCGTCTTACATTATACTTAATATCTATCAAACTATTGAACAGACTGCATTGTATAACAAAACTTGACAGCAATGCTTGAAATAACTAGTATTTCACAGAAAACTAATCACATTCATTTTTTTGTGAGGTGTAATACCACCAAGTCATAGTAAAAAAATGTACGTCACATCCGTATTCATACGACAAAGGGTAGAAAAAAAAATATTCCTTTGAATTTAAAGTTGTAGGAAATTAACCCTACATTTCATTGCATAACAAATTTCGGAGTCAGAAACACGCGTCTTGGATGTTTTAATGCACCATTCTTTTTTTTATTTGGTGTGTCTGTAAATGAAGGGCGAAAGATACCAAAGGGACATTCAAACTCATAAGTCGAAAATAAACTGACAACACCATGGCTAAAAAAGAAAAAAGACATACAGACAAACAACAGTACACAAAACACAACATAGACAACTAAAGACTGAGCAACACGAACCCCACCAAAAACTGGGGGTGATCTCAGGTGCTCCGGAAGGGTAAGCAGATCCTGCTCCACATGTGGCACCCGTCGTGTTGCTCATGTTAGTACACACCGGGTGATAAATCTTTTTCGGAAGGTCACATTCGGGAAAAGGGGACGGGATTGTAGTTACGACATTAAGAACATATCCTCTATCATCTGTGAAACGGATATTCCGAAACGGTCAACCAACTCGTGATGGTGTGCGTAAAATTTACGAAGGGATGATGTAATGTATTTTGGAAATTTGAGGTTAAATGGTTACTAAAGCATGTAAACAGGAAAAAGAGGGGTGAAAATTTGATTGATTAACTTCCGGTTATGGTTATTTTCTGATATGCAATGAAATGTTATGTGAAATGTTGTCGTTAGTACTGGACAGAATAACACTTTGATCATGCCAAGTATTTCTTTTCTTGATACAAAGATAAATTCTGCACAATGTTTTGAAATGTGACAATTTAACAAATACTAATTGGTGAAAACAATTGTGATATTACTCCTTTGGGACATCTGAGATCACCCCCGGTTTTTGGTTAAGTTCATGTAGCTCAGTCTTTAGTTTTTCTGTTTGTCTTTTGGTGGTTTTTCAATTTTTTTTTTGCCTTGGAGTTGTCAGTTTGTCTTCGACTTATGAGTTTAAATATCCCTTTGGTATTTTCGGTCTTTCTTTTATCCGATACACGGTCATTTTAAAAATATCACTATTCTCGATCGTCATAGGCTCTATCGAAGAAATGCTGATAAGCGTAATGAAATGTGAGATTTCTAATCAATGGTATTATCCATTTTGAAGAAAAAAAACATAGGAACATATGGAAATGATATTTGAGTATTGTTGTATGAGATTGTATTTTGATATACTGAAAATTAACAATTATAACAACTACGCAGGTTCATTTGACCAAACTGTAATCTGGCAGCTAGCCCGTACAAATTGCAGGAGGAAACGGGATGCAAAACAGCCAGTGATAGTACTAGATTGTTATCAAGATTCTGAATGATAATTTACAATGTATATTTGCATACATTTTAAAACTATTTGTTTACAAAGGTCAAATAAAAATGAGATTAAAATACTTGCCTTCTTCACAAGTAAACATTTTTTCAGAGTTGCAGTCACTTTTCGAGAACGTACCATTTCTTTTGGCGAGGCAATAATGTTGATGGTGTTCTCTATCACCTTTTTGTATAATCGCAGTACGCAAGTCTAAAAATATATGCAATATATTAAAATACAATGTAGTTTCATGTCATAGTTATGTAAATACTATAAATTTAGAATTCGGAATTCTTTAAACAGCAGTATGTGGCAAATTGTGAATGTCTAAAGGCATAAAAAACGGGTTGTCCTACCTATTGTTTTATTTCTTACGGTACATAATTGGCAAAAAGACTTCACGGTGCAGATGAGCGTAATCATTACCTGTACAAAAGTTATATCTGAGCAGATATTTTGACTGCTTTCAAAGTTAACTTGATATACTTGGAGCAGACAAGTAAGTAAGCTTTATCGGTGGCAGACCATATCTAGGGATGCTTCTTTAGGATTGATCCAGCCCTGTTGAGATACTTATTGAAATCCAGACGTGTACACAGTCTACTATGACTAGTCTATAGGACAGGTCTGTTCCAGACTAGATACGAGAACTGTGCTCTTACCGGTCCTGATAGAAGACTTGACTTTGTCCTAATAATTTTAAAAAAGGTCTGCTGTTGACTGGGCCTGAGTACAGGCTTGCGTTTGGGAACATATTCCTTTTTTTTTGTGTGACCTGCTTTAACAAAAATCTAGTAATAGATTAAAATTAAACAAATAAAATATACGATATTTCGACGCAAAGATATTGTGTTGTATTGTCAATTCTTTAAAGATTTGAGAGTATAAAACTTAATATTTAATAAAAAGATGATCGATTGGATAAGAGGAATCACGAAATAATAATAATTATAATAAAATAATAATAATAATAATAATAATAATTGTAATGAAAATTATAATAAAACAATCATTATTTAAAGAGAAACACTACTACGATAAACTCTTTATTCAGTATTATACTGCACTCGTTCTATTTGAGCAGTCAAAATGTGATGACTGTATATTTCTATGTCGTATACAGTCACTGACCCGATAACACTTTTCCTCGTGAATATTTAAATAGTAGAGCCGGAACTATATTTGAATATTCATGACGACCGCTTCAACCTGTAGCGTGGAACGACTGAAACTTATTTCTTTTACAATTATTTCACTTGTTAGTATTTTTTGTTTAAAATCTATAAATCATTATGTTTTATGCTTATTGTTGATATTTTAGTCCATACTCAAACGAATTCGTTCGCCATCGATTGGTTTCAACAGGTAATGTACATTTCATTGTGTTGTATATTTCTTCGCCAATTGTGAGGCCTTTTTAAAGGGTGATTTTTCCCAATATCTTAATCAAATAAATAACAATAACACAATAAAAAACAATTCAAAATGTTTTTATCTAGATTGCAGTATAAAAACAATAATAGTGTACTGACTTGACATATCAAAGATATAAGGATTCGGCCCGAAACGGGGAAAAAGCTCGGCAGAGCCTCGCATTCCCCGTTTATAAGCCTCATTCCTATATGTCAAGTCAGTATTATTGTCTATATAAGTGCCTTGATTTTGGATTTTTCGTTAAATATTAGTTATCTATAGTTGAATATATAAGGTTGGTATAAATAAGAAGATGTGGTATGAGTGCCAATGAGACAACTATCCATCCAAGTCAGAATGTGTAAAAAGTAACCATTTATAGGTCAAAGTAGGGCCTTCAACACTGAGCCTTGTATCTGTCATAGGCAAAGACGACCATAGTCTGGACTTGCTGTTCCTTTACTGGGTATTGATGTTATGTGTCGTGCAACGTATTACTAGTAAAGTTTGAGCAAGCGAAACGATTGTTTTAAACCTTTTTTGATAAAGTTATCAAAAGATAACTGGTTTGTCTTGCACGTAATTTATATACTATGTGTATTTCATTGCAAGATATACCTTGTCTAAGAAGAAGCAAAGCAGTAAATGCATATTTGAAAAATATATCCAAAATGGCTATACTATCTTTATTTTTAACTCTATTTCGATATAATGATGCTGAAAATATTGTGTTGATTTACATCTTTTTAATAACCTTAATCCCGTCCTCTTTTCCCCGAATGTGACCTACCGAATTAGACATAAAAAAATGGATAAAAACCCATTTAATTTCGACAGAACAAAATATAGGTGTTGAAGGATATGCTCCACTTGTGGATTCTTTGGAACTTCATTTGGCCTGTCAAATTAATTAATAACTTATAACTAACATTTAGTGTGTATGCCGTCGTCTGTCCGACTAGATTCTTAATTCTAAATCGGGAAATTTTGTACCATAAAAACCGACATACCTGTTTCAAATTTGAAGATTGGAAGTGAATTACGAGATCTCGAATAAATTTTGTCAACAATGTCTACCTCAGGTACGTCCCAAAAGATACAAACTGGACTCTTCTCTACATGTGACGTCAATTCGTACTTATAAATACACTTGCAAATGTATTTCTAAATTGACGAAGCAGAATGGTTAAGTAATTACTTTCATAACAAAAAATGATAAATGAATGAAAATAGTCAGATAACTTTTCACTCACAAATGTATCAAAAAGCGAATATGCAATATGTGTATGCTTAATATTATATATACAATGGTTAAAAGAGTAAAATAGAGGTTTAAAAGGCATGTATCGCTCTCCTAACATTTAAGCATACTTGCGTTGAAAGGAAACTGTGGTGAACCGCAATCTTATCTTGCTTATAGTTTTTGATTCATAGATTATTATTTATCTATAATTGTGTTCTACATATTATGCAAAAAGTAAAAACAAAATTGTGATTGAGCGGCATAATTTGTGTATGGATTCGATTGATGATTACAATTATTTGACTTATTTGTAGACTTAGTGTTAATGATCAAATTTGTAGTTCAAAGTTTCAGTCTATCTATTAAATGTTTCGAGATGAAAAAGATGTAAAATCACTAAAAATTGCCAAAAGTCATCATTTAAAGGCAGTACATAATGTAAGGAGTCGACTGAAAATTTCAAATTCTTATCTTGCTAATCTTTTCGGATTTTTATAGTTTCTCTCTACTTTCCTAAGTTTTACCAAAAAGCAAAAATATGTAAAAACAATCTCGTCATTAAAGGGCAATAATTCTTACAAAAGGTCGATTGCAGATTTCGTTCATGTCATGTTTTATTCATCAGTAAACCGACGAGTGTCATATGTGAGGCATAATCGGTTTAAACTACTGGAGCACCTGATTCCTTCTGCTAAGTCTTCATACTTTAATATGTAATATTTTGTGGACTTGTTTGTCATTTCATCTATTTTCGTCTTTTGTCATGGTTTTGTCGGCTATTTTGTTCTACTAAAGAATCAAGAATTTTCCTTCGGTATCTTCGGCCTCATTTTTTGACTTGCTTGTAGATCTTGCATTACTTCATATTTTGCAGGTAAAAGTTCCTCTCTATCTATTATATTTTTCTTTTTTTTTTACCAAAACGGAAAATTTTGTTAAAAACTTAATTAAAGTGGTATGGGAGTATAAAAGAAACTAATACTTTGAAAAAAATGTGGTATATGTTGTGATATGTTCAAACATAAAATAAGGATGATTGGTCACCGATCTTGATTTCAAGCTGCAGGGTTTGAAAAAAATAAATATTTAATATGGGTTATACAGAGAAAATTATGTAAATAGAAGGTAAATTAAATGATAAAAAAAAGTAAAATAACAAAAATACCGAACTCCAAGGGAAATTCAAAACGTAAAGTCATTTATAAAATGGTAAAATCAAAAGCCCAAACACATATAACGAATGGAAAACAACTGGCATATTCCTGACTTGGTAAAGGCATTTCCTTATGTAGAAAATGGTGGATTTAACCTGGTTGTATAGCTAGCTAAACCTCTCACTTGTATGACAGTCGCATAGAATTCCATTATATTGACAACAATGTGTGAGCAAAACAAATAAATATAATAGGTTAAAAAAGACAAAAATTGGGGTTCAGCAGTTTACATTGAAATATAATCTTAAGCACTATAAAAACAAACAACTGTTTCAACAAAGAAACACAAAATGGCATATAGACAAAGTACATAAGCAAACACGAAAGACAAGAACTAAAAATTGACCATAGCACAATGGCGGGATGTATAAGTACCGATCCACGTCATAAGTATATAATCAAAAATGGATAAACAGTTAAGGTTTAAAATATACATGGACAATAAAAGGGAACTTCAACACACAATTAAGATGATAAACAACGTCAGTACCTAGAATCTATACTTCAAGACCATCATGTATTATTTGTGAAGCTGATACGGAATATTTTTCAACAAGCTCTTGGTATTTTCCAATGAACTTTTTTAGAAACAGGACGAGCCATTCTTTGACATAACCTTGGCTCATCAACTTTCTGCTCAGATACTGGTGACGTTTTATAAAGTCTGAGTAGTAGCTGCACGCTCGTGAATACCGAACCGAAAGAGTTGGTAAATGTATATCCCATATGCAGGTGAAGTTGGTATATTGCTGCTACGGTGGGGAACATTTATAATTTCAAAATTAAAATCGTCTCGTTTGTCATAGATTCTGGAAAGGAGATGACCACTTATGTCAAATTCAAGGTATAAGTCTGAAAATGAGGCGGAGGAAGCCGTGTTATAGTTGTTTCTTTAATTTCTAGTTCTGGAGGATATATTAATGGAACCCAATCAGAAAAGTTTGGATTGTTAATGAAGGAACATCATCAATATATCTGAATGTGAAATTAAATGATCAGGCGTCTTTGATTTTTCCTGATTGACTAGTGTATGAAGGAACTCCGATTCATATGAAAAAAAAAGAGGTCGACAAGGAGAGGCGCACATTTTGTTCCCATAGGAAAGCCGACAACTTGCTAAAAAAAATCTACCTCCAAATTCACAATAAGAAACTCCAGCATACTGATCACTTGTTCCTCTGAGAATTTTGAAATACAATACGAGAAGTGAGCTCTTATAAAATGTTTTAAGAATATCAAGAAAAAAAATGGGATCACCGTGCGTTTTTTCCTGATATAAAATAAGATAGATAAATTTTCTGTAGATTCCTTTATAAATCATACTATTTCTCAGTTATCTCATCTTAATACACTGAGTTGAAAACTAATTGAAATCAGGCAAAAATATTTATAGATTTGTTCATTTAAATGAACATTCTAGTTTGTCAAATGTATTAATGCATCAAACTTCGCTGACTTGATTGAAAATCTAGACCTATTGTGTTCTGCTATTGTACAATCCAAGATGGCGAAACACACCTATACTTAATGTATCTCAAAGGGTAGAAACTCATATGACTTCAATTTTTCCACTATGAACTCGCCGTTTTCTCTGTAGCAATATTCCGCAGTGCCGTTAATTTCTTCAGAGGTCATGGTTTTGCAATTTTTCGACGAATGGATTTTTTATTGTTCCATGGTACTTTTGTCTTTTTGTTGAAATCTTGTCATTAATATTTAGACATGAGTTATGGCATGAGATATGGTGCTGCATGTACAATATGTCTAAAGCAATTGTTAATGAGAGTCAACAATTTGTTTGGGGGTAAGGCCTTGGCTTGTATTTGATTTTAACGAAACTATGTCTGAAATGGTCATTTAAGGTTAATAGTATCAATTTCAATATGTTAACGAAGTAGTAGTGACATCCCAGCTGACGAGTATGTGCCATACTTTTCCAGATTACATCACGTTTTTCATTAATAAAAGAAAAAGGAAAATAATTAAAACAATCATGATAGACACTTTAATTCATGTTTCCAAAAATTATAACATTGAATTAAATCATGAAGGAAAAAAAACTTTTTGCATGTTATTCTTAAAAAATTATATTGAGTTTATATAAACATGATAGATATACTATATACTTACATGAAATGCAAACAAATCGCCTTTCGCTGTACAAGAATATGCACATTGAAATACGCTGTCCGATTTAATTGCGTATGTACTGTTCGGGAAATATTGGTTTAAAGTTTTATATACATTATCAATTGTAGACATCTGAACTGATACGTCCAGGCAACCTGTAACACAAATATAAATGCATGCACTGAATAAAAGTTTTGTTTGGAAATTGATTTACGTGTTTGTTTTCACTGTGATGTGACAATATCGTCTGAATAGTTAAAAGAACAAGAGGATCAGTGTTGATTTACATACCTAATGTTATCAAATCCTTGCACTCCAACTTTATGTTCAACTAAATATAGAAATCTAATTTATTTCAATAATTTTCCAAATCAAAATATATATTCTAGTTTTTTGTCTTTTCGCACAATTACATTTTACGATTAATAATTTTCTAGCAATTCTTTAAAAATCAGGACTGAACGTGAAGAATATTTCTTCACTTTTGTAATTTTTTTTAATTTCTTGATGATGTTGCACTATACATGCTATATAGGAGTTAATATTTCCAATTGATTCGATATGCATGTCTCAGATTTAAATGCAATGAATATATAATTTTCATACTACAAAATTTAAGAACAGAGATTTCATTGATGTCATTCAATGGTCTTATAAACGGGGGGAAGATAACAAGGGTTAGTCAAAGTTCGTACGAATGAAGACATAACCGACAACACCATTGCCAAGAGAAATAAAACGGGTCAACTGTTTCTAATCCACTAGTGACATCCTTCTTATATTTTGTTTTTAACCACTAGTTTGAGGTTTCACTCTAGAGAGATAATTCCATTTGAGAATTTAGAAAAGTCACACTAAATATTGTACGATATCTTATTCATCAGGCCAACATGATTAAAATATGCTTTTTGATCTGGTTGGGTGATTTACGAATATAATTTTGTAATTATATAAGGTGTTTTCAATCATTACGTCTGGAATTATGAGAAATTAACACCAATCCGCCGATTTCAGTTTGAAAAATGATCAAAATGTTTCTTTTAATTTTTCCGAACTTTATTTCTATGCACATTTAAACTGGGCATTTCAAAAACACTGTTATCGATTTTGCGTTATGAAATCTACTCCGATGTGCAGACGATGTACAAATGTAAACGTCGGGTATACGTTAATGATACAGCAAACAAACGACAAACATAACAAAAAAAGGACACATAGAGGGAAACATACAGCCTTCAACAATAGAAATACAATAAAGCAATTAGTTGTTTGAACTATTTGCAGTTTTGGTAAAAAGAGTATGCATTTTTAAGATAGACTATTTTTTTTTTAATTTGACTGGGATTTGTCTTTTTTGTGATTTTTTCGATTTTTGTCAAGAGTTGTAATAGTCCGTTTGTTCACTAGTGTTTCATAGAAAAGGTATCTTCATTCCCACATGTAGTATTACATACAATCTGGATATTGAGACGAAACAAATGCAATAGATTCGCACCCACACGCGGTTTTCATTGTTTGTCTAATTTCACGAAATTAAATATATATTAATTTTGCATTTTGACCGTTAGTTGTTAATCAAAATAATTGATGATTTACAGTATTTTCTCCTGATACAGTTAGTGAACTGAAAAAGATTCTTTTAATAATCTTTCAGTTATACATTAATCGTTTTGATATGACAAAATACCATACTACCATAAAAAGATGTCCAATCTGATGTAAGATTCCGTGACGATGTCCATGCAGTAAATGTTGTAGGTAGCTCAGCATATACTATGTGTGTGTACATGATGTCGCTTAGAGATGGAACAGTGCACATTTTCTGTGCATCCTCCCATTGAACTGTTTAACACAATATTCTATCAAAATTAATGCATATTGTATTTGTGTTTACACAACTTTATTAATATGTATAAAATGAATTGTGTTTATCTAGAGGAGACAAGATCTCAACTCCAAACAAAAACAGAAAAATTAATAATGATATTAGAGATTTCAATAAAAGCTTCTTAGACGAAAATTATAGCTAGCATGGTTTAATATATCATTTCTGATCCTCTAAGATATGGTTGATTATCACCACACATGGCATAGTAGATCATAAAAGAGGGACGAAAGATACCAGAGGGACAGTCAAACGCATAGATCGAAAACAAACTGACAACGCCATGGCCACAAATAAAATGACAAACAGACAAATAATAGATGACACAACATAGAAAACTAAAGACTAAGCAACACGAACCCTACCAAAAACTGGGGGTGCTCTCAGGAGCTCCGGAAGGGTAAGCAGATCTTGCTCCACATGGGGCACCCGTCGTGTTGCTTATGTTATTACAAATCCGGTAAATAGTCGAATTCGGTAGGTCACATTCGTAAAACCTTGATGACTAAGTATCTCAGTAAAATAGGAAGTTAGACGAGAACCGTTATTTTCCCCCTAAAATTGCAAAAGTAGTAAACTTACTCAAAATTATATTAGTACTATTTATAAATGAACAGGTTGATATAATCCTGACACTTAAGTGCAAAGAGGTCACTTGTGATGTTACTATGCCGTCATCAACATTTGGAAATTTAAGTATTTTACCTATAATTGCCATTTCACGCATATTTTTTATCAAAATATAAATGAGCAACCTCTTTACCATGTTTTCCCAAAAAGATACTTTACATTTACATCTTTGTAAAATACATTTTGAAGCAAAATATCTTTTTCGGGTGAAGCTGCTGTTCATATCTATATAGAAATGACAAGATCTCAAAATGAGGCTTCTTTTTGGCAGTTTGTTGTTATTTTGTACCAAATGTGAGAAATTTGAAGCCCTTATGCTAAAAGGTAAGACAAAATTAAAAAATATTAAACGTTTATATCCGACAGACTTATGTCTTATTGACACATGAGGGGTGTAGATTGGTAGATTTATAATACTTTTTGATCGTCGAATTCAAGCAAAGGGGCCTCGGTGGCCGAGTGGTTTAAGTAGTTACTACTGTAATCACTAGCCAGTCAACACTGAGGTTGTGAGTTCGAACCCCGCTCGTGCGGGTGCACTCGACTCCAATCTAAATTGACTAGGATTGTCAGTTTTCCTATCGAAGGTCGGTGGTTTTCTCCAGGCACTCCGGCTTCCTCCACCAATAAAAACTGGCCGCCACGAAATAGCCCAAAAGCGGTGCTTAAAAGTGGCGTTAAAACACCAAAAATCAAAATCAAATCGAATTCAAGCGGCCAAAAAAGTGGCCTTACCATATGTTTTCTTATAAGATTATTTTACTATAAAGTTTTAAAAAAGATATATATAAAAATAAGGAGATGTGGTATGATTGCCAACAAGACAATTATCCACCAAAGTACAAAAAAGTGGATATAAGTAATTATAGCCCATCGTACGGCCTTCAACAATGAAAAAACCCATACCGTTTGGTCGGCTATAAAAGGCCCCGACATGAAATATATCAAACAATTCAAATGAGAAAACTAACGGCCTAATTTATAACAAAAATATTTACGAAAAACAATTATGACAGACGTCAACCAACGACAACCACTGAACTACAGGCTCCTGACTTGAGACAGACACATAAAGAATGTGGCGGGGTTAAACATGCTTGTGAACGCTCAACCCTCCCCTCACCTGGGACAGTAGTGTAACAGCACAACATAAGAACAAACTATAAAAATCAGTTGAAATAGTCTTAACTCATCAGATCGATACAAAGAAAAACATCAAACAAAAACACAGACAGGATGTGGCAAGGTATATATCCATCCCTCATCCCTAACAACAACAAAAAACACTAAGTACAGATCTGAGAGTACTCGCAGTTACTGACAGCTAGATCATAGCCAATTACAACTAATACAAAAATCATGTATCTAAGACTAACATATCAATCAGTACACATCCAACATCCAATGGATTTAGTGTAAAGACGTCATTAACAGTCAGAGAAAAACATGAACTTGTGCAATGCCAAAATATAGGTATCGATAGATTATAGTACAGTGAAAGTACATATGTGTAATATTTATATATCAATTACGTATCAATTGACATTATTTCGAGCTACATTGTTACCGTTTTCATGTGGCTTGTTATCCGATATGTAATATATGTTATAGCGAGTAATTAAACACAAGTTTCGCTTTGTTGATCTACATTCAACAAAATTAAAGCCTTATACTTTGCTCATAAAATTCTGATAATATCCAAATACAATCAAACAATATATATAATAACACTTGTAAAATCGCTCTTAGAGTTTCCAAATAGGGGAATATAAGTATTGTAACTGACAAAAAAAAAAACGGTAAAGGGAAAAAACGATAACGTTGTTTACTCTTAACTCTAAACCGCAACTAAACTTAACATTTTACAATATAAGACAAAATCTTAAGAATTTCCATGGTTATGCTTTTAACAATTAATGACATAAATGGTCTTTTTTTGACTTCAGCTTTTAAACTATAAAGTATCTGTTTCTATGTAGCAACATTCCAGGAGCGCCTGCATATGACCTAACTATAAGCTGTAAAGGGGGGGGGGGGGGGCTTGGGTTCTTCAGAAGAGTGACTGGATGCTGCTCCACATGTCGGACTTGTCGTGTTGTTCATATTATACAGTCTAATTCAGGGAAGTCACAATAGAAAGAAAAGTATGGGATTGTGACTTGGACGATCGATTGGAACATATTCGTGGTCATCTGTGACATTTAAATTCCATAGCGATCAACCAATTCACGTTGCCATCTGAAAAACGTTTGAGCAATAGACCCAATATTTTTCACTTGGAATCAATGGGTAAATTTCTTCCTTGTAAGATGCAACCCTCATGTTAGGAAGCTGTGAATTATTGAATAAACTGGGAGACATATACCCCATATGCAGGAGCTGCTGTAATGTTGTTAAATAGAAAAAAAAAAAGGTTCACAATTGGAAAACTGAAATCATCTCTTTTCTAGTAGAATATAATAGAAAGTTTTATTATCGAATGATAATTATTGTCAATTTGTAGATGTATGTTTATAATCCTTTATACCAAATTAAACATATGGCAAAATCATAGGTACTTTATTCATATGACTTGTACCACGTGACTTTGACCCTTTTGATTAAATCACTTCCCTTAGTTGTAGATTGAAAATATAAATTATATCAGACTTGCGGATAATCCAGTCTTTTTTCGTCTTGGATCTAATACTAACGTGTCTTTGAAAACTTCCTTTGGGGGATACTTACAAAAATGTTCTGTAATTCTAAGTAAAAATACTTACAATTTGACTATTTACGAAGTGGGAAGGATGAAATCATCATGTTTTAAAACAATTTGGCCGAAAACTTAAGAGATCAGGTAAGATTAAAGTTATTTAACCTGATAATGCAACCTGTAAGGTGTTACCCTATATGCGGACAAATCAAGAACTATCTCTTCTTGTGTCTTCATTTCTATTTTGGATCTTGCTTTTTCACGATTTTTCGTTATTTTATACTGTAAAACATTTATACTACGGTAACGCTTCTGATTTTCAAACTGAAAAGGCCGAAAGTTGTCAAAGTAGACATTCGAAGCTACACAAATCACCTTATAAATATAGATTTATTTCGTCTTCAAGTCATTGTTCCACTACTAAATTGTCTTTTCTACTTACTAGTACACTTGGTACAATCAAAAACCTGACAATAAATTGTTCAAATAAGGCCTTTGAAAATAGTGGAATTAACTACTTTTGGAGTGTCAAAAACTCGTTGGAAGTACTTGATAAATTGCATGCATATATTGGTGATTTTTAATCTGTTCAAAGTTTTGATTTTTATACCCTATATACCACTTTGCCTCATATTCTTATTAAGAAAAAATTCACACACCTAATTAAATGGGCATTTAAAAAGTCGGAATGCGAATACATATGTTCAAACTCTTTCAGGTCATTTTTTAGTAGCAACAAACAAAAGAGCTATGTCAATTGGACATGCTTTGATACTATATCTGCCCTTGAATTTTTACTTGATAACATTTTTGTTCGCTTTGGAGATTCCGTATATCGTCAAGTTATCGGAATTGCAATGGGGACTAACTGTGCACCACTTATTGCGGACCTGTTTTTGTATTGTTATGAGTTACAATTTATGACTAAAATCAGCAAAAACCCATCGAAACAACATCTGATACAAAAATTTAACAATACTTTTAGATATTTGGATGATATATTGGCTCTCAATAATGACGACTTCAGTATGTATACTAAAGAAATTTATCCTGTTGAACTTACTTTAAATAAAGCTAATACTAACAATGACCACTGTCCTTTCCTCGATCTTGATATCTATATCATTAACGGGAAGCTTAATACAAAACATTATGATAAAAGAGATGATTTTTCATTTCCTCTCGTTAATTATTCATTTGTAGATGGTGACGTTCCCTTGTCACCATCTTATGGTGTTTATATATCTCAACTTGTACGATTCGCTCGTGTATGTAACAACGTATTAGATTTTAGCGAGAGAAATTTATGTATTACTGAAAAATTATTACACCAGGGTTTTCGATATCATAAACTAGTCAAAACATTTACTAAATTTTATCATCGGTATAAGGACATCATTCGTAAATATAACTCAACATGCAGACATCTTATACGTTCGGGTATTTCACATCCAATCTTTTATGGTAATATTCTTTACAAAGCACAAAAATGTCAGTATTCACCTCAAAAGCTAACAAAACCTTTAAACAGACTTATTAAGAAGGGATATAGTTACGATACTGTTGTCAGGTCATTAAAGATTGCATATTTTGGCTTTAATATTGATTCACTTATAGGGTCTTTGCATCGGAATTAAACACATTTATTCTAAAACCATTTGTTGGCATGATACGGGTTATGTTCTTCTCATATATTTTATGATGGTATGATACTAAACCCCTAACGGGAGGGATTGTACTTGATTTTCATATGATGAAGACATAATCTTTCAATCAGTTTAATTGAGGTCTGGAGCTGGCATGTCAGTAACTGCTAGTAGTCTGTTGTTATTTATGTATTATTGTCATTTTGCTTATTTCCTTTTGTTTCCTATTCTGACATCGGACTCGGACTTCTCTTATACTGAGTTTTACTGTACGTACTGTTGTTCGTTTGTTTTTTCTACATTGGCTAGAGGTATAGGGGAGGGTTGAGATCTCAAAAAACATATTTAACCCCGCCGCATTTTTGCGCCTGTCCCAAGTCAGGAGCCTCTTGCTTTTGTTAGTCTTGTATCATTTTTAATTTTAGTTTCTTGTGTATAATTTGGAGTTTAGTATGACGTCCATTATCACTGAACTAGTATACATATTTGTTTAGGGGCCAGCTGAAGGACGCCTCCGGGTGCGGGAGTTCCTCGCTGCATTGATGACCCATTGGTGGCCTTCGGCTGTTGTCTGCTCTATGGTCGGGTTGTTGTCTCTTTGACACATTCCCCATTTCCATTCTCAATTTTATTGTTCATTTGTACACGAATAAAATGCAAAAAACATGTACAATTTGCCTATATCCAGACAAATTGATGATTCGACTTAGGAATTGACATATTTTCATTTTTATTTTAGGGACATATATAATCCTTTTGTTATGGATGTCGTCATGATAAAGCAATATGGCCGCTTTGCAAATTAGCAAGGTACCCCACATTTTGCCAAATGATTGGATAGATATGTTTACATAGTCACAAATCTTTGAACTATTTAGTAAAAGGACATCATCTGACAATTCTATGAAGTTTTCATAGTAATCATCTTAAATCTCTCCAGTCAATGTAACTGTATAGCACCAGAAAGAAACCTCATATATTTGATATGATTGATGCAAATAGATGTCATAACATTCTCCAGGGACTTTCCAGGTAAGGAGTTATATACAACAAAGATGCATCAGTATATTGGACGTATATAACCAAAATACAGCCTAACAAAGCAAACAAGTCGAAGGTCAACTATGTCTGAGAAAATATCAACTTCAATTTTATAACTTAAGAGCTTAGAAAGAAGGTGGTTTATAGTGTAACGGACGTAACCTTATAAAGGTTGCTAATGGATGGCTATTTACTTTTTCTGCTGAGTGCCTTCAGGCTTCTATCCTTGGAGCCACTGTAACAATATATAATACGTAAGGTTATAGTTTTAAGACACAAGTACATTGACATGTCCTGTACAACTGTATATAAGAATACAAAATTGGTCACTGGTAGTGTGGCGACAATTAAAAAAATCTACAATACATATATGTTTATAAAAGATAAACTAAGCCTACCTTGAGTTGTATTGAAAACAGAACTTGAAGTCACGATAATATTCAAAAGCAAAATAATATTTATTACTTGATGCCACATTTCTACAAAGGCCAAGGAAGTAATTATAACCCACTTTATTTCCGCGATAAAAAAAAAACGGATACAGATACTTTAATAATTTATCATTGATGATAAATAATGCATTGGTACATGTATTTTTAGACATTCATTTGTAATTATTATTATTATTGGTGGCGTGAATGGTTGTACCAAGTGCAGACTATGACAGTACTTAATGGTCAATTGTTTCGGTATTTATTCTTGATGATCACTTAAAGATTTTGCCACAGTCACTATCAATTTATATGGACACTACATAATTTTGATCAATTCGATCTTCCGAATGAATTAATTATTTAGAACTTTGATATACTATTTGGCCATTTAGGGCTGCGGTATAAATAGTTCAATTGTCCATTGTATTAACGGAGACCGTATACGAATTTATTTATTTTATGTTGTTGTTGTTGTTGGGGGGGGGGGGGGGGGGGGGGGGGGAGGGGGGGTCGATTGCAAACTAATGACTCACAGTGAATATTCCAAACAATTTCTATCCATAATTTCCTTCTTTTGTTTTCGATTATCTATTACTTTATGGATATAAGGGATCCCCATAATACCAGAAAAAAACTCATGAAAGTGGAAAGTAAGCTTCAAATATTGTGAAATCAAGGGTTCTTAAAGTTTAATCGTTTCAGTTACCGTGAATTTGTTTCGGCAACAATATGTGTTGAACAAACCTTTTTAGGACTGAAAAGTAAGTTTAAATAACAGATCTTTCTTCCATATTCTTTGAATACTAGCTTTTAAAATGAGAACTCTGAAAACTGAAAATCGGCTTCCAGTACAGCAGCCAATATCAAATGAAAATAACATGCTATAAATTTCGTACATCCGAAACGCTTTACTGGATTTAACTTTTATAGGAAAGCTCCAACCCAAACGTTTGAAAGCGAGAAATATCTAATTACGTAGAAACATTAGGAACTATATGACCAACTTTGCGTAAAGGAGTTAGAACCTTAATTTCTTATTAATTTCTTAAATTTTATGATATAAGAGTGTAAGACAACACGATGTATATATTAGCAATTCAGAATTGAATTTGCTGTTAGTAATTGCAAAAACTCTTTGGTACAAAGAGTTTCATATTACTTGTATCTGATTTGTTTGTAATCATTTTTAGTATTACATTTTGGGGAGTAATTATATGAAACTGTGACGAACAGGGTTGACTATGTTACAATAAAGTATACATATGTATATAAAAAAAAATTAATATGAAAAAAAAACCCACACACATAAAGCCCACAAAAAAACATATTGAAAGGAAAATGAAACAAAGCAAAAAAAAAAAAAAAAATGATAATTCCTAATAAAATGTAAATTATTAATTGATAGGCATATTATTGTTTAGAAATTTAATCAGGTTGTTCACCTTTGTGTCGTCTTTGATATACGTATAAAAATAAAATATATTACTAATAAACATAGAATAAGGCATGTGCTAGTTAAATGCTACATATGCGAGGACGTCTCCAATGATTGATGTAGCAGATAAAGAATTCTTTAGTAAGGATTGGGATTTTGTAGCCGTTCCTTTTCCATAACGGTCGCGTATATTGTTCCGAATAACATTCCAAAGACATACTGGTATTTAGTGATCCCTCCGTCCCTGACGAGAGAAAAAAAACACACTTCTGTCATTGAATGAGAAATCACCCCTACCTAAACCCTTGGTCGCCTATTAAGATATATATACATGTAATAAATATAAGAAGAAAAAATAGAAAAAAGGAAATTTTTTTAATACCAGTTTATTATTAAAACAAAGCAATTGTTTGAATTTGCTTTAACATGTTTAAGAACAGAGATTGTTAGCGAAGGATATAGCACATGTTTCTTTTCTGAAATATATGAGCTTATTTTGTTTGTTTGTTTTTCTTATTTTCTAATAATATGAATGTAATTGTCAGTTTGTGAAAATCAGAAAGTGATATTGTATTTTCTTTTGTTCTTACTTTTTCTTTTGTTTGTAACATGTTCTGTTAAATTATTAAGAAAATCTTTAGTGACACTTTCTTAGAAAAGGCTTTAGCAAATGCTTCTATTCTTAAATATATGAGCTTAGTGTGTTATTTTTGCTTGTTTGTTTTTCTTAATTTCTAATAATATGACCGTAACTGTCTGTTTGTGAGACTCTTAAAGAGATATTGTATTTTTCCCCTTCTTTTTCATTTTCTTTTTTTCCTAACATATACTGTTAAACTATTTAGTGTCGGAGTTTACTCCTAATCTTCACTAGATCAGAGTGTTTAACGTAAATTATAAGCATATTAGTTTCCCATAAATAGTAATGCACGGGACTAAAAGTACGTGTGTATCCGGATAGAAGGTGTTTCAATGAGAGATCTATGACTCCTTGATTTTTAAGATTTTCAAACATCTGTTTTCTTTGCGCATCATATCAGACTAATAGAAAGTGTACAACATCGTCTGTGACTTCACAGTGTTCACAAAGTTCACTAGGATTTTTCCCTATTTTGTAAAGATATGTATTAACATTTATAGAGCCAGATCTTATTCTGTATATGATTCGTTCATTTTCTCTATTCATTTGTGTAATAGTTATCTTAAAAGATACATTGTTTTGGTTGAATGTAGTAAAAGAGTGACGAAAGATACCAGAGCGACAGTCAAACTCACAGATCGAAAACAAACTGACAACGCCTTGGCCAAAAATAAAAAGACAAACAGACAAATAATAGTACAGATGACACAACACAGAAAACTAAAGACTAAGTAACATGAACCCCACCAAAAACTGGGGGTGATCTCAGTTGCTCCGGAAGGGTAAGCAGATCCTGCTCCACACGTGGCACCCGTCGTGTAGCTTATGTTATTACAAATCCGGTAAATAGTCGAATTCGGTAGGTCACATTCGTGAAAAGGGAAGGGTATTGTAGTTACGACATAAGGAACATATCCGATATCATCTGTGAAACGGTTGTTCCATAAGGGTCAACCAACTCGTGATGGCGTCTGTAAAATTTACGAAGGGATGATTTCAACTTCACCATTTTGAACTCGAAACAAGTCGGCAAGAAGAGGGGCATCTTCCCTTTGGGTTGTCTGACCACTGTATTTGCCATATTTGTTTTAAGATGTTTTTTTGTTAAACATTTGATGTCTTCCTTTTATAGGAGAATATGACAATTTAGTGTACATTTATTAAGAACCGCTTTGGCTGTCTTGTTTGCAATTTCATTTCCTAAAATTCCGACGTGGCTTGGGATGCACTCAAATATTATGTTACTACATAGCTTGACTAACTGGTTGTATAAAAATATAATATCGTACAATAAATAATTTTTTACCTTAAATAAATTACTCTTTAAGGTATGGAGAGCTGATAAAGAGTCGACAAATACAATCACATTATTTGGTTTAAATTCTTCTACCCATACAAGAGACAGAAATACTGCCATAAGCTCACAAGTAAAAATTGACACATTCTTATGTAGTTTTTTTTATTCCCATTTCGGGAACAGCAAATATACATGAGGCATTATTAGAAGTTGGATATTTAGATCCGTCCGTATATATTTTTAAAAACTGTCGATATTGCGTATCAATCATAAAGTTACTTTCACTTCGAATTTAGTGTGGATTGTCCTTTTTCGAGATGAGCATTGAGAGTTGTGAACACACACGGGGTTTAAACAAATGCCAAGGTGGGGTGGGGGGGGGGGGGGGGGGGGTGAAAATTGTTTGTATCTATATATTTGGTTAATGGCTATATCATTTTGATTAATCATATCTTTTGAAACAGAAACATAAGAGTGGGGCACCCATTTCATCTTGCTGTACACTAGTGGCTACATTTTTATATGCACCTGTACAAATTCGAAGTGCTTGACTTTGCACCCGGTACAGAATTTTCTTTACAGAATGTGAGACGGAGTTGTATACTTCACATCCGTAGTCTATTTTAGATCTTATTAGTGCAATATATATGTTTCTAAGAGAATGAATATTTGCTCCCCACTTAGTACCAGTTAGAAGTTTCATACAATTTAATACTTTACTGCATTTTGCCTCAATATATTGCATATGTTTTAACCAAGTCAATTTACTAACTAAAGTATCTTTTTTGTTTAAAAGTCCAAATTTCCATATCATATCAAATGGTTTCTGGAAGTCAATAAATACTCCAACTAAATATTATTTTTTTAAAAATGATTTTTGTATAACGTATCAAGTCTAATTATATAAGACTGAGTACACTTTCCTTGAAATATTCAACAGTCAGCATGTTAACCTTTATTCGTCTTTGTTTTATAGCTGCGTTAATGTCCCATTGACGTACACTATGATACACTATTTTTTTGTCATCCCTTAAAACAACTTACACCTTTTGCATGAATATCAATTCATACAGACAATGATGAGCGATACAATTTTTTAGATGCCCGATGAGAATTAAAACCAAAAAGAATGATCGGACATATAAGGAATTTCAGCCAGTGTTTGCAATTAATTGTAACATTAGCATACGATATCGATAATTACATTATTTGTTTTTAGTCAATTATATCAAAATATACATTGGTTAATTGAACGATTACTCTTGTCGATATTTTAGCTCGTTTTCCTTTATGAATATACTTAAACAGTACAGCATTTCCAATGAGGGAAATATAGTGCACCTTGACCGATATTGCAATCTATATATTCTCCTTAAAGTTTGGTACACTCTAGAGAGGACCCGCGTAAATTGATATTGATGAATATATTGTTATTTGACTGACATTGAGTAATATTGTCCCTGATATTTATGCAGTAATTTTACATTTCACTTGCAACCTTGTGTAAATAAGCTATACTACTTGGGACAATTTTCCTCAATATTAGTACAATAAACCCAAAGAACAATTCACAAGATGACTTATTATAAGTGCACATGTACCAATCAATTGAGTATATTCAATTGTTCTGACATTGTATTTTATCCCGGCTGCAAATCTGCGAGAGTATTGTACTTTTTGCTCAAATTTGCGATCAAGATATATTATTTTTGTGTGGAGAACATCAATTTAATGTTATGGTCTTCCTTGCTGATTTCTTTCCTCAGAAATAAGTTGTCTGTAGCTTATTTAACAATAGTTTATCTTTGTTTATCTATATTTTCTCAAATTGTAAGTTTTTTGCATGCAGAACTGTATCGCTCATCATTGTCTGTATGAATTGATATTCATGCAAAAGGTGTAAGTTGATTTAGGGGATGATCGATACAGTCTAGTCCAGGCTTTAATGATTTTATTTGAAACTAATTCTCTGACAGCTTGTGATTTTGTGTGGGTGTGTATGAGACGACTCACTTTGCATTACACTGCACCATCTTATTTATTGGTTAAAATGAACGGAGGTGTGGAAGATGAACTAATGATACAGCATCTTACATGAGTAAAACGACAGGTGCCACATGTGGACCATGCTTATCCTTCCGAAGCATCTGAGATCACCCCCCAGTTTTTTGGTGGGGTTTGTGTTGCTCAGTCTTCAGATTTCTATGTTGTGTTTTGTGTACTGTTGTTTGTATTTAGGTCTTTTTATATTTCAGCCATGGCGTTGTCAGTTCATTTTCGACTTATGAGTTTGAATGTCCATTTGGTATCTTTCGCCTCTCTTTTAAAGACAATATAAATTCATCATTTGAAGTAGCAGAAAGCTCTTCATAACTTTCTAGACATGATTTTGTATTCTATCTCTTATATGTATATATTTATATATATATATAAAGAAGTCTAAATTGAAAACAACGTTCAACCCTATGATTGCGTTGGATAAAAACCGAAATTTTTATACGTGTGCATGCAAAACAAATTTCTTGGTAGAGGGGTCTAAATACAGCACAAACAACATTTTTCCAAAAGACCAAAAAAAGTGAAAAAGTACATTTTAACAAAACGCATTTGACTAGCAGGTCGAACAACTGATGTTCTTAAACCCTGCTGACTGCCATTGGCGATTGCAAAATAATATGATCACGAGATGTAACAAAATGGATCTTATAATTAATCTATTACCAAACAGAAAACAATAAATATATTTATATTAACCTTGACTTCTATGACCTTATACATATATAAGGTCATAGAAGTCAAGGTTAATATATATTTATTTATATATATATACATATATAAGGTCATAGAATGTCAATGTATCAGAATTTGTTTTATTTATAGTATGTTTATGATATACACGTATTAATATTGAAATTTACATGTATTAATCAATTTCCTCTAGAAATAACAAGCAAAATTCGAATTTATTTTGAAAATGTCATATATTTGTCTGAGTGTTATACTATATACATGTACACATGTACTACCATCAACCTATCGCGCATGCTTTTCACTTACCCGACAATGATAACACGTACCTAGTGTTCATTAAAATAATATGATAAGAATGAAACATTTTAAAATTGTTTCTAGACATGCTGTGTATTTTAATGTTATAAAGATAGAATGACAGTATAATTATTGAGAACCGCTATCTAGAATCACAAAAGACTAGTCTACAAACAGTATACAATTTTCCTGGAATAAGTAGACATTAATATCGAAGTCTTATTTATTTGCATGCATTTTATTTATTATCGATTGTTGTTTGCTTTCAGTGGCAAACATTTCATATATATGCAAGACGAAAATAAATTAAAAATAAATTAAAATAAAGAAGGTTCTGATAAGTTGGTCGACTAGAATGCATATCGAGAGTAGCCACTAAATAAAAATGGTATTTTGAGTAGGCACAGGAAATGTCCCTTTCACCTGGCCATTTACAGACCACTTATACATTTGTTGTTTGTTTTTTTGTTATTTAAATGAAAAAAAGTAATATCTTTTTATATAACGATAGCAATTCTGTCGCAAACTTGCACGGACGGAACAAGCCAATCATAATTATAAGCAATAATGTTGTTCACTTTACAGGTGCTAGTAAAATAATGTCTTGGTGGTTTACAGAATATTTAAAAGAAAATATTTAAATGCAACATTAGTTCTGTCAGCTTGCTAAAAATTTGATTTTTCAGAAAACCTTAATATGACGTTACAATGTAAGCATTGTCACAATTAATTGTAAGGAATAAGTATTACTCTCTTAGAACTTATTCTTGGTCGGACAGTCTCTGTGTTTGAACATGTTGCAATAAAATGTTTTGTTGGATCAGGATTTATACTTTATATCATTAACTACAAAATAAGGCCAACACCGTGTCTCATGGTGCTATTTCAAAGAACAGCCTCCAGTGCTAAATAGGTTTGGAAATTAGCAAGTTTAAGCATATCGTCAATTGACATTCAATTAAGTTTGAAAATAGTACACATTTTCCAGGAACACATAATCTAAAAATTTCTTCTGAACTGAAAAGGAAATAAAACAGTTAATCAATCCACACGTGCAAGTATTTGTCATATTTATAACCTGTCTCGCGTACTGAAAAAAAACGCGCTTTTTAGTCTTTGAATGCACTGTTATAATCCATCACATACATACACATTTAACTCTGTCATATTACTGTATGCTTTTTCTCTTAAGGGCATACGATACAGTTAGAGGGAAGTACAATGTAATGACGTTGCAAACGGAAAATGTTATTTTTCGCGACGCGTCAAACTGTGATATATTGGGAAAAGATGCATTTTTCAACTGATTTTAATCATTAGCTAAAAAACAAGTACATTGATTCCTCTTTATTAAAATGATATCTGGTTTGATTATGTATGAAGATTATTTGTATCATTTTTTATGGATGACTTTTTTTTTTAATTTGATAACTATACAGCAAACAAAGCAGGTTTTTTTCTTAAATCATGAAACTTTGATATAAATGAATTATTTCCAAAAAATTGTTACACAAATTTAGAGCATACTTATGTAAATAAGATTATCCAAATGTTTTCACAAAAATCCGCTTGTTTTCATCTTTTGAAACCAGTAAAAATTAGGTATGTCTATCCATAAGAATAGAAATGTCCAAGAAACCGAAATTTGAAGTAAATGTCTTGATTTCTGACCCCATTTCTCGCTAAAAGTAGCACATGAAGGTATATTTTTTATTACGTATTTGAATTGACAAGGAGAAAAGTAGCTTGTTTGCAAAGTTTCGTAAAAACATCAGCGTGGGATCAAAACTGTATCGTGTTTTCACAAATTTCCTACCTACACATTTTCTTTAGAACTTCTATCAAATCTTATACAGTACTACAACAGTTAAGGATACATTTTGTAGTAATAAAAACATATGAATAAAATAATTGTAGTCCACTTAAAAAATATATATACATGATTATGCGTATACGTGGAGTGTGAATATTTACAAAAAGATGTTACGACATTTTCAACTTAGTCTACGACTGATTGATAGTGTTCTCCACTTGTCTCTCGCATACTAAAAGGAATAAGATATCCAGATGTATCAATGTGTTGTATTTGATCGATGTTCTGTTGGACAGTCGATTGACATCCTGAAGCTGTTATCTCTGATACTGGCGTCACCTCATAATATTGACCTGTTATAGAATCTGACATTTGATGTGATATTTCGTTGTAATTGTTTTGATCTCTTCGTGCTGTCAAAGATGTGTAGGCAGCTTTCATCAATTTTCTTCTTTGGATAAAGATACTGAAAAAAATCAAACTATATGTTTAGTGATGCAAACTGAGGCAATTGACAACCTGATAGTCACATTACTTGACATTGACAACTTTGAAACTCTCTATTCCATTTGGTTGATACACAATGTATATTACTTGACAACAAAATTGATATCCTTTTCAATTTTGAAAAAAATAAATCAAAATCTTGCTGACAAAAAATATGATAACAAAATAATGTTTAGACCGACTTAATTGATAAGTGCCTTAATGAATGTCTTAGATGCCTATATAAATTACTTTTCAACTTACATGACCAAGAGAACAATGATTATGATTGCAAAGGATGCAGCGCCTCCGGCAGTAATTTCGATACACAAATCTGCAATGATATACAACAAAAACAATATCAAGACACGTTAAGAGAGATTGCAACGATCTGTGAGTGTTAAAGAAATTCTGCAACAACCCAGTGAGGGGTATGTCTGTTGTCTGTCATTTTCTACAATCTTGTTACTCATAATTACAATGAAAACAAAGCTTAGGGTAAAAAAGTAAAACAAGTTTGCTACGCTGTAGCCAAATGTCCCCCTTACTGTATACATGAGGAAATAAATCATGTGTCACAATAATCAAATCAAAATCACGGTACAAGGTTGCCAGCTACATATGATGGTGAACATTTGCACCAAGAACGACAGCTTTCTGATAAATGGTATTACAGAAGTTGCAACAGCGAGTGATAATTTGAAAAAAAAAGTACTTAAATATGATAAAAGACAACCACGATCAAGAGTATAGCACTTTGAATTTTGTGCCATTGGAAACTGGAAAGGTTGATTGACAATTGTTTAACCACTCATTTTATGCCCATTATATCGTGCAGTTTATTTTATTTCAATAAAACTGATATATAATTGGTTTAATGAATCATATGCTCCAAAGTGTATAGATCTCCTACTTCTTTTTCTGAAAAGAATGTAGGACTTATGTTTCAGACTTTTTTCTTTTTTTAGAACGAATCATTTATTGAAAAAGGAATATTTTATACTTTCTAAAATGTTTTTTTTCAAACAAACCAAGCGCTTCATCCCATAAAAATGAACAACTGTAAGACAGGGGCAGACTTATTTACAATGCATGTATTTTCTGTATGAGAAGATATCGAGAGTTTCCAATATCGACTAAACTATATATTGAACTAAAAGCGCTTGAAATTTTAACATATTATTCAAGATTGCATTGTTTTACTCTCTTTCGAAATGTACTGAAAATTGATGTGCGAAGTTAAAAATTAAAGGAGTGCATGGTTTGTTCATTCCTCTACCATGTCTACGGAATTGAAGGTATACAGTTGTATTGTGTAAAATGTTTTTAAAACATATCAATGCTGTGTTAAGTGTTGATGATTATTTTTGCAAACAATTGTTGTTCAATTTTTGTTCACTCCTCTTCTGTTTTACTTGGACTGTTTTTATTTTGCCATTTACCTTAAGTACGATACGGTACAGGTAGAGTATTTTAAAATTTAATATTACAGTGTACATGTAAATGCCTTTTGTTGTATGTTAACTTTCCAAATGTGTTTGTCATTATGCCTATTTTCTGGTATCCAGTAAATCGATATTCTTCAAAAAGACAACCTAAATACAAGCTCATGTGAGCTTTTCAATTCGACTACATCAAAGTTTAAATACACACACATGCAAATGTCATGAAACAACACAATTAGAAACATATAATGCATGGTAAGATAATATTGATGGCATATAAAAGTTATAGGCATAGTTTCAGTCATATGTTAGGAAAACGGCATGCAAAATAAAGTATATCTTAAAACAAAGCATAAGTTAAAAGAATTAAGAACAGCAGATAATAGCAACAAAAAGCTATCAAATCAAGCAGTCAAACAAACTGATAAAACATTAAAGGTCAAGCATTAAATACTACATCCATGCACTACATCGGCTTGATCTGTTATTTGGATCCCAAAGCAAAGGTTTAAATATGATACATGGCTCACATGCCAATGCATTATAATTTTGATTACTATTTGTGTTTGTGTTTGATTTTTTTCTGAAAAAAAAATGGGTTTTCAAGGCAAATTAATTGTTAAGTCTGCTTTGTCCAATATTTGTAATATTTAGTGTTTATATAATACTATAATACCTAATGCGCGACTATTAGTCCTTTCTTCAGGCCTTCGTACATCAGAAATACTTGCAGACGTCGACGCCAATGATTGTCCTAAAGCAAAATTTGTTGTGTAGGTTGGAAGTAAGCTGTCATTTGATTCCGTCGGTATTTTGGTGCTGACATATACAGTATAGCCTGCAATATAATATTAATGTAAGGCTTGTTTATACAACAATGTAAATGAACTATATTCCATGAACACATGAAACATGTAGTTATTTAGATATAAGTCCACAAAAGAAACGCAAAAACAAACAAATAGTTCTGTTGTTTTCCCTTTTTCTATTCCTTGACCAATTTTAAATATTCAAGATCATGATTTTTTTAAAGACAGCCTAAATACAATCAATTCGAGAATTTATTTGAATACGCTAATTACAAGATATTAAAATGTTTAATTATGGAGGTGTCTTTGATAAAGTATTGTTAATACATGTAATAGTAAAATCTCGTATATTTTACAGACATCATCATGATTTGATTGACCGTTATTGAACATCTGTGTCACAGACATGATCGTTTTGTCATAACCACAACTTCGTTATCAAATCCTGAGAAACGGACTTAATCACAGAAGGTTAACGTTGATCACTGCTACAGGAAAAGAGTTCAAGGTGAGATAAACCAATTCTGATGGACATTTACACCTCATTACCGTTTCATACGTCATATATAGTTGACCTATTGCTTATGGAATCTGAAAACTGAACTATTGACGAAAACCTGACCAATGAACGGTACACTCAATATGTTTATCTTATTTCTTTTTGTATCTGAGAAACGAATCTTTCACGAAGCTTAACGGTTGTCTATGAATCGTGAAATGATACGAAGGTCGTGAATACCTTGAAATGATTCTACGTGTTCCATATACCAAATGCAGTTGCCAATTTATTCATAATTGAAAACATCACGTGATGATAAGCTGTAAAGGTCTTTAATGCAGTCGATGAACCATGACAAAAAGACCAAAAAACATAAGCCAATCGGAAACGTCAGCACAAATTGCAACTGTATATAAGATATCAAGTATGAAAGTCTTCTACCTTTTCAATGTAAAGCTTTTACACCGCGACTGTATCAGGATTAACCTACTTATGTCTCCCAGTCTGTGACATTCATTGCAATTGCGAGAACTTTAAAACTATAACGACAATAGTAATTTTTGTCCAATTTGTCAATTTTGATCTGTTTTAACGTCATTATGATATGACCATAATACTTTTTCACTAATAGATCCTCTGATTAAATAAACGTATATGTATTTTATTGTCAATAAATGCACATAATTAAGGGGACATAGTTCTACATTGTTCTATGATGTGGAACTTCAAGCGCAAAAAGGGTTATCATTGCAAGGTAAAATACATGCATTTGGTTTAACAGCATAAAAAGATTAACCATGTGCATGTGTTGCACAGATGCAGAGACATGTAAACAAATCTTTTTGTGTTTTATTGTTATATGTTATAAAATTATATGTACTTAAATTATGAACATTTTTTTTGGTTATTATAGCTTTTTCCAAGAATAGAAATGGAACATCATTAATTAACACTGAGAATGTCCTTGCCAATGAGTTTATTTTCTAATTATAATATTCATTAATCATAAGCTTCCTTAGATTTGTAAAAAGGCCATGTTCTAAACAACCATGAAATACACGTGCATGATGTAATCTAGAGTAGTAAGTATTATAAAAAAGATAAAAAGGAGCAACGATCCTTTTTTAAAACTTGCTTTTGTTTACAATGGTCTTGGTTGCTGACAACTGAGGCAATAATCTTCATAATAAATCTGTGAAATCTAAGATACCACACTACTTCATAGATCAGTTTATACAAGTCATCTCTTATACCTATACCACATATATCACTACCAAAATTTTCAACTACAAGCAGGTGTTGTACATCTCATATTTACCACTTTCCAATACAATACGTAATTATTAGGTCTTTCTACCTTTCCGTTTAAAACTGTAAAATTGTTCTGAATATTATTATAAATTTTATTCGCATTTTTTTCTTCTTCTGTGGTTATTATGGTTGGTGACATGTCGATACGATATTCAGTATCTGATATCAATCAGTAGGTGCGCATTGAAACTCATCATGTTTAACTAAACACTTTTCTTTGTAAACATTAATCTATCTCCCCTTAACTTGCATTGTTGAGATCACTAATACTTTCCTTATGAACAAAAGCGAAAAAAATATTTTTCCAAATTGTATATGACTTTAGTGCATTATAAGTGTAATTATCAAACCATTGGTTTTATTGATCAAATGTTTTTTCTATTAAAGTTCTTGGTCCACCAAACGGACATTCATGTATATGTCAAAGGTTGAAGTCATGTCCCAAATTGTAATTTTAACTTCTCAGAACTCATAATGGATATAGACAAATCGGGTGTTACAAAAATGAAAATCGCATCAGGTAGTAACTAGAAAGTTTAGTCATAAGAAACAATGACATTTTATAGGAGTTCCTCCCCTGGAATTTTGAAATATATTTTATGGTGATATATCTCATAAACTATACCTCTCATTTTTCAGCAAAAACATACCCTTGGCCTCACAGCATGGCGTTCGCATTCTCAATTGATACAATACGCACGTAAATGATCACCCTACACGGACCTCATTAGCAGGCGTTTGTTTCGTACACAAAAGTGCTCCAAGAGAGATCTAAGAAAGAAACACTGATCTCGAGACTAGATAAATAGAACCACACCATCATGAGTTGGTTGACCCATACGATATGTCTGTGGCTTAACTCACTAGAAACATGGTTTTGCAGTCTTAGATATTTAGATATCAGTATAGTAGTCTAACCTGTAATTTTGTTTGAAGATTGTGTCCTATTCCCGATTATGACATTTTGACTACGTGTGAATTCACATGGCGGGTGATGCATGCATAGCAAGAGACGCGTAACCTGTCAACGCACACAATCTGCCACTTTTATGAGTTCACGTGATTCCATCATGTCTGAGTGCAAGCATCGTACTCAAAATTTGTATGCTTGTAAGCCCTGAAATTGCATGCAATGTCGTGCAGAGTATACCCTCACTCCCTATAAGATATTCACAAAAATTAAGTGCGCAGTGGCTATGATTGAAATTAAAAGTACATGGATTGTCAAATAGGAAGTCACTGCTCTGCAGACCTGAAAATTTAATACACTGAACTCAACATTTCAAGGTTTTAGGAATAAAAATCAATCATAATTCAAACGACTTAGTAATATGTAACAAAAAAAAAACACAGAACAAACCAAAATCTTGACGGATGAGACCATTGCAATAGTCCTTCCCTTTTAAAATATAAAGTAGTGTTTCAATATGCATTTTATGATTCTTATATGCATTGTATCCGACATCGTTTTAAAATATCTTTATAATTGAGATCATTTTAAGATATTCAAGTACCTGAGATTATTTTAAGTTATTTATGTACGTGAGATTATCGTAAGATATTTATATACATGAAATCATTTTTAAGATATTTATATACATGAAATCATTTTTAAGATATTTATATGCATGAAATCATTTTTAAGATATTTATTTGACTAAGATCATTTAAAGATATGTTTTAGACCTGAGATCATTTTAAGATATGCATACAGCTGAGATCACCCGCAGATATAGTTGGGGCTCGAGTTTCTTAGTCATTAGTTTTTCATATTGCGTTTGGTTTCGTCGCTTTCGGTTTTTTTTTTTGCCAAATCGTTTTTATTCACCTTCGACTAATGAGTTTGAAAATCCCTTTGGCATCTTTCATTTCTCTTTCAGAAAAATTGGGTTAAAATTTGAGATTTGAAGACAGCTTTTGATCTGGAAAATTACGTACTATTACATTTCGAAATGTAATAGTTTGGTGTTGATATTCTTGCTATAAGTTATGGACAACAATTGCTGTATTCTATGCGACTGTCGTACAAGTGAGAGGTTTATCTAGCTATAAAACCAGGTTTAATCCACCATTTTCTACTTAAGGAAATGCCTGTACCAAGTCAGGAATATGACATTTGTTTTCCAATCGTATGAGCTTTTGATTTTGCCATTTGTTATTGGACTTCTCGTTTCGAATTTTCCTTGGAGTTCTATATTTTTGTTATTTAACTTTCTACACAAAAAATAATCATTATTCATATACTAGTATTACATTTATGATTTACCACCTTACATAGAAATATCACTGATAGATTTGTATGTTGAACATTCTACTTTGTTGTACTGAAAATGGTATGAAAATAAACAAAATAAAATATAAAACAATCGTTAACCGATGCAGACAAATACGTGGCTGTACGGGGAACATTATTGATGTCCATTTCAAAGGTGAAAGATAAGAGACTGTAAGTAGTGTACATTTTTTGAAGATATATTGAAAACAACTTTAAATAGAATAGACAAAAAATAAGACGTCGCATACAATATCAAACAACACATTACAAAAGATACGAAAGTATTTACTATGCATATATCTATAATATATTCCAATGTCTATATTCTTTCATTGTTTGATATTTGTTGCACTATATTGGGTACTTGTAAGTGGAGTGACTTAACCTAATAAGTTATCAAAGAAATATGCAAGAGTAATAGTAGAACCGAACATACATCCACTTCAGTTGAACTTTGGTGGATAGTTGTCTCATTATCAATCATACCACATCTCCTTATTTTTATATAAAGACATCCTCTATTTAATAGATAAACAGTTAAATTTTTCAAAGAATATCATAAAAACTTCAAGGAGTGTCTTTTCGCCTTTCAATTTTATTAAGACATAAAAAAAAAACATTCAACTCTTGACTTTGTTGTTTTATAATGCTGTACCATTTTGTGAAATCTATATTTTATGTTTACAAAATAAGGATACGAAAAAATTATAGTTTTCTACAAAATTTAAAGCAAATTTTGCTAAATAATCCCCGTATCTTACTCGATCAACGGACGTTTATTCTATGAACATGTAACTTCGTAAAAATGAAAATCATAGGACCGACTCTTAGATTATTTACACTCTTGTAAAAGGAAAATAAAGCAGACAAGAAACCGAAATTGAAAATACGAATAAAAAAGAATAGGCAAACAAAAATAACGTCATATATCTGTATCTTGATTTGATTTAATATGATTTCTGTTTATTTGATATCCATAACAGAAATGTGTAAACTTACTTGAGTCGCTTTCGTCCTTACATAAAACAGACACGCGATCTGAACATGGTCTGAACTGGTAGGTCAGTGATCGAGAAATATTGATCCTTGTGATTGCAGCACACTGTTTACTTCCTTTATCTAAACGTGAAAAATCATTGATAAATCATAGTCCCATAAAAACGTGCTAAAGATTAGAATTTCCTTCTAAATCAGGCAAATATCAGACGACTCTGGCAACACTGGACCATAAGGAGATTCAGTTTTATTAATTACAGGTAGTGACAATGGCTGAGATAAGATAAAGCTAAAAACGGATTGTTATAATTTACTAAGGCAGCAGTAATGACTAAAATTGCAATTTCTCTGATAAAGGTACCAGTTAAACCATTTAATTAAGGGGACGCCTACAATTACAGAATCATCACTCCCAAATTTTGGCAAACATACATTAAAATGACAATTGTGTGTACGACTAACATAAGCAGATGAAGATAACGAAGTTTCATTATTATGAAAAAAGGAGATGTGCAATGATAGCCAACGTGACAAATATTCAGCAGAATCCAAAATAATCGGATTTGTGCAACTATGCAACTATATATCTTTGTTCGGTCTATCACAATGAGCAAAACCCATACCGCATAGTCAGCTTTAAAAGGCGTCGACATGAAAAAATTCAAACAATTCAAAAGAAAACGAACGGTCTGATTTATGGTCTTTTTCTCGATTATGACATCACTGAAAGCATAATATCACCCAATATTCAACTGCTATGAGCAACACAACGGATGCCATTAGAGAAGATGATTTGTTTACCATTTCATAGCATCTACGAGCACACTTAGTCTTGTTTTAAAGGGGTTATTGTTGTTTTGCTTAAGTTTTAAGTGTTCTATTTCGTCTTGTCTTATTTCAAAATGCCTGTATTGTTTCTGTAGGTGTCAGTCTTGTATTTCCATTATCCTGAAGACGTTATTAAACTTTCAAAATTTCAATTTGTAAGTTTAGGGTTACAGAATTATCTGATACATTCATCAGTCTGCTATTATATGATGCATTATCGCATAAAACTACTCATTAACGAACTTCGGCAATAATAACACGACAGGATATTTAAGTGGGACGGGATGTGCTTACCTCTCCGCAGCACTTGGGATCAACCCCGGTTTTTGTTGGGATTTGTGTTGCTCAGACTTTTGTTTAGTGTTTTGTAAACTGTTGTTTGTCTTTTCGTCATTTTTCTTTTTAGGCCATGGTAATGTCTGTATTTAGGATTTTCATTGCCCCTTTCTTATTTCTGTCTCTTTTTATGGTTTAAATTTTTGACTGTAAATCGGTCATTTAATCGTTCGAAGATCTCTTCTTGGGTTGTCATATATATTTTTATCGAAACCCGTCATTGCTTTACACACAGTCTTTTTCCATACTGCAACTTTTGTCATTGTTTATTCTTGACATTTCTTATGCATTGTTATAGTCAATGGGATATTATTATCTCGACTATATAGTGCTTTAATGTCATTTGTGATCCTTCTATGATATCGCAGTTATTGTCTTAAGATATATATTTTGATTTTATAATAATACATTCAAGAATAGCTAAATCCATCTAAGACCAATTGTACTTGCGGCAGTTAGAAATTTTGTTTCTTAATCAATATTTTCTAATGTTATAAATGGAAAATTGTGACAACAATACGCATTGAAGTCAACAGAAGAAAGATATATCCCTTTTGCAATGTCATAATAGATAAATTAAGAACGACTTAATATTAACATAATGTAAACCTGATTGTTCAAAGTTATAATTGCTTTTGTAATCGGCGATGGAATTTGGTGCAAATTATGTTAACCTGATTGTTCAAAGTTATAATGCTTTTGTAATTGGCGATGGAATTTGGTTCAAATTAGATTTTCTCTTTTATAATCAGAATAATTGTGATTCATAAAGTAACATAAAAAGGTGGAAGATATCAAAAGGACAATCAAAACTTAGTCAGTCGGAACAAAAACAGACAAAAAACATGACAAAAATAAAGGATGAAGAGACAACCAAAAGTCTTTTTAGAATACTACATAGAAAACTAAAGACCGAGCAACAAGAACCCAACTTCAAACAGTAAGTGTTCTCAGGTTGTCAGGAAAGGTAATCAAATCCACATGTGACACTCGTCATCTTGCTCATGACAAGCACAAAGTCGGTTATAAGTCTAATTCGGTGAAGACATTTCAAATGCATTTTCAGATTCGTGTTTTTTTTTTATAATAACTATCATGAACAGGTAGTTCGAAAGGGATATTACATTGCATCCCAGTTGTTTCAGTATTGCTTGTATAAAACCATTACGCTACTTTGATAGATCAATACACACGGATAATGGTATACTTGTTATTATATTAATAAATTGTTGATGTGCTTCGTTTACTGACTTTGTATACAACAAAGGTACACGCACTATCTTACCTTCTTAGTACATGAAGTACCGTAGCCAATAAGCAGAAAATATACTGTTGTCTATCACAAGTGATGTATATTTGATAGCGCATGTTAGTATAGCAGTAGGCCAGGTCCCGTATCCAAATTCTCCTACAAAAAAAAAGTAAAATCACAAAAATACTGAACTCCGAGGAAAATTCAAAAAGGAAAGCCCCTAATCAAATGGCAAAATCAAAAGCTCAAACACATCAAACGAATGGATAACAACTGTCATATTCCTGACTTGGTACAGGCATGTTCTTATGTAGAAAATGGTGGATTAAACCTGGTTTTAAACTAGCTAAAATATAGTGTTGTTGGTATGATACCATATTTCCTACTTTTAGGGAATTAAACGATGCTATTTGTTAACAGGATAACAAAAATATCAATATCGATTAATGTATAGTGATTTGATATATTTTACAATATGAATGCTCTAAGAATTGATAGTTTAAAACTGCGACAAACTGCATAATATTTAACTTTGTGCTTTTTAGTTTTTTAACGTACGTATTGTTAATAGTGGTAGAAGTATTGTATGGTGTACGAATTGGAAGATGTCTTAGGGTTGGATAGAATCCGTCATTGCATGATACTTAATCTCTTGATATAACACAGCAAAGTATTGTATAGGAGTTACACGACGGATTGCACATATGGAGCATGATCTGCTTACCCACGGGAGCCCCTGAGATCATCCCCAGTTTTTAATTTGGTGTTACTTGTGAAGCTTAGTCTTTCTTTTTTCTATGTTGTGCTTTGTAGACTGCTGTTTGTCGTATTTCGTTATTTGCCATGGCGTTGTCAATTTGTTTTTGACTTATGAGTTTTAGTATTCATTTGGTATCTTCCTCCTCTCTTTTATCCAATAGAGTCATTTTAAAACGATAATTATTCTCAATCTTTATAAGCTCTAACGAACAAATAATGCTGACAATCATAAAGAGTTATGAGGGTATGATCCATTTTGAATAAGAACAAAGAAATTGCCAAAATGAACATTTGGAAATGATATTTTAGTATTTTTATTTCAGATTGGATTTTGATACTTTGAAAGTGTACAACTATAACAAGGTCCATTTGATCGGAATGTAATGTTGCAACTACCTTGGACAAATTTCATGAGATAGCTGGATGCTAGTTATAGAAAACCTGCGAACTCTTTTCACAAAACTTTAAAGGAATTTGTTTTAAAAATTCTGTATATCAGCACACACAACAGTATCATTTTAGAGAATAGTAAATGTTAAGAGCTAGTATCATTTACACATTTCGATTTTCATTTTAAAAAGGTTGATGGGGTTAATTCACCAAGTATCTTAAGACAAAAATACTCCCACGTTGTGATTGTTTAAGAGTAATCTACCATTTAATCAATGTATAGGATTTGTTTGTGAAAAGAGTTCCGGACAATGAAAAAAATCATTTTCTTTTTTAAATGGATATTTTTCACATAGATCATCGTTTGAATCATTCAGTCATATAGAGAACTCATATGATAGTTTGCCTTGGATATTCAAGTACTACACAACTCAATTGCCTCTATTTATGTATGTATCTATATGTATATCTAATTACTATTAACTAAAAGACTTTTCTGTTTGTATAATGTTTTTATGTAAAAGGGAAACCGTTACACGTGTGTGTGATCCTTTTTGTCTCTTTGACCAAAGATAGTTATAGTCATAAATTAAATTGCAGTACTCGTCGATATATCATTCTTGTATCTCACGAATTTGGGTTTTGCTTACAAAACTTATTTTCTTGTAACGTATTTTATTGTTGAAGAATGAATGTTTACCGTTTTTTTCATTTTGTTGTCGTTTGTGTGTGTCTCATTGACGTATAAGTCACAACCGGATCCCCTTTTCTTCAAATTTAAAAACATAAGAGATGACAGCAATACCAGTTCATGACACAAAATAACTGAGTTAAACTAACAACAAAAAAAAGAAAAGTAAAGCGTTTTTATGGTTGTACTAAATAGAACTTGTTTTAAAAAAACTTCATTTATCATTTTGTAAATATATTTTAGGAACACGAAAAAATGCATCAAATTTAGCAGTGAGAACAGAATTGGGCTGCTATCCTTTAGAATTGAAAATAAAGGTCCAAAGTTTATTATATTTGACAAAACTTTTAAATAACTGTACGAATTCCTTATTACATGAGGCATTCATACTATCAAAGAATCTTGACTCATCAGGATGTTACACATGGTTTACTTATGTGAAAATTATTGCAAAGGAAGCACATGTTGATTTTAAGCATATGGAGGAATGTAAAAATACAAACCAAATAAAAACACTAAAAACTGAAATAAATGTAAAACTCCTTAATTATTATTAAAAATTAAATAAACAGAAATTTGAAAAAAAAAACAGATAATAGTAGTAAACTTCTTTATACAAAACTTTAAAACAAAATGAAAAAATAGAACCATATCTAAATTCTAATGTATTTGAAAATAGACGTAATATCACCAAGTTAAGATTAAGTGAATATAATTTACTGATTGAAAAAGGGAGACACCTAAAAATTCCCAGAGAAAACCAGTTGTCAGTTCTGCAATATAATTGAGGACGAGAAACATTTTCTTTTGTATTGCAGAAAAAACTCCACCATAAGACCAGCTTTTATTAAAAAATTGATTGAGGCAAACTGTATTGAAAATTTAAATAACATAAATGATGATGCTAAAATAAAATGTATTCTCTGTCCATCAACACAAAAATAAGTAGAAAGCATAGGTTCCTTTATTAAGCAGTCATTAGTACTAAGGGTAGGGGACTCATAATTTAATTATTTACTGTCATATATAATTATATGTATTGATTAGTTCGTTCATTATAATTATACATGCTTTCTTCTTGTCATTTATATTATACTATGTTTTGTTTGTTTTAGTCACAAATCATATAAGTTGATTTACATGACAATAAAGTTTCTAAACTTAATCTCGAAGTCACAATGTGGTCTTTGTAAAAATATTGCAAATAAAAAAATTGAATGATTATATTGGAAAAAGTAACGTTGTGTAAATTATATTAATTATTTCAATTCAAATCAATACTAAGCTGTTGCTTTTTTCCGCTGCAAGCAAATTTTGACCGCACTTTAAAAATTAATTTCCTTGTTCTAGATGTGGTAATCCTGTTAGTAGCTGCACTGTGTAGGTTATTTTTCTTGTATTGTTTAATGACAAATATAGTCGAGATAGACCAAAAAAAGGGGGAGGGGTTGCATTTTAAACTAGATTGACATTATATAAATAACACATAGCTGAGAGGGTGATAGAGCAGATTGTTACCCCGAGAAAACATTGTCAACTGAGGCGAAGCCAAGGTTGACAATGTCTTTTCGAGGGATAACAATCTGCTCTATCACCCTCTCAGATATGTGTTATTTGATTTATTATACTGAATGTGCTGTTTTTGCTGTCGATTAAATTTCAAGTTCAAAGTAATAAACTATGACGTCTTGTACATAACAACCATCCGTATTTAATAAAACGCACACTTGATCAAGCGTCTCAGTGAAGGGTAATAGAGTATTTGCCATAGGATAGAGTCGTATTCAATAAAGCGCACACTTGATCAAGCGTCTCAGTGAAGAGTAATAGAGCATTTGCCATAGGATAGAGTCGTATTTAATAAAGCGCTCACTAGATCAAGCGTCTCCATGAAGGGTAACAGAGTAAATTAACACCCTCGTATTAGCCAATCAAAATCTGGCATTTTGACATGAAGTATAATAACACTACATATTATGTACAAATTTTCAATGCGATCTTAAAAAGGACAAAGTTGATATATAAACTGCCGTCCATTAGTGTGTGTGTGTAAGTTTGGCCGATTTGTTTTTAAAAAATAAATTGATTCTAAAGGAAAAAAAATACTTTGTTTCGGAAAAAAGAGGGAAAAAAGTCATTGATTTACATTCAAAATAAGGGACGAAAAAAATTACGACACTTTAAAAAAGTGATGTTCATGTATGTGCATGAGAAACCCCCCCCCCCCCCCAAAAAAAAAACCGAAAAAAAAAAAAAAAAAAACACACACTCACACTCACACTCAGAAAGGGAAGAATAGTCGGTGCATAATCATGAATTCGTTTCTGCTGCCAAGGGTTTTTCACAAGTATAGTAGTTAGCAGAAAAGTTCCAGTTTCCTATACATGCTATATACACCAAACTATACATTTTACATATTTCGTAAAGTAAATGCAAATTTCATAAGGCTTAGTCTAAATAGCTTTTTACTGTCCAATATCTTGCAAGCACGAACAAGACCGTACGAAAGTATAGTTTGTCTATGTTTTGTAATTGCACAACTATTGTAAGTTGATCATGCATTCGTTCTAAAATAAAATTTTAGACAAGATAAAAGTTAAAAGATACTTAGTGAATCGCTTTGACGTCCGAAAAAGTTAATAGCCAACACATACATTGTAACTTTTAAAGCTAGTTGAATTGATTTTTATGTTTAAAGAACGTGCGATATCATAAAAAATGTTTATGAAAACATAACAAACACGCCAGTAAAGAATGTTGAAGTATTCGGTATTAATCAAAACACAAGGGTTATTCCTGTACTAGTTTTTCGAATTATTTGATTAAGACGTTGAGAACCTTTGGCGACCCCACAGTTTAAATGTCTATAATAAGTACGACGCGATGAGTGGGCGTTACAGACGAACGTTCGCCTAATCTAACCCAGTCAATTGAAGACCTGAGCGCGCCAAGAAATGGTATCGTCCACATTGTTATGAAAACGATAATAGATGTTAAACTAACAACAACAAAAAACCGCAAAAGACATTTTACGCTTGATAATGTCTTACGTTTTATAATGTCTTACGCTTTATAAAGTCTTACGCTATATAATGTCTCACGCTTTATAATGTCTCACGCTTTAGTATGTCTTACTTTTATAATGTCTCACGCCTCATAATGTCTTACGCTTCATAATGTCTCACGCTTTATAATTTCTCACGCTTTATAATGTCTTACGCTTTATAATGTCTCGTGCTTTTTAATGTCTTACCCCTTATAATGTCTCACGCTCCAAATATAATGTCTTACGCTTTATAATGTCTTACGCTTTATAATGTCTCACGCTTTATAATGTCTCATTCATAATGTCTTACGCTTTATAATGTCTCACACTTTATACTGTATCACGCCTTATAATGGCTCACACTTTATAATGTCTCACGCTTTATAATGTCTTACGCTTTATAATGTCTTTGAAAAGATATAAAAGTGACTGTCTTGTCTTTATCATAAGGCTTCAAAAAACTGCCCGTTCTTTATCATAAGGCTTCTAAAAACTGCCCGTAAGTACCTTTAATTATTTTTTCCTGCAGGTATTCATATTCTTAAATTCTAAAGCAACTATAGAACAAGTTATCTCAAAATATACGTTTAGCGCAATAAAACACCAAAGATGCTATTTCAAAGATACATGTAGTTACTCACTGCTTCCTACAAGACCATCATTCCTAAAAGATATCAAAAAATGCACATCAGTATATAAAACTAAGGAGATTTGGGATAATTGCCAATGAGACCATCAATCAACCAAATGACGGGGATTTATCAGAATGTCTATTATATTATGACTATCAATCTAATTAAATCACACCCGGCAAAGGAGATGAAATCATTTATAATTCATTAGTTTAAGATGTATTTTAGTTCAATCACTGCAAAAATACACTTGGATCAACCCGATCTTTAATATACTCACGGCTTTTATTATTACACATAAATAACATTCTCTCTTTGCAGCTGCGTATCGGTCGTTCACTTGTAGAATAGCACTGATGACCACTTGAAACAGTTGTCTTTAGGTCAAATGTATTAGCTGTTGCCATACCTAATTAATATATATTAAGTGATAACATTTTGTCAATGAAACAAAAGGTCAGTGTGGGGGTTGGAGGAATGTACTTTTCTAGGTAAATGGCGGAAATCATAAACCACAAAACAAGAGGTTTAAAAACTTTAATTTGACTCTTTTCGACAAAAAACTTAAAATATAGTTAAATCTGGATACTACAATTCTGCTTTTCAATTGCACATTAAGTTTTGTTATTGAGACAGCTTTTAATATAACTATATGTGTGCAGATCCTTCAACACCCCACTGCAATTTTATCAACCTCGATCCCTTCTCATCACGTTTTAGTGTCATTGATAGATATTGTTCTTTTGTGATAGTCTGTGCCTATAATCATTGTGTAATACTAGTATTGTATTTTGTCGGTCAGTTAAGAACACTATTTGCTGAATGTTTTTTTAATTTTTTTTTTGCGTGAACCCCCTGATGGGCTCACGCCTATATATTGGTGAGTTGGTAGCATTTATGGGCCATTCGGATATCTCCAGAAACAAGATTCTCGGTACCTCTCGAAAATTTTCGATCATTTATACAGGTAGTTATCTATTTCTTTGAAACGGTCCCTCTATGAATAGGCTACCACGTGACATTTTATATTTCAACAATCAAAGTTCACTAAAGACACTAAAGATTAGGTTGCAGTCAAAAAATCATTTATATGTTAGAACCTTTTTGCCTTTTGACAAAGCCTATGTATTTTTAATAATGTTTATTAAATATCAAGTATAATGATAACGCAGTTATATAATTCATGCTTTGAGACGGTCCCTGTGCGCGTTGTGTGTATTGTATTTAATACAGATTGTGACAATAAACATGTGAATAGTTTAATAACATATAATGTCCCAGAATAAACTGATTATTTCTGAACGTTTTCACGTGATATTTTGTATTTCAATCATAGCCTGGGAAATTGTCGGAAAGCATGAAGAAAATTAACAAAACGATATTTCTGTTATAAATATTTATCTTAGGTCGGAAACACAGTGGTCGGAAAGCAGAAAGATAGTAAACAAAAGGATTTTTCTGTCAAAAACAAATAATTTCATTAAAAGATACTACCAGACCAAGGGAATATTCTATAAAATTATTAAGTTTAAACCGAGACTAAATTTATGCTTAATAGAATATAATTAAAAATGTTATACGTGTATTATGTCCCACAGGTTTGAACAGCGAATACAGTTAGGAAAATTATATGCAACATATGAGCACCAATGAGCAGGGATGCGTACACATAAGTTAGCATCTAAATTTTAAACGGTAGAGAATGAAAAAATACTTGTATGGTTTCAATTCAAAAGGATTTTAAATCCTTGCATCTCACAAAAAACGTAATTAATATTTTACAATTATCATAAAAAAATTTAATTACTACGTTAATTATTTTATACTGTTTTAATATGGATTTATAAGTCCCTGCTTATTTTTTGTATAGCAGTATATTCATATAGTGGAAAGTTAGACTTTAAGAAGAGATTGATTTAATTGATAAATGAAATGTTCATCAGTAAATACTTGATATTTGTGTTTATTAATATTATATTCTAAATTTTCGGAAAAGATTCATTAACAGGAATGTATATATATTTTAATAATTAAATTTCAATTCTTTTTTTTTTAATAGTTCAACCTTATAGCATCTAAATCTTTGCAATATGGTACGATTTTAAAAATTGCATTCATTGTTTTGACCAGCTATCCTACACGTCTTGGTTCATTTACATTATATATCACCCTGTTCACACGACACACTATCGGTTTGCGTTCACCCAAATTCCGGATTAAATTGCATTGAATCCGGAGTCAAAACACTTGAGGTAGGTAGATTGACATCCGAATTCAACTATTAAACATTAGATTTGAGCCTAGATTAATATATGTGATGACGCCAATGCGTATTCTTATCCAGAGTATTAATGCGTATGCTTTCTACTTACTATTTCTTGCGCAAAAAAAAAAAACCAAAAAAAAAACGTGCATGCATAAATGTTAATTTCAGTCGCGAATGTGAATTTTCGCTTTTTTATCTAAATTCAGGACACGGCAGTAAGAGCTTGACATGTGACTTTCAAGCATGGTCATCATTACTTAAGGTATTCTGACCTCTAGCTGTTTGTCCTTTCTTTTTTTTTTTGAGTGACTGTCCTATTATAAACTTTGACATTTTCGAAATGTTAAGGATTTTCTACCCCAGGAATAGATTACCTTAGATGTATTTGGAAAAACCTTTGTTCCGAAATGTTGGGTCCTCAATTCCTTTCAACTTCGTATTTTATTTGGCCTTTTTAACTTTTTTTATTTAAGTGTCACTGATGAATCTTTTGTAGACTGAACTCGCGTATGGCGTACAAAATTTAAATCCTGGTATCTCGTTATATCTACATATCTTTTTTATATAAATTGGTTCTTTTGAGAATATGTTCAGGTATTCATAAAACATCTGAAAATAAAATATTCTTCAAAACCAAGTTTTCCTGTAGAATATTTGGATTGATTTAAGTAACTTCAGGAAATCCTTAAAATTTGAGATGTTTTATGAGACCAAAATAATTGTCAGTATATAAGAGGTCCCAATGAAGCTGGTGTTTCACTCTCAAGAAAAATATACGAAACCATTTTATAAGTTGCATGCCACACGATCACTTCACATGGAAATTGATAAAATAAATGCATCCAGATTATGAAGCAAACTGAGTGCTTAAATTTATATTGCGATTTGTTTGTGCAATTTGCATTAGACATCCGGTTTGCAGAAACTGGGATTTGCAATAGGATTCAGAAAAAATTATGTACATTCCCAAGTAATAAATAAAATAGTCAAGCCTTAAAATGTAAATTCAAATAATAGCTGTATATTATACACTTTTCTATTCACAACTATCCAACATTGCTTTCAATTGACTTGTGCAAGAATCTGCACACAATTACATATTTTCAATAAAATAGTTTTAACCTCATCATATTAATATGTTATTCTATTCACAGTCAAATATTTCAAATCAAAAGCAAACAAAAATTCAGCAACATTTTTTTGGTGACCAGTCAGCGGTTACGGGTTCACGTGTTGATTTTCTTTTTTTTAAAAAGCAACTTGTTTTTATCTAACCACGTTAATTTACTGTTGTAATTTCAGACATTTTTGTGTGCATTTATTATTGCGACGGTGGAAACATGTGCATAAATGCAATAATTTTGAATTAATGCGATTTCAAGAAATGCTGCATACAAATAATGCTATAAAAATTGGAACTGCGAATTTTAATTTTTTGCGACCTTCTTCCCTTCGCAATTTTCGCAATGGTAAAATATCGCAAATATTTTTGAATTTACAGGTATTAGTTTGCGCATATATAATTTCATTGACACAATAACAGGTTATCAGGGGTTACCGAAGAATACAACGGAAGTCGACAATATGGCCTTTACTGATGATACAGAAACGCCATATGAGCATTACAGTTCATTGTTTTATTAAAGACTACGGTCAACTGCCAAGACGAAGACAGAGATGTGCTGTTACTTAATTCGATATAATATTGTTTTTGATAGGTGTTTCAATAGGTTGTTATCCCGTGCACATTGACTCTATAATTCATTAAAATCGACTGTCGTTAGGTATTATAAAATCTTGAAGATACACCACAAGCATGAGTAGGTTTAATTTTTGAATATAAAAAAAAAAGAAAAAGGAAGACTATTGAGAGATGTACCTTGAAATTTGCGTTAATAAATAAAAGAGACAAATAATTTGAACATATTATCGTATAATCTGAACAGAGGCAGACCATTTCCAGATGCGCAAAATATATCTGTTCCTTTACACGGTCCAATACAAGTTATTGTGGTCTGCCATGATACATTTACCGATTGGTTTAAACACTGACAGACATTTCTCTGAAATGGTCAATGTCAAACATTTAAGTGTCTCAATTTACTTCCATGTGGAACGAATTAATTGTCAATGTTAGTTTTGTAATCATAGTAATAATGTATTCTTATATATCCTTGGTTTTTAATTTTCAGTTCTGGATTTATGCAACAATTTGTTATTCTTTCAATCTCTAAAAAATGCCTTTTGAAGCATATTGTTTCTTTTTATATCCGAATATTTTTAATTCAAAAATTCAATAAAGTAAAATTAGGAAAGGAATAAAATGACGTTAGAGAACAAAAATCAAGTGAAAAAGTAGTTATTATCTTTTACTTATATTTTTCTGGGTAGCCTAAGTTGCTTTTATTTAAATTGTAGCATCAACTATGGTGTATTCAAAACCGCTACAACACACATCTCAATATAAAGCTTATAACACAATATTAAAAATCATATACTCACAACATAAATGAAATATTGGTATATAGGTCGATTTGTGCAAGCAAGCAGACATTCAAAAATATTTTTTACATTGTGTGGATACTTGCTTTCCCGAAACCATTTTTGAAAGCTTTTTTGAATGTCAGATATACTTCTTGAGTTTAATGTTGTAGGCACACAACCTACAAAATTAATTTAAGAACTAAAGTACTGATTTAAATGCATGTAATTTTAATTTATGTTTATATATCACAAATTATTGTTTTTTTTTTTAAATTAAGTTTTGATCCACTGGTAAGAATCTTTATGTACATTTTGATGAGTTCTGCTTGATTAAATTGTATGATTTAAAAAAAAAAATTATAAAGTTGACTTAAGCATTTCAACATTTATTATCCGGGGCTGTTAAAATAACTGACACACATATACCCGTATAGATGGTTTTCAAAACAAAAAGTGGAAAACTTATAAATTTTAATTGTTTTGAAATTTGCTATTATTTTAGGTCTCCACGTGTTTCGGTTCTTATACTTCATTTATTTCGATTATAAAAAAAGAAGTGCACAATGGCATTATATGGTTACTTTTTTGTAAAAGTTTCATAAATTCTAATAAGGGGTTACGGAGTAGTTGCGGATACTACAATAGGTTATCCCAAGATATAGCAAGATAACTCAATAACAAAGTCATCAATTTGCGACGTCTTACCACAAACATAGGACAAAAAACTAACAGGTGCACAATGGCATTATATGGAGAGGATTCTAAAAAAAAGTTTCGTTAAAATCTGATCAATAGTTTAGGAGGAGAAGCGGATACAAATGTGTACTGTAATGTGCGGATATGACAAAGTTCATGTCATGCAAAGGCAACCCCTCTCAGCGGAAGTAATGAAATGGGCAGTGCAAAAGCACATCATATAAGTAAGATTTTTAGGATAGTTTAACATAATTCTGACAAGCTGTCCAGAAGCAGTTGCGGATATAAAATAAATTTTAACAGAAAGACGAATAGACGAACGAACGGACAAACGAACGGAAAAAATTGACGAACGAACGGATCAAGGAACGGAATAACGGACAAACAAAGCCTTCAATAAAATACCTCCGGGTTTAGAAGGCAGACGATATAATAAACAAAAAAGGCATGATATAACACTGCAATCACAAAGAACAATTTGTATGCCATTAAAAACTCTATATCTTACCTATAAAAGATGCCCAGTCTGACAGTAATACAGTTGTTTGTATCCAGGTTGCAAGTATTTTATGAAGTGGTTTACTTTTGTCAGCTATTCTATCAGTTACATTGTTTAATGTTAAAAGTTGGCATCTTTTGTTTGCTTCTTGCCAGTTGGATAATGCATGATCTTGAAAAGGAATATACATTGAAATTAAAAACCAATTGTTCAGAGAACAATTGAAGGTCTTTCCACCAGTAAAGATCTATTTTGAAATAAAAATATTTAAATTCGGTTTAAAATGTCATTTCAAGCGTCAAATGATGGCTAATTGTACGCTTATTCCAAAAATATATTGTTTCTTTACAAAAAAATTAAATAAGGAAGATAATTTGAGACTTCCGGTTTGAAAAATGATACTTCCGGTATAATTTGATAGTTAACTTGACACTGATTCCAAAAATATATGGTTCTATGTACTTTTACATTAAATATATACAAAAAATAGCTACTTCCGGTTTACACAAGGTCACTTCCGGTTGGCTTTTAAACCTCAAATGATAATGCAAAAAGTCCCATGACTTTATCATGTATACTTATGAGGTAAATGCAAAGGTCAAAATCTAGAATGTCAAATTTACCAATGACCTTGAGCTCAATTTCAAGGTCATAAACCAAGGACCTCAAATCCAAAGACCCTACGTCTTAATTATAATTTTTTATATGGTTAATGAGTTATATCACCATACGCGCTATTTTAAATATATGGGGGAGGGGGGGGAGGAGAAAACTCCTATTTAATGTTATCGTACCCTTTCAACCAAAATTTATGTGTTACGATATGTCGCAACTAAAAATTTAGTAAAAATAATTTGTCTATTTCTAATACAATTTTTGAAAAAAAAGTGAAAATAAGCCCAAATCAAATTTTAGTATATGACCTTGACCTTTGACCTTGACCTAATTTTCTATTTTTTGGACCAAGGACCTCAAATCAAAAGACCCTAGGTCTCTATTACTTATGGTTTACCAGTTAGAAATGCATATCACTTATATCAAATGCATAAGGGGAAATAACTCTCATATGGAGTCTCCGGACCGCTTCGGTGAAAACCAAACTCAACATCCTGAAGATATAGCGAGCAATTTGGTAAAATAAGTTTGTCGTAATCTTTTGCGGTTGCGAAGAAGTAGCAAACACAAGAAAAACAGTGTTCGGGGAGATAACTCTTACAAAGAAAAGTATTCGGTTAAGCAGGGTCAGTTTTGAAAGCTCATACACTGTTCGATATCATATACCAAATATCAAATCGACATCTTGCGAAACAACCAAACAGCGAAAGAAAAAAAATTAGGCGGAAGAAAAAAAAAAATAATCAGGACAAAATCAATAGATCTTTCCACGGAAAAGTGGAAATACCTAATTAAGAAACTAATTACATTTATTTTGTAACATTATTTTGTTATATCCAAATTATTAATTCTTTGGATTATAGTTAGTCAAAAATAGGTGGATGTATTTTTTTCATAAAACAAGTCCAAAAATTTAAGTGATAAGGGTACATGTATCATATTTTTGAAATTGCAATTCGTCATTTAAAAAAGAAGTTAAAGTTGACTTGACTATATGACATTAACTTTCAAATACACTAGAAGGAAATTTTGGAAACTATAAGGATTATATCTACTGGTGACTTAAGCATTGATTTATCACATGGTAAGATCATTTTTACCTCACTTAAACAAACGCAAACAAATCAAAAGAGCTGTTTGCAGCAGAGTTAAAATGAATACAATAGTTTACAAATAATATATACGTACATTTGATAAATATAGATTCTATCAAATCACTCCTTGGGGGATAGTTAAATTTTGAAGCTCTTAAATGCGAGTTCTACTGAGCATGTTATAATTTGAAAATTTAACTTTAGAGATAAAAACTGTTTTCCATGGGGTAAAGTGGTATACTCTGTTTCTCTTATGATATAACAAAAATATATAGTGCAATGTTCCGAATGCGACAAATTATATCAACGTGTGGTTTATCAAAATGACTATTGTATCAAACTGGTAAGAACAAATTCAAATTCATACTGAATCGCAATTCGGGGAATTTATCTAGACTTTGGTATTTCACAGGTGAAACTGAAAGTGTAAAAAAAGATCAGTGACGGAAGAAATTACAATTTAATTCAATTGTATTCATTTATGGTTTATATCCGATAGGTCTGATTTCCTGAATTCAATTTTATTATAAATGGCAGGATGTGATTGTCGGATGGACGTCCTGTATAATGTTAAAGCATATTCCGTCCTGACAATTGAATATTAGTTGACAAATTTCAATTGGGTGTAAAATTTTTAGTATCGATAAAAAAAAATTTCCCGAGAACCTCAAATAATAGTTTATACTCAGCAACACAAATACGGCACCACTACTTTCCATATATAGCAGTTTCATCATTTCTAGAAATTTGCAAAAACTCTTACTATATTGTTCAGCACAACCTTGAAATTAATCCACGGTTTACCGAGAAATTTGTGTTCGGTAACGACAATGGGAACATAATTTGCGAAGTGAATAGCCCCCCCCCCCCCCCCCCCCCCCAACAAATCTATATTATCTATATATAGTATAACATATTAAGGTATCCGTACTAAAATTGACCACGTGCACGCGTTTAGTTAAATTGACTAGGATAAATATATATCACTCATTGCAGTTTACCTTGTATTTATTGATCACCATTAGGAATGCATATAATTTGAGTAATTGTTAGAATGGTTGTATATGACACTGGGACGATACAACGATCGAACAGTTTAAATGGAATCCATTCATTCTTCCTTGTATCCCTTTCTTAGTAGTAGAAGTTTTAACTACGTTACAGACTAATTCAAAACTTGTATTTTTGAAATGGTGGTATAAGAACATGAGTTATTATTTTTTCAAGTTCATAGATAGTATTGATAGATGATCACATATGCTAAGAGCATAAATGTATAAACCCTATATGTTTGGGTTTATACATCTTTGCTAAGAGGGACGCATGGAATGAAGTGTTGGATTCAAGTGAATGGAAAAAAATACTTTACAAACAAAACTAAAATAAGATTTTGCAATGGTTGCTGCCCTTACTAAGACAATAACAGATTTACACTTCCTGTATTGATTATGATGTTGTTGTTTGAAAAATTCTATCAAGTACAGCCAGTACAAATAAGAGTGTAGGACGACATGATTCCGTATTAGGAGTTCAAGAACGGTTTAGTGTGGGCATTCTTTCATAGAGTATAAAATGGTTATAATATTTTTTATTGTTGTGTTCGTACTAATATTTTTAATTTGTTATTTGTTATAACGTTATTTTAGAATTACATTTACTTTCAATTCTTTTTCTACATTGCTTGTTATTGTATTTTCTGTTATGCAACTTTCGTTAGTCCTCTGACAGAGATTTTAAAGGGAGAGGGTTCATATCTCAAAAAGCTAGTTTTTTATGTGTCCGTTTCAAGCCAGTAATGTCTTCGGTGGTTGTCTGTTGCCATTTATTAACGATTTTTGTAATTTTAAGAACTTTGGTGTTGATTGCAGATCGTTGACAGTTTCTGTTTAATTTATTATTTTAGAATCGGTGCGATTTAGTTTGGCACCTGTCTACTGTTGAAGACTGTGTGTTGACATCCATTAGTCTTTAATTGTTTTGTGTCGTTGCGCTTTTGTTTATTGACGTATACCCCGAATCTCATTTTATTCTTATTTTGAACAACAATGAAAAATTAAACATGGTTTTCAATCTGAAATCATCACAATCTGGTTCATTTCCTGGATTATCCCCTCTTTGGACATTTGGTTTAATATAGAGAAGAAAGAATATAGAGTATCCATCCATGACACAAAATCAGCATGTGCACAGCAAAACACACTTATGGTTGTTTGTAAATGTTAAAGGTCTTGCCACTGGACGCAAAGCAAACAACAAGCAATTAATCATTATTCAGGTCATGTTGAACTTTAAGGAATTCTACAGGAGGTCTTTAACAAATTAGCTTAATATTCAAAAAACATTTTTTTTTAAACTGAATTGATGTAAAATATAGGGAAGTTTGCATTACAAAATATAATTTCAAATATATGTTTTCGGCTAAAAAAGAGTATGAAATGATTGTTTTACAATATTACATACGATATTTTATGCGAACGCGTATTTTTCAACTTTCTTTTTATCTATGCTTCATTTTTCCCCATCTTAATTTATATCAGAAAGGTATTACCAACAATACTAATATTTTTAGTTCGAAACTCTGATAGATACAATACATAGTTACTTGTAAACACTTTAACTCACTACCAATCTTTCACTATATAATACTGAACTATGATTAAACAGAAAACATTTACCTTCTCCATACACATTTTTCTGTATTATCCCTTTACAAAATACAAGCAAAACCAATCCCGAGAAAACCATACTATTCATTTTATTAAATGAATGTATTTCTTGTACTATTAATAAGGAAATGAATAATATTACATACAAAGAAGAATTTATATAATCTGATGATATCCTGGAAATTAAGTGAAAAAAGAGCATGCATGTCACAAATTGTTTTATACGTAAAAGCCAATAAATTCCTGGATAGTTTAAAGTCCCTTAACTTTACCAAAAAGCATGTGTCGAGTTAACAGAAATCAGTATCATGCATTTTTAGCTCACTGGCCCAAAGCGTCAGCGTAAACTATTGGTATCACTTGGCGTCCGTCGTCTGTCATCCGTTAACGATTACAAACATTTTCTCATCTGAAACTACTGGGCCAAATAATATGAATTTCATAACAGCGTGGACATGGACACATGGTTTTTAAATGTTATCGAGTGTGTCATTGGCTGTCGACTATAAAGATTTCACGCAAATACGGTACATAATTACTATCTTAACACATTTCTAAAAATAAAGGAGGTGTTTTCAAGGAATTTGGTCTTACTCAAACAGATTTTTTGTTTTTAAGGACAAACATTTGAGACTATTCTGATTCGATTTTTTTTTCTTCATTTTTTCATGCTGATTAGTCTTTGCTCTCTTTCGCCGAAATATATCAATCCTCAAATTTTTTACACAATAATAGGGGCAATACAGTTAAGAGCCTTATGACTGGTGGTCAAGTTACTTTGAATACAGGCATCGGTAAAGAGAATATCCCAGGTATTACAGTTTTTGATAATACCAAGTGTATATAAATAGTATATAGAAAGTCGGACCGTAAAGGTCTGAATGTAAACAAATTTGTCCGAATTCTTGTATAATACAATATGGAAATATAGAACATCTTTTAACATGACCATCGGGATGTCTATATTTAAGGAAGATATTGGTTTTGGGACAACACCCGATATTCATCCGGATGTCAATTAGTGAGTATGTAAGTATTTGAATAAAGTAATTAAATATATTATATATTTTGTAACTTAATGTTGAATCTTTAATCTAAATTAAAAAAAATGCAATTGCATTATGTAAAGTTGACCTTATGCGATGATTAGGCCGTTCATGATGTAATGTGATGTAAACAAACAGGCTATGTATGCACTTGTCTTATGAACTGAATCGATATCAAACTTGTTTTAAACTAAAACAAATAGGTCAATTTTGAAGGCAAAATCCAAAGGAAGTAAATATTTTATATTTGCATTGTTAAATTAGTCAAAACAATATAAATAAAATTGTTTTCATCTAAACATTAGAACGTTTCAGTTTCCTCTATTTGAACATTTATGATTTCCTGCTGTTAAAGTTCACCCATGTGAATGATATTATGGCGAAGTTCCCAGGGATCAATATAGGTGTTCCGATCTGCTTTTCTTTCATTTACAGTTATAGCTCTGTAACACTTTTCTATGCTTGTACAATTTTTATTGATGTTATTCCTTTGAAATTTCTTAGTTGTTGTTTGGCAAACTTGAATCTTTAAGCGTTTTCTGGAATAGAAACGATAGAAATGAGTTTTTCTAACGATGCATTGTATAAATTAAATATGATAGATGAATTGTTCACAAATTGGTATCTCTTCATACTATCGTAATACATGTAGGTAGTGTGGCATACTGTAAAGGAGAGGCGAAGGATACCAAAGGGACATTCAAACTCCTATGTCGAAAATAAACTGACAATGCCATGGCTAAAAAAGAAAAAGACAAACAGACAAACATCTCTGACTGTTAATGACGTCTTTACACTAAATCCATTGGATGTTGGATGTGTACTGATTGGCATTTTAGTCTTAGATACATGATTTTTTTATTAGTTGTTATTGGCTTTGAACTAGTTGTCAATAACTGCGAGTACTCTCAGATCTGTACTTAATGTCTTTTTTGTGGGGATGTATAAGTACCCGTTCACGTCGACTCTGTGTTTTTGTTAGATGTATTTCTATTTGTATCAATCTGATGAGTTTAGCCTTTTTCAGCTGATTTTTATAGTTTGTTCTTATGTTTAACCCCGCCACATTCTTTATGTGTCTGTCCTAAGTCAGGAACCTGTAGTTCAGTGGTTGTCGTTGGTTCATGTCTGTCATATTTGTTTTTCGTAAATTGTTTTGTTATAAATTAAGCCTTAGTTTTCTCAATTGAACTGTTTCATATTTTTCATGTCGGGGTCTTTTATAGACGAACACACGATATGGGTATGCCTGTAATTGCTTACATCAACTTCATTTAAAGTTTGGTGGATAGTTGTCTCATTGGCAATCATACTACATCTCCTTATTTTTATACTAGTCAACAAAAGTAACAATACACAAGTTTGAACTCTAATATATCATAAAATATAATAAATAGAAAAAACTGTAAAATTATCCAATGAAAAGCATTCATTTGCATAGCAAATGCATATGATTAAAAGAATCTGACCAAAATGGAAAGTGAGGAAATACCGTGTTATTGAACACGGGGGTCAAATTTATTTTGCGGAAAATGATGACAAAAGTCGGCACTTAATTTCGAAGATGAGAAGTAAGTATTCAAATATCTACACATTCAAAATTTTAGGCAGACCATGTTTAAGTTTAAAGTTTTAAGTTCTAATGTCGTTTTTTGAATTTTTGGGTGAAAATACGATTTTTGAAATAACAAAAATTGCAAATAAAAAATTTCGAGTATTTGCCTTAAATCAATGGTTTTGATAAGAAAATAACACTCTGTAAATATTAGACAAATTGGGCAATTATTTACCTTGGTACAGTGTATCCAATTTCATTATATATGGAAAATACATTGCATTGTATCGTTTCTTTTGTTGACTAGTATATATAACAGTACACAAACACAACATAGAAAACTAAAAGACTGAGCATTATGAACCCCACCAAAAACGGAAGAGTAAGCAGATCCTGCCCCACAAGTGGCACCCGTCGTGTTGACGTGTTGATAAAAAATGCACTTTCAACTTTCATGTTGTTTTAAATCAACAGATTGTATGATAGACCTATCGTAATATCACAATGATATTACATCGTCCTATCTCAGCTCAACATTTATTAATAACAAGTCAGTACCATACATGTTAGCTATCCATTTTATTTGTTATCATAGCAATCGAAGTGGATGACTGAGCATTAGCCATCTGCAAGAGAACATCATGCAACGTCAACTTCACATCATGTAGTTTAAACTCAACGTAACGTATTATTGGCATATCATCACAACATCGTGACTTATCAATATACTATCACAACTAAAGCACTTGTCATTGCTAGTCAACAAAACGCAGATTCAACTTAGCATATCGTGATTTAGAGTTAGCATTTTGATGACTCAATTAAACATCACGCTGTCTTAACTTTACCTTTTAAGCTTCATCATAACGATTTGTAATATCTCTAATATATGACAACTAAGGCTTTCCATAAAAAACGATGGTGATCTTAGGTGCTCATGAAGGGTAATTAGATCTTGCTCTACATGTGGCACCCGTACGCGTCGTGTTTGTCATGTGATTACAAATCCTGTGATAAGTCTAATTCGGAACATCATATTCAAGGAAGAGAGGACGGGATTGTGGCTACTACAATTTGAACATATCTGTCGTCATCTGTGAAACAGATATTCCATTACGGTCAACCCATTCGTGATGGCGTCCGTAAAATGTTTGAAGGGATGATTTCAACTGCACCAATTGAAACTCTTAATTGGTTTTAAGCTCTGGAATATATCTTTTGTCGTCAATTTTTGTTTCTCTACTGACCATCATTGTCAATTTATAGATGTGAGGGAGAGATATATGTTGCAGTATATGTTGTATCCTTTATTTCAAGTTTGACGGGATAGGTGCATTCAACATAGTCACAAAACTTTGAATTATTTAGTGAAAGGACATCATCTTTATACCGGAATGTGAAGTTAAAGGACACGACTGCTTTATCTTATCACCTTGCACTTTCACGACTTGACTACATCAGCTTGTTCAAATTTCTGACCAGTTGAACAGTTTGGTTTTATAAAAACAAATTGCTATTTGGTCAGAATTTTGAATTAATTGCAATAGGTGGAGAGCAACACTTACAGTCAAGTCACAGTAATAAGATTACATTTTTTCAAATTGCAATATGCAATATGCATGTGTTTGGATCTAAATCTCGTGTACGTATGGTCTTAATATTTCCAATACTAAAAAGTATTTGCTGTAATTACATATATATATATATCATAAAAAGTGACACGAAAAAAAAACAATCTAAAATATATAAACAATATACGCATTTACTATGGTAGAATTTTTTCACTTGAAAATACTAAATAAGTTAATGATCGTATAAATGATGGTACAAACACCTTTTCAAAAAATGTCTATCTTTCTCATTGGAAAATCATAACAAATATGATGACACTGATTAATATCATATATAATGTGCAACTGTTATGAAATGCATCCTGTATGACATTGATCACTTTCTTGGAATTATGTACATTAGATAAATATCAGGCTTTTTCTCCACTATTGCTATTGAGAATCACAGGGTTCCCCTTAAAGTGTTAGAAGTCTAGAGCAATTTAATATTTTGAATATAAAGTCTTTATTTCATTTTAAAGCTAGATGTTGATGCTAATTATCATTTTTATTCGTGGATATGATTTTCTGAATTTCTTAACTTGTTGCTGTGTTTTTGGTCGAAAAGGAACTCCGATATGATTGAGTTAAATTATATTTCCTTGATTGTTACTTTGATATTATTTTTGTTGATATTTGTCATTCTTCTACCTCATATAACAGCATTGTCGAATTCCCTCCACATGATATTGATACTATTCCAAATCAGAAACCTTGTCCGGTTATTTATTTAAAAATGTCTGTAAATTTAGAGGTTTTGTGTTGGTGGCGTATTATTATAAAAACATCTATTGACTTTATTCCAAAATGGCAGTTGATTGGTTCGTTTAAGATCTTAATATATGGTATTGATGCTTCTATATCTTTTCGTCTTTCATGTTGCATGTTGGTAGTTTCCTGGTGTTTTATCCATATTTTGTGTGCCAGAAAAATAGAGGTGCATTGTGCATTACCATTAAATTAAAATAAAACTTTATAAATTGTGTGCGACCGAAACGCTTGACTGTATTTGATGCCGCTGATGTATAATTACTTGAATATTTGAGAGCTATCAAAAAGAACATAAAAAGAATAGCCAAATCAATCTATATTCAACTCTGATTGTAAAAATATATGTATCAGTGCACCACCAGCAGTATCGACCCAGCGCTTGAAAATAAAAATAATACTTTATGAATTGTGTGCGTCGTAAAGGTTTTCACGATAAACTGGATCAATAAAGTAAACTTAATTCCCATATACTTAATATAAGCAAGTGAAAAACAATAAGTGGAATACACATTGTCGTTTGATAAAATGAAGTTCTACCGAGATGTCTTTTGCAGTTTGATAAAGGACTTTCCGTTTTGAATTTAAGATTCAGAACAATATCATATTTGCATTTCGTTCATTAATTTGTACATACATCAGGCCATTAGTTTTCTCGTTTGAATTGTTTTACATTTGTCATTTCAGGGCCTTTTATAGCTGACTATGCGGTATGTTTTTTAATCATTGTTGAAGGCCGTACGAAGACCTATAGTTGTTAATTTCTGTGTCACTTGGTCTCTTGTGGAGAGTTGTCTCATTGGCAATCATACCACATCTTCTTATTTTTTTTTATATATCTCTCTCCCAGCGCTGGTGTATGCACTATATTTGGAAGTACACCGTCCGATATTAAGAGTACTTAAGTATTTCAACTTTAAAAGCAGGTTTGTGAAGTAGTATTTTTAAAAAGTGTAATGAGTTTTTTTTTGGTAATAATTGATGAAAAAAAATAATGTCTTTACTTTATATTTTATTATTGTCGTCTGTATTACCAATATTGTTAATAAAAGGGCATGTTCTTGCATGGGTTTTATAGAAAAATATCCAGGATTTAAACGTCTTGAAAGTTACCTTATGGAAATAAAACTATTACTATTCATAATTTTTATTAAGATTCAACCATTTTAATTGACAAAAACAATGTCAAAACATGTTTTAAAGTGATGTATTATGTTGAAATAAAACGTCAATCTCCACAACAATTATACAATAGTGTGTAGAAATATTGCGAACGAAAAGCCTGATCTAACACTTGTTTTTCTAGATTTACTATTCAAATGTATTTATAAAAAATCGTTATTTCTTATGTTTAGTTTTAAAGGTTGTAAAAACGTTGACCGTTCATCATCATTCAACATATGCTTTGTTTAATTAATTTAAGACCCCAATCAATGAGGTGCTACATGTACTAAGGAAAAATAGTTTAAGTAAATCCTATTAGTTCATTGCGTAAATCACAAAAAAAACCCACACATTTAAAGAATATTCGAGAAGACAAAAACATTTTTTGTAAAAAAAAGTCTTTCTTGTCTATGTGTATACCGATTAACATAGGTGATATGTGATTTTCTTCTTGTGAGTTGAAATGAAAAAATGTAACTATTTGTTTCCACATTGTTGTTCAATTACATGTCAAACATTAAGAACCTTTTTTTTCTTTTTGTGTTGAATGCAAATCTGCAAAAGAGAGAGGCAGAATATACCAAAGCCGGATACAAAACCCAATGTAAAAAACTAAAGGCTGAGCAACACGAACCCCAATAAAAACAAGGGGTAATCGCGGGTGCTCTTGAAGGGGTAAGCAGATCCTGCACTCGTCGTGTGGCTCATGTATGTACAAATGTGGGGATAAGTCTAATTTGGTGATGTCACATTCTTGGAAAGGAGAACGGGATTGTGGCTACGACAATTGGAACATATCTGTCTTCATCTGTGAAACCTTAAACTGACAATATGAAAATGGCCTCATTTAAAGATCTTGTTATCGATATTTAGACAGGATCTAAGGACTTACCCTAAACAGATATTTGCTTTAAGTTATCTTATACAGAGATGTCAATGCGTGTAAAATATCATTTTGGGAAAGACCATGGCTGGTCTATAACAAATTATTTGAAATTGGTCAATTTATATCAAATTGGTCAATTTCAACATGTGCATTACATCACAATTGATTTTTCTCACTACAATATCCAGATTATACCATCCCATTAATTTCTCAATCACAACAAGGGATTGAATAATTTTATTATGTTAGCAATTTCTTGTCATTATCGTATCACCATGCGGTCATGGTGATACGGTCTGATTAGTCAGAGGCTGGACGTCTGGGATGTGGTAAATCTGTTAACGGTATCTCATTGGTTATAAATAACATTAAATGGCTGCATCTCAGCTCCTTCCGGGCTGCTTCTGGGGGAAGTGAAGGATATCTTAACGTCTGATTGGCTATTATTGAGTTGTATGCATTATATGTCAACGCGTCCGTAAGTGGGGTCGGATAAAAATCATGATAGTAGGTCATCGGTAGAAACTATAATGAAGTGTTCAATTGCTATCATAATTTAAACCAAATTTAGTTCACGAAGCCCTGTCAATTTGAGCAAATAATATCATTCTGTGATGATGAAATTTATGTTATTTAAATTTTGTATTTATGGATTATTAATGTTCTTTCAGAAACAAAACAATTATACATCTAATCTTAACTTTATAGTGGGTATTGAACCATATTTTTCTATATTTCTTCATAAACTATAATTTTAAATAGTAAATACACAAAACGTGTGCTCTATGATTAAAAATGTTATCCTCATATTTTTCATTGCTTGAACATATTGATTAGAAAATATTCAAATCACGGAATTTACCGTATTGATACGAAGATTTCCTTTCGTTTCCCGCGCATTCACCGCTTCATTGATTTCTGATGTAAACAAAACAGACAATTGCCGATAAACAGCTGATTAGAAGAATAGAAAACAAACAAGGTGAGTAATATGGTTGCGTGTGTGCAAGGAAGCAAACACCAAGCATCACGGTTTAGTTATGGGCAAGGGTTTCGGTGCACTATAGTTTGTTTAATGACCCCTCTAGCTGGACGTCTACGACTATAGATGAAATTTAAAAAAGGCAGCAATGAGCAATTTGAATTAATATGCCTGAAAACCCAAGATACTTGCAACACAGCGAGGTCCCAAATGATGTTCGCAAGTGGGATAGACAGTTTAATGTACTCGTACATGACGATTTATTCTTTGGAGTCGTTGTACACCCCAGGTGGCGCTCAGCAGTCATTGTTAATTGATATATCAACAGCACTGAGAACTGCATTTGATATAGATAAATCCAATTCTAATTTGTTCATATTACAATGTATCAGGTCTTACAATAAGTATATTTCGTCGTGATGATAATTACTATTTGCTTTGATTCACATGCTCGAGATAATCAAGGTTCCCATTTTCAGATGGTGCCGCTATTTTGCTAACATTTTCAAATCTGAATGAGCTGATACTATATGTATAATCATCAATATACAATGGTGCTGAGTTTAATCTATCGGCTATATTTGTATAAGTATTTGTAATATGTGATATTGGCAGATTGAACTGACTATGTAAAGGCTCTAGTTTATGACTTGAATGCGTTAACAATGATGGTGGTTGATAAGGAAATCCAGATCCAGGATGTTAATCCAAAACCTAACAGGTATTTTACGTATATATATTAGAATTCATCCTCCTGAACATAGTACCCATATATAATAACCATACACCTAATCGCTTTATGGAATTCTGTCCCAGCTGACCTGAGAATCTGTCCCACTTCAACCATTGACATCATACAACAATCACTTTTCCATTGTGGCGTCAGAAATTTTGTATTATGACGTCAAAATTTTACGTGAACCTTTGTGATGGCCAGTAATTGCAGACAAATAGCAATAAGTAGGATTCAAAGCAATCTTTAATAAAACAACTCTAATGAAATATTCTTATATATATAGATGATCACATGACATCATGAACATAGACGTCGCTTAACTAGTGCCGAAAATAAATTTTTCAAATGCATCTATTGAAAATAAATTTTTCAAATGCATCTATTGAAAATAAATAATTGCATGCCTTTCATAAGTTCTGCTTTGGTCATAACTGAATAACAATGCCTTATATAATGGAAGCATACATTAAGGTAAATTTAATTATTTTTCACACGGCATCTGACGGCATTGAATGATACAATATGAATCAGCAGATTTATTGTTGTTTTAGAAGTTCAACGCGAAGTTATATATTTTACTTAGTTGGGTGGATAACATAACATTTATCTTGTCATTATAATATAAAAAAAGAAGATGTGGTATGATTGCCAATGAGACAACTCTCCAAAAAAGACCAAAATGACACAGAAATAAACAACTATAGGTCACCTTATGGCCTTCAACAATGAGCAAAGCCCATACTGCATAGTCAGCTATAAAAGGCCCCGAAATAACAATTCAAACGAGAAAACCAACGGCATAATCTATGTTTGCTCAGCATTCATCATGAAAACGATCACATTACGATTCATTTTAGGAAAGCACTGTGTAAGCAGACGTTTCAGGAGGCAACATGTCTGTAGGCTGACTGTATATTATCTGAACAAGTTCATTTCTTGTCAACTTCATAATTATTTCAAACATTTTAATAGATTTCATCAAAATTTGGTCTATTTCTTTTAGCTTAATATTCTTGCTTTTTCAAAGTCATGTTCATTTATTTGTCAACCGCGCCCAGAAATATGCGGTTACCTTTAATTTCAGAAAGGATTTAGGGAAAGGCGATCTGGGTCCCCCTTTTAAAACCTACATTTAATGTTAATGCAGACATATTACTTGTTCCAAACCAAACCCAAAAGTTTGGGGCCCCCGGGTACCCCTTCTTACTATAATTCATCCTACATCTACTTTTGAATTTGTTGCTTATTTGTTATTTGGTCTATGAATATCTGTCTATATATTGACAATGAAACCACATCTTCATGGTCCCACAAATATGTTGAAAATGTGTACATTTCATTTTTTTCTACCTCCTCTCATATGATAGCAGTACATTTTGGTCACTATTCTGTGTTGCGTCTAAATATTAATTGTAACACTTTAAAGTGACTGAACAGGTAAAACAAATACTTCTCAAGAAACAGAAAAAGAAGACTACTTGGAACAGCACCAAACTATGTATGAATAAAAACTCAGATCGGAATAACATGGATGATATATTTATACATTTTGTACATCATTGTGAATAAGCAAGGAAAGCTATTAATATAAATAGTGCATTGTTTAAAAGTTTATTTGGTTTTTTATTCATATTCTGTTCAAATTTTCACACAATCTGTCAAAAAGGCAAAACTAACTTTACTGAAACTTTCAAACAATATGAGATGTGTTTCATTCACCAAAACACTCTTGCGATTCTGCAAAACAAAAATCATGTATGATTTTGTGAATGAAAGGGGAAAGAAGATCCTGACACAGCGCACCCGAGCATGTCAATTGCGAACTGACCCAATATTTCATATATCACGACCAGTCAACTGATACTGACATTATCAGAGAGTACACATCAAAGGAAAATGCACAAATTACTGATATATTGTTAAATATGATATCATAGAATTAAATATGTTTTATTACAAAAAAAATGTGTTCTCAATCTTGTCGATAGATATAACAGAATGTCATATCAGTACCAAAGACAACTCTCCATCCAAGTCACAATTTATAAAAGTAAACCATTATAGGTTGAAGTGCGGTCTTCAACATGAAGACTTGGTTCACACCAAACAGCAAGCTATATAGTCCATATCAATCATGACAATAAACATAAACAAACAAAACAACTATCGCTTACTAATAATCCTGACTATATGTATTACATGAACTTGTTGCCATCAGAAATGAAAATATAAATATTCCAACTAACAAAAGCTTATGCTTACACATGCAACCAAATATAAAGCACTAAATGATAATACCCAATATGAAGCTCTCATCTATAGAACTTACAAAAAAAATGTCAAGATTACAAACCGCAACAAAATAATAAAAAATATATGAAGCCAGCTGACAACATGTTCTAGAAAATTATTTGCAATTAATATTTCATTCCAAATCCATCACCACAAAACATCTTCTTACAGTTATACTACATCTGGTGGAAATTATCAATAACAACAATTAACCTGTACATTCAAAACTAATTGCTTCTTCTAAGACAAAAGCCAGATGAGATATTCATCACTTGAAGTGCTCCAGCTAGAAATAAAAAGGGGCAGGGTGCCAGTGAAGGGCAGGGCATTTTTTTTATGATAGGAAAAGGCACTTCTCATTTCTTTTGTCTACGTTTCTGTGTGTATCACGAGATCATTTTTTTTTTTAAATAAATAATACGTTTTTCTTATCAACTTGATTATAACCTTGCTAACTATTACATAACTGTCAAGACACAGTATGCATGTTAAAACTACTTGCATTGTCATAAAGAGTAAACAATCATATTCCACAAAACAAAGAAAAAAGTGTTTGTATCGTTACTCTAGCTATTACAAACCATATATATATATTATCATATGTGACTATCAAGCCTCCTTCAATGATAACCCTGATTCACCAATACTACAACTAAAATCAAAAACCAGGAGAAAAAAGACACTATATATTCTAATGCTTGGAGTGCAAGATTCCAATAAAAAAAACTATACCCACAAACCACCGATCTCAATATAACCAGCTTAAATACGGCAAGCTTTTTAGAAAAGCTATTACTTGTACATTTATTTCCTCTCAGCTTTGTTCAATCGTTTCGTATTTGTAACCGAATATGAATTACTATAGGTTGATGTAGTCGATGGCATATTTAGTTAACAAGTTTACACCTATTATCTGCAATTGTACGCAAATTCGAATGCACACTGTTGATTTCGAATTTCAAAATGCAACAATGTGTTCTCTTTTAACTTTAAAACTAAATGTCAATTTTTTCATTCTTAAAATTTTATCTGCTACATGTATGTATGACAGAGTTAAAATGACTTTCAGCTGTTTTTAGGTTTTTAATGCTATATTTGAGACTCAAAGAATTTTTCATTAATTATGTTTTATATTATATTATCTACCTGGACAATAAGTTACTATATATCTTATTGATAATGGACATTATATACAAAGTGACAATAAAACCTTAGGGCTTAATCCTTTATCCTTCTTAAATTAGAGATATTGCTAAAAGAGTTGTTTTAATTATTTATCTTTCTTTATCTGGATAATAACTTGTTTATATTTGTCAACACATTACGTAATAATTGACCATAGATAATTGTTTAATTCTTATATATATATTGTACAATCATTGTGAAAGACATAAGTTTGGAAGTCACAGCCTTGGTGACAAGTTCCAGTCTTGGAAATAAATTATATGCTAAGTGGAATTCATCTTCTGTGTATTACTGTTAGTTTATGGTGCATGGTTATTTAGGTTTAACACTTTAGTTGTGACCAAATCCTCAAATTAGTCTCCTAGATATTAGACTGTGGATTGTCTTGGTTACATATGTACAAGTGTGATTAAATAATATACAATCATAAAATGTTTATGCCTGTGTAATGTTATGATGTTATCACCATATATTCAGCTACTGTGAAACTACATACTCTATGGGAGATGTGAATCAGATGTGGATACTAAAAAAAGCAAAAGATCTGTAACGGATATACAATCTAAGTCTCTTTCCTCTTGCAACAGTAAACCAACATTTATAAAATCATGCCCTTTATACTAGTATTAATATCATTTAAAAACCGATTAAACGAATTAGTCATTTTTTGTTTTAGTAAATATAATGGTCAACGTAGTTACAAATATCTTGCTTAAGAAGGGATAAATCACACTTTATAAAAAAAAAGATCACTCTGATTCAAACAATAATTTCTCTGAGACTCACACGATGCTTGACTTTCCGATTGCCATTTTTTAAATTTTTTGGTGAGGTGTTTTTTTTTAACAAACAATCGGCATTCAAATGGAGACAAACTGTTTTCCTCTTCTTTCAGACTATGAGGCAGACTTCAAACAACAGCTTCTCAAGAAGTATTAAAAGAATCTAGCATTATCCTTTAACTTCACGTTCCGATACACGTATATCGATGATGTCCTCTTCCTTATTAATGAAACAATTTGATGACTATGTTGAACACATCTATCCAATTGAATTTGAAATAAAGGATACTCCAGATGCAGTTAAGTCTGCCTCACATCTTGACTTATATATATCGACAATGAGGGTCGATTGAGAACAAAACTTTACGACAAAAGTTATGAGTATTCTTTTCCAATGTTGACTTTCAATTTCTATATAGCAACCTACATCAACTCCTGCATATTAAATATATATATATGTCCTAGTAGAAGCGATTTTCCAGAGCCTGTGTTTCCTATCATGATTACTTTGCTAGAGGACTGTTACTTTCAAGAAAGATATTGAACCAAGAGTTCCAAGTGGTAAAGTTAAAGTCATCCCTGCGAAAGTTTTACAGACGTCATCACGATCAGGTTGATAGTTTTTGAATACTTATGTCACAGATGATCACGGATATTTTCCAACTATCGTCACCAATAATACAGCCTTGACCTTGAGTGTAACATCACCGAATTAATACTTACCATTAGTAAAATGACGGGTGTCACTAGTGAAGGAGGATCGGATTACACTTCCAGGACGCTTATGCAACGAGCAAAACGAGCTACAAGCCATTTATACTATTGAAAATACCAATTATAATCGATTATGAATTTTATTATTGATTGCTTCAGCCATCGATGAGCGATCAGCAGAATATCTACAATGAACATTTGTTTTATTTTATTTCTATTTATGTACTAAATACAAATTACCTTAAGATGATCATAATGACAATGAGAATGCACAGTCCAAAGAGAACAACATTCACAACGATTATTTTTCCTACAATCAAAATTAAAAACGTATATATTAACATGTAGTAAATACGTATAAGTAAGTAGTATTATCACCTTGTAAATGCAATTTTTTCCATGCGTATTATTTTAGACATGATTTTATTTCTAATAAGCATATTGTATCTTTTCTTTCCAAAAAAAACAGAGCCTGTACTTTTAGGGCAAAGCAATCATCAGCATACGAATTGTCCCTCCAAACAAATTGGTTTTTCTAACACATCACGGATATGACGGAAGTCAACATTGTCAACATGCGCTTGAGCACTAGGATCGTCACACTAGCAATGAATTTATTGAAGCTCTTCACTCGACTATAGCCAGTTGGAGAATGAAGAAACGCACGTGTTACATGCATTATCTTAGGTATTGGTTAGTAGGGTTGGGTGAGCAACAAAGATGACACTGGAACATCTTGTTGATGTTATTATGTTAAATACAGTCTGGACTACGGGAAAAAATTGTTTGTACATTATCTGTAACAGTTATTGTGTCATTGAAGTATCCTCTTTCATTCATTTATGAACAAAATCAACATTGTAAAATGTATTGTGTGTGTTAACGTTCTAGGTAGTAAAGATAAGGTCATGTTCTTAAATCATGTTTTATTCAATGTCTTTTCTTCTAAAACGGTATTAGATTATATAGTAACTTTAGATTTTATTTTTTAGGAAAGGCAGAGGAGTGCATTCTTTTGCTTTGGAGTGCAGAAGGGCGGGGGTAAGGGCACAAAGGGCGGGCCAACCTTCTATTTTGGGCAGGCGGGATCACTGACTGTACTGATAGCATGGCAAACATTCACGTTAGAAAATCTCAATGTAGTGGAACATCTAACCAAAATGATCATATGCATATAAATATCCAACAGTACAGAAATATATATTAGGACGAGAACGTGTAATATGAATATGAGTTTTGTACACCGCTTTGTACTAGACGGACACGATGACACCCCTTGGAACGGATCTTTAACTAGTACAAGGATAACAGTCCGCAAGAAAACATGTCGCCCTTTCTGGATACAATTATTTTGACAGCGTGTCGAGCAGTTTTTGCATTACATGCAAATGCCGCATGCTAAGCATAGAAGCAGCAAAAACAAATTGTCATGTCTGTCGCTAGTACAAAAAATGCTTTGGTATATTGTCCTTGGAAAGTAACACAATATTAACTTACTTTTTATAAAAAAAATATAGCGAAGATAATAATACTGAACTATAACTGAACTGTAACAAAACATACATGTCCATTGATATTTTAACAAACTAAAACACTTTCAATTAGAGAGAACATTTCAAATTTTGCAGTAGTACACTAAACGTTTGAGAAAAATGTTAATATACAGAACACACGATCAAATGAATTACAGTACATGTACACAAAAAATAAACTAATGTATCTGTATGTGCATTCAAAGTGTAAAATATTTACAAATTAAAATGTTATGAAATTTTCAAATTAGTTTACGATTGTATGATAGTCTCCGCTTGTCTCTAGCATGCTAGAAGGGATAAGATATCCAGAAGTATCAACGTGTTGTATTTGATCTATGTTCTGTTGGACAGTGGGTTGACATCCTGAAACTGAGATTTCTGATAACGGTGACACCTCATAGTATTGCCCTGTAACGGAATCTGACATTCCATGTGGTATTTCGTTGTAGTTGTTCTGATCTCGTCGTACTGTCAAAGTGGTGTAGGAAGCTTTCGTCAATTTTCTTCTTTGGATAAAGATACTGAAAAATCATTCTATATGTGAATTGATGCTAACGGAAGTCATTGACAAGCCGATGTTCACATTACTTGACATTGTTAACTTTGAAGCTCTCTGCAGTTAAATGTAAAACTAAATTTAGTATTGTTATGTTACAAGTGACATCAGATTTATCTTGATTATTTGCAAAAAACCGTAAAATTCAAGACATGAAGTTAAAGAACTTAAGATCTTATAAATATTCAAAATCAAAAGTCGATAAAATAAAATGCAAAATGTTATTAACAAGATAAATAAAGCATATTTTTTATGTTTCTATTGATATCGTTTCATGACTTGAAAGATTTACTCAGGCAATAAACTAGTTAACAATACTTTTAATAACGATCATTGGAAAGAGGTGAATTATCCCCACAAAGCAGCACTTTATGTTCTGATGTATGAAGTACAATTTGTAATGCTTATCCATCTTACAGATAAATGACTGTGGTAAGTATCAATTATTAGGTTGTCTGCATATTGATACTGTAAAATATCATCTGCAAGTCACAAAATGAATTTTCTGGCTAGTGAGCGGAACTACTGAGTTCAAAAGGCTGTATATCTTGTCGAGCAACAGATATTTTCCAATATGAATATGGGGAAAATCTGATAATCAATTCATCGGGTTGTATTTGTGTGTTTTTCATAATAGAATCTATTGTTTTTCATTTTTTACCAGCAAAATAACTTAAGGCTCAAACTTATCAACGTTGGTTCAAATATCACAACGTGATAAGTCCAGGTAAAAGTTTTTAAGGTCGATTCATCGTATTTGTTGTCAAAAACTCTTGAAATGCAATTGTTTGCAGAGAGCAGAGTGGTACAAACAGGGGTATACCAAACATATTTCATAGTTGGTCGCTAAGATGCTGCATACAACAGAATACGATATTATGCTGATATACAGTGCATCTTGACAAACAATTGTTTTTATCCTTTTTCATTTCTACATTTTTTTTACAAAATCTTTACAAGAAAAATGTTGCCTATTCAATTTTTGTTACAAATTATTACTCTTCCTATACGATAGACAAAACTTTACGACCCCCTACATTTTTGCCGGCCCTACCTCCCAGATAAAAATAAGTCTCTAAACATAGTTCAGAGATGCTTTTACTTTGGAACTTACATGACCAAGAGAAAAATAGTTATGGTTGCAAAGGATGCAGCACCTCCAGCAGTAATTTTGATACACAAATCTGAAATGATACATAAATCTACCAATAATACAAAACACTATAATGCGTAGTAAAGGAAGTGTGCAACGCCATGCGTTATATAGTCCTCTTTTAACAACCACTGAAACCGACGAAACGACTGGAACAACTGTCATATTCCTGACTTAGTACTGGCATTTAACGAAAAAGATGCAGGGTTAAACCTGTTTATATAGCAAGCTTAACCGTCCACTCGTATGACAATAGTATTTAGGTCCGTTATATTGACAAAATCCAGAGGCCAAAATTTTGTAAACATACATCAAAGATAGCCAACCACTAAATTAAATAATACAAGCAGACATTCAATTAAATCTCACAAAGATGTCAACGAAAAAGAGTCGTTTTAGTTGATCGTATATAATCAAGTATACTAAAGTAAAACATAATGACATAAACACGCTTTCCAGATAAAGTACAAATTAATTAAAAAATAATACGAGGGTACACAAAACGTAAATAACAGTATAAATATTTCATGTGTCCAAATCGTCCGTTTGGAGGCACCCGCATCAAGAATATCCAAACGGAAAAATCCAGAAAAGCGGATGCACAAATAGCGAGCCACGACCAAAGGGGACATGATTGTTCAAAGACAAATAAGGGAAAGCATTTAAAGATACCAATGCTTGCAAAGTCAGAAAATATTAGTTATCCAAACAAATACTAACTTTTTCTATGTAGCAAAGTCTTGTTCAAATATGCAACTTGAAAAGACGGACACAAAAGTTCGTTATGTCTTCACCCTTCTTCAGTAGTGTTCAACTTTTTAAATTTGTTAACCCTACTACTTGTTTTACCCCATTTGAAATGATATCACAGTCTGTATGTGTGTTTTTGTTTTTGTTTTTTTTTCTAACTTCAGCAAAACCATTGGATACACGTGCATTACGTATTATAGATACAATGGATAAGCGTAGATTCTTGAAAAAGAACCATGATCTCGAAGGGCGAATGGTTTGTTTTTCATGAATCAACGCTTATACATGATGTCTCTAACTTAAACTATTGTTCTGATGTCTTTTCAAAATTAAAGCCTTTTCTTAATTAGAAGGTATAGTAAGTGATTTACAATAACCATGTTATCATGCTCAACGATGCATTAATAAAAAAATTAATTGGTCAGAGAAATACAAATATAACATAAAACATCTGTCTTTACATCATCATGCATCTGAATATTATCTGTAATTTACAAAATAAGACATATTCGAACTTATTATTAAGTATAATTATATGATAAGTATGTTACCGAAATTTCTAGCCAGAGACCTCATTCTAGGCACATCACGATTTACTAGCATAGGGATTTGGGAATAAACATTTGTAAATATATGTAGTAAAACAGATGAATCATACTATATTTATAAAACAAAAATAGATAAAATGAATGTAATCATTTTCTTTTCAAATACGTGAAATAGCCAATAAAAATTAAAAAAAAAAAAAAAAAAAAAAAAAAACAAAAACGGGAAAACCCGCTAGTATTACAAAAATATCCACAACGACATAAAAAAAATCGAAAACCGGAAAAAACTATAAAATAGGGACAACAAAGATAACAAACTTATTTATGAATACCAATCAGGTTTTTTGCCAAAACACTCAACAGTGCATCAATAAATGCACTAGAAACAAAAGAAATTTGCTGTTTTGTTTTTTTTCGATTTTTCAAACTAAAGGCTTTTGACAAAGTGTGGCATTTTGGTTTACTACATAAAATTAAAGCACATGGCATTGAAAGAAATCTGTTAAATTGGTTCACTAGCTTCCTTAATCAAAGAAAACAGAAGGTTATTATTAATCAATCATCCTCAACTTTTTGCAAAGTTTCAACTTGTGAACCCCAAGTATCAATTCTTGGTCTTTTATTGTTTATCATAAAAATTAATGATATTACTAAACATTTAACTTCTTTATGCAGAATATTTGCAGATGACACTTCGTTCAGTTACTCGGGTCATGACGAAGAACTTATACAGTCAGTTGTTTGTCGTGACCTGAGACAGCTGGATGAATGGTCAAGAAAGTGGCTTATGTCTTCCAATCCTGACAAAAAAACCAGAAATAAATGATTTTCTAAAAAATTGAGAAAAAAGATCTTAATTTTACCATGAACAATAAAAAAATACCAATTGTGCGATCTCATAAACATCTAGGGGTTACATTTAGAAGCGACGCAAAATGGAACAACAATGTTGAAAATATATTTAATAGTGTTAAAAAGCATATGAATATACTGCAAAAACTTAAATATCAACTTAGCCGACAAAATTTTGAAAAATTATATCTTGTATTTATCCGACTAATTTTTGAATATGCAACTGATGTATGGGACAATTGTGGAAAAGGGTATTCAATTAAATCAGAACAGCTTCAACTTGAAGCTGCACGAATTGTAACAGGTTTACCTGTTTTCACACATTCTGAGACTGCCTTAAAAAGGGTTGGATTGGAAACTTTAGAGGAACGAAGAAAAAGAAGACAACTACAATTGTTTTATAAAATTCAGAATAATAATGCTCCTAAATATTTATGTAGCCTTGTGCTCCCTAAAATTCAAAGTAAAACACAATATCCCGTGCGAAATGGACAAGATATTATTTTACCATTTTGCACGCTGACACTGACTTCCCAATCATTTATCCCCTCAACAATTAAACTTTGTAATAATCTGTACATGTCAGTTTGAAATGTAGACTCATTATAAAAATTCAAAATAGAATTAAAAAACCACGACATTCGAAATGAGAATCAATCTCAACATTATTTATATGGTCCTAGAAAATTGAACATAATCTTAACCCAATTTAGTTTTCGACATCTTTCTTGAATTGTGACTTGTTTAGAGCTAACATTATATCTGATCCAACACGTAAATGTGGTTTGAATATTGAGGACATGCGCCATTTTTTCTTTGATTGTCCTTTCTATTTAAATGAAAGGGCTATTCTGTTTAATAGTCTCAACTGGTTTCCCGAAGGCTGAAATTTGGACTTAAAACTATTGGTTTTTGGAAAAGAAACTCTTTCCTATGATAAAATGTGCAAATTGTTAAACAAGTATTAAATTTGATAAAAAGATCAAAACGATTCCTCGTAGTATAATACCAACAAAGGTAAAACGCACATCATCATCATTAGCATCATAATCCTAATCTCTGTCGTTCTTTCTTCATCCCCTTTCCTTTTTTCAGTATAGTTTAGTAATATTTATGTTGTTTATATTATATAATGCATGTTCACATTCAATTTGTATTGTTATATATAATGTATCGTGGAGAAGACTTTATAATAGATATAAGAAGATGTGGTATGAGTGCCAATGAGACAACTCTCCATCCAAGTCAAAATTTATAAAAGTAAACCATTATAGGTCACAGTACGGTCTTCAACACAGAGCCTTGGCTGACACCGAACAGTAAGCTATAAAGGGATATAGTTACGATACTGTTGTCAGGTCATTAAAGATTGCATATTTTGGCTTTAATATTGATTAACTTATAGGGTCTTTGCATTGGAAATAAACACATTTATTCTAAAACCAGTTGTTGGCATGATACGGGTTATGTTCTTCTCATATATTTTATGATGTTATAATACTAAACACCTAACGGGAGGGATTGTACTTGATATTCATATGATGAAGACATAATCTTTCAATCAGTTTAATTGAGGTCTGGAGCTGGCAAGTCAGTAACTGCTTGTAGTCCTTTGTTAATTTATGTATCATTGTCATTTTGTTTAGTTTCTTTTGTTACCTATTCTGACATCGGACTCGGACTGAGTTCTACGGTGCGTATTGTTGTGTGTTTGTTTTTTTTTCTACATTGGCTAGAGGTATAGGGGGGAGAGGGGAGATCTCAAAAAACACGTTTAACCCCGCCGCATTTTTGCGCCTGTCCCAAGTCAGGAGCCTCTGGCCTTTGTTAGTCTTGTATGATTTTTAATTTTAGTTTCTTGTGTATATTTCGGAGTTAAGTAAGACGTCCATTATCATTGAACTAGTATACATTTTTGTTTAGGGGCCGGCTGAAGCACGCCTCCGGGTGCGGGAGTTTCTTGCTGCATTGAAGACCCATTGGTAGCCTTCGGCTGTTGTCTGCTCTTTGGTCGGGTTGTTGTCTCTTTGACACATTCCCCATTTCCATTCTCAATTTTAACAAAGAACCTAAACCGACAAGTCTCTACTTTTAACTTGACTCTTAAACTCATTGATCTAAACCTCGCTGCTACCAACTTATACTATACGAATGTCTATTATGTACAGACCTTCTAAAATTCAAACTGACCAATTTTCCGCGCATTCATCATTCATCGTTCATTCTGCGTGCGTGTTCCGTTCATTCATCGTGCGTGCGCTCATCATTCATCATTCCGTGTGTTTTCCTTTCAACGTGCGCTCAACGTTCATTCATTCTTAATCGTGTAAAGTGCGCTCAGCGTTCATTCATTCTTAATCGTGTAAAGTGCGCTCATTGTGTGTTCAACCATAGTCGTGTAATGTGCACTCAACATGTGTAAATTCTAAATCGGTTTATATTCATTCAACCTTTTATTCGTTTTTTTACTTTTAAGATTACTTTACAGTCTTATATAACCACTATGTACTGAATAAAACACGTTTTTGAAATTTATTTATTTAATTTAGTCTAGGATTCTAGAAATAAGTATGTACCAAGTTTGGTCAAAATCCTGGAACGATGTTGAGTATAGAGTGTTAACAAGGGTGTTACGGACGGACAGACGGTACCGTTACAAGATCCCCTCCAACTTCTTTGGCGAGAGGATAAAAACCATTGGAATCGGAAATGCAGACAAATGTTATTTTACACGATGGCAATGGGGCACGAAGGGTCGATTGAATTACATTAATTAAGCAAGCCCGTTATACGGTATGAGATTGTAACTACGGGAAACAATGTCAGCTGAAGCTAATTTTGTTCTTTTGTTTTTCTTTCAATGTGCAAACTTTTTATTTCTAAAATCAAAATCATTAGAAAAGTAAATAGTTACCATCTTATCAAATTAAAATCAAAATTAAAAAATCGTGGGCCCCCACCCCAGGTCCTATAACAGGTGACCGGGGGGTGGGAGTGGGGGATTGGGGGGGGGGGTGCCATATTTTGTGTTTCTATTTGTTTTCTGACATCTTCTGTTTATTTTATTTTTATTTTTTTTATTTGCTAGTTTACTACCAATGTTCGCATTTAAAACTAACGACAATCACTGAACAAGAGGCTCCTGGAGTGTGACAGGTTCATACAGAATATTGCGGGTTAAACATGTTTGTGAGCTTTCAACCCGCCTCTTAACCTTAAGCTTGCACAGTAGTGTAAGTTGTAACAGCACAACATAAGTACAAACTGTAAAAATCAATTGGAAATGGCTTGACTTATTATATTGTCAGGAAGCACAAAAAGCCAACTAACATTAAGACAAAAGATACAAAGTACCAATATTAGAGTACTCGCAGTTACTGAAAGCTAGCTCAAAGTTAATAACAACGGCTTCCGTGTGTAGAAATGGACCTTGAATTATTTATTAGTTGTAATGACTTTGAGCTATCTTTCAGTAAATGCGAGTTCTTTTATCTAATAAAAAATTTACTGTATGATTGAATTGTCATAGTTATTCAGTTTAGGATTAGCAATCCGATATAACGGATTATCAATTTTTACTCTGATTTAGTTATCTGAACAGGCTTCCTTCTTTTTGTTGCCAGTATAGTCACCAATTCTCCTGGAAAATAAGTTTTTAATAGTTCAAAATGTGAACACCATATTTTTAGTTTTAGAGAAAAGCTATGAATGTTCGTTTTAGCGATACCTAGAAAATTTGGTTCATATACATGCATTTTTATATCATTTTCCTGCATCTTTTTGATATGATTGGTTTGAACTGTCGTTTTAATTCACTAATTATATTTGCAAAATGTTTTTCTTCTGGATTAAAGATGATAATCCGGCCAACGATAGTTGAGATAAAATATGTGTTCAGTCTGTGTGTTTGTCCATTCGTCTGTCCTTTAGTCCCCCGTCCTTCTCTTCATCATGATTTACTTATATGCTAAATTGAAACTTAGTGCACATTTTTATTATGACTGTCATCCGTACATGTCCGTCTTGAATGAGTTTATAAGTCTAGCGCTTGAGTTAATAAGTCGAGCGCTCGAGGTGATAAGTCGAGCGCTCGAGGTGATAAGTCGAGTGCTCAAGATATTTTACTGAAAAAAAATATGCTTCCTAAATGTACCAACGAAAGTTAACATGTAAATAAACTCACTGTATTAAAAAATTAACCAAATACTTATACCAAAACAATACTATAATTTGTAGCTTATGAAAAATATATCATTGCTTTCATCAAAAACTTGTTTTTGTCAAGTCGAACAGCCCGAAAAACCAACACTTAATTGTAAGTAATGTCTGTAAATTATGATGTCAGATTAGGTTAGACACGATATAATTTAGCCGTTAACCTACGTGTGTAAAAATTCCCCTGAAAATGTGAGTTAATAAGATGGCAAGCATACTACATCTCCTGACTTTGTTTGTAAGAGAATGTGTTTTTTCACAGAAAATGCAATAAATTGATATATCAGTTTTAGTATGAATTTATCAGATCTAATTTTCTAATTCATTTTAAAATCATACCTGATTTTTTCTCCGTTTCCATTTTTCCAACGTTAACCTTTGTCTCTCCTGTAATATAGCTCGTGAAAAAAATATTTCGGTATACTCGATTAGTTTTCAAAACAAAATTTCCTTCTTTGACAGTTTGGCAATTCAGCCCTTTCAAAAAAGTGGTTGAAATATGAAAATTATAAAATCATAAAAAAATCGGTATAAATCAGTAGACGTACTTCAGTCTTGGGTATGATAACAGGTTCACAAGAATTTACGAGAATTGTTTTTCGGGGGGAAAGGGGTATGTGTTTTCCAACTTCAAACTTTACTTCCATCGCTTGCATCGTTAAGTTTATTTTCAAATATTCTTTTATTGGAAGCATGGAAAATATTGCATCTGCTACACAAATAGATTGTCGGTTGTTTCACGAGATGAAATTTTATTTAAATTGTATAAACTGCTAACATTATATCATGGCCCCCAATTAAAAAAAAATATTGTCGCATTTCCTTTTACTTGATTCATAATTATATATTTTCAAAGGAAAACAGTTGAATTTAATAACTGCCCGATGCATTTGACTTCTAGTGACATTAATAAACGCTTACTGTTTAAATATTTATTTGTTTACGGTAGAGAGACATCACATTTGCATTTCTTTACTATATACAGTAAAGAAACAAAAGAAGTTAATACAGATAATCTAGTTACTTTAGAACCGCCTTGGTTATTTGAGGTAGCATATGAGAGGTCGTAGGTTTCCCATAACGGTTTAAAACAAGAACTTGAAAATTGGTATTTGCTTCTCCTTTAGAACAATGTAGATGAGCAAATGTTGGTCGGTCCAGAATCAGAAAAATGTGTCGGCTTGGGATGGTATATCTTCTTGTGGACTATCATTTTTTGAATATGCTATCCAGCGTGTACAAAGTGGGGTCAATATGAATATCTCATTATATTGTTCCAGTTATAAATATGTATTTAACTTGCCACTGGACGTTATTTCATCGATTCATCTTACGTTTGCATGTTTCGAAGATAGTCGGGTCACCCATAATATATTAATTTTCTAGCAATACACACACAAATTGTAGTTGACAATGAAAATCATATACGCCTTTTTAATGATGTTTTCTTGGACATCAAAACAATGCTCAACAATTCAATATTTTGCCTAGTATTGGAACTAATTAAGAGTTAGATTTCCCTCTTAGCTGATAAAACTTATGCAAACCGTGCACCAATTGTTACACCATATAAGATACTTCAATTAAGACGGAAAACGCCGAGGGAGAAAAGGAAATGTAAAAAATTAAATTAGAGAATGTCTGAGTGTCGTGTGTATGTTGAATACGCAATAAGACGTTTAAAGACATTTAGGGTCGTTGGAACTTTATTGAGACATCAAAGGAACGAACTAAATCAAATAGTTGAATTGTGTGCTGGACTTGTCGAGAGAAAAACTGAGTTATTTTCGTATTAAACAAATGCTGTCCAATCATACAATGCTTATGTTATTAGGCAAGTGACAAGAACATCCCAAATTTGCATTTTAAAATAAAGCATCGAGCATTCATCTTGTGTAAATACAAAAATAAATTGTTTTATTCGGATTCATTTTTAAAATCCATCCGGAATGAGCGTAAAACAATATTGTGTTTCCGCTGATAGTTAAGGCGGGTTAAACATCTTAGAATTTGTTGATTCTGAAAATAAAATAAAAACATGCCCCCCCCCCCCTCCTTTTTCCACAAAAGGTAGAGATTTGCCTTATTGTGTTATAATTTTTGCATTCTTTAATCAAATAATTACACGAGCGCCAACAGTAGTATCGACTTTTCTTACACGTCTATTATAAATTACTAGCGGTATATTTATAAATATATATGATTTTACACCAAGTCTTGTAAGTTTTAAATGCATTTAGTATTGATTATTCGTAAAGATGATTATTTATGCATATATTTTAGACATGATTTAAGTTCAGGAAAGTATAGTGCACATTTGCCGGAAAATATACAAATTGGACTTAACACGCACATTTTCTGTATACCTTAAATGCAGATATGCAATCGGCACAATAAAAGCTTCCATCGTCTACCTAATATTTAGAATTGGGTTCATTTGGCCGCTTTTTTCCACAATCATGTTTAAATTTCTTTCAACATGTATGAACTTCCAGACATTTTTTCCTTTAAAGCGTACATAAGACATTGACTGTCTCATAGACGTATAATAGTCTTATTATTATCAATATATAGAAAATAAATACTGAACACTGTATACATTTTATTTATAAAGCCAATGTGTCAATAAATAATTACGTGATTCTTCACTTTTGTTTTGAAAACACAGTGTAGGGTAATTTATATCGACTAACTGCTGTGTCCCTTATTTCTGGGTTATTTATATTTCATACCAAACGTATCATTCTTTTCACCAGGTCTTTGTACATTAGAAGTATTTGTAGAAACAGGTTCCAAAGATCTGTCGAAAGTAGACTCTGTTGAGCCTTTGGAAAATTGACTACCATAATTCACAAATACCGGCGTGCTTGTATGAACTACAAACGAAACAAAAAGAAAACTAACAATAATAATAATTGTAATGTAAAAATACTGTGCTTTTAACAAATACGTCATGTCGATTAATATAAAATACGGCAATGCGGTTTGAATGCAAATGATGCAACTACCCACAAAAAGACTTCCGAGTGACATGCATGTTGTGGTAAACTTGAAGAAAATTTATTCCGGAAAGTAGATTCTATCCGCTTAACATAAAACATTGCACCTGAACAGAACAGTAAAACAAGCGTAAGGATTGTCAAATTATCACACTTATACACTAAATGAGGTGATTTTCATCTAATTTTCTCTTGTATTTACCAGTCTTAAATCGTCGATTCCCGCCTCGGTCTATTTGTTAATAATCACAATAACAATGGCTGATTACGAGTGCAAAGATTTTCTCGATTTTGTGTTTGAAAATCAGGCTGAATTTGCTAACGGAGAGCTTCAGGTCATGCATAATTCCCAAATCCCAAACGTAGAGGCAAATATAACCGAGAAGGCAACTGAGCGTCTTTAATTAGAGGTGTGGGGTAGAAAACGGAATTTTATTATCCGTCGGTTCTCGAGAAAAGTTGGTGAAATCCCAAAAGTCACCCAAACGATAGTTCGAGTCTTCCTCATTGATGTTGAAAAGAGACTTGGAATTGATGTAGCTCGCACTAGTAAAGGCAAGTTATTCTTAAACATTAATATTGATCTTAACATTATCTGAAACGACTGCGCAATTAATTTAAAGTATTGTTAAGTCTTTCAGTAAATTTTCAGACTTATCTACTGTGGTAAGTTCATTAATATTCGAGCAACTCTCTAACAGTCAATTCAGTACTGTTTAGTATCTGTTCACACAATTTAGTAAGATGTTGGTCGGGGCAAGTAAATGACAAGTACTGAACAGTCTAAATAGATCTTAATTGACAGCAGTGAATAAGTCTAAAAATTAAATGAAATACTGAAACTAACTTAATAATTTATGGTTCAGTTCTTTTAAGAGCTGGTAAGAACAAAATGACCGTACAGATCAAAACTGATTACTAATGTCGGTTTAGAGATATGATATTTACAACAATTCAAAGGCTTCCAAATGTTCCTGAAAGGAAACGTAAAATCATCTTGAGGCTGTCAAACTTAAAAGACCGAGTTGAAATACTTACCGCCACCACAAAATTGACAAGGGGTAGGGGATTTATTAGTACCAGACCTTCCACCATCACTTGCTCTTTCGATGTGAAGAACTATTGGGAGAAAAGAGTAACATGTCATGTGACGAGACAAAAAGATGTCAACTAGTTTGATTGAAAGAGCCACCTTGTGTCAAACTAGTTATGAAAAGATTCTTAACCTATATTATGTGTATTACAGCGATCGTTCTGCAAATTGAATAATTTTCGCCTGATACTGAACCACATGGAAATAAAAGCATTTAATATATTTTCTTCATTATTACCGTTTTTGTTTTGTTCGTTTTTATGTTTTTTTTTAAATGTATACATTCTCATAACTCTATTTCGAACTATGTTGTCAGATCAAGTTGCATATTTATTTGTGATTTTTCCTTTCATTATAGCAGCTTTTCTTAACGTGAATAGTGGGTGTGGCATGTACATTTCACAATCCTGAAGGCGGAGTCTTGTGTATCGATAATGTAAACATTGATATAGTTCTAATGAATCACAGCATCTATTCATGTTTTGAAAAAAAAACTTGGTCAAATATAAGAGTGAAGCAGTTAGTACATTTGCGTTTATAATAATCAAAGTAAAGCTCTATATTGCAAACTAAGGAGTTTGTTTCACTCCACTTATTTCACTCACACAACGTATCGATAGTCACGACTGATCCCTTTTGTGGTTCTGGGTCCGGATCGGTTTTCTGATTTGGCGGCCAGGTCAGAGGTCCCTCAGGACTCTGAGTCCCAAGAGGAGTTGGACGACTAATGGCACGTATGTAAATATTGTACATATGAGGATTACTCATATAATCAAATCTATTGTAACAGATGTGGTTGAACATTACATGAGAATATAGAATTATTTTTCTTGGGTCTCAGAATCAGATATTGCTTTATAGAGTAACATGAATATCATCTATTGAACATTTCAGATATTGTGGATTCATTATCATTCGTTGGATACCAATTGTTCGCAAAGTAAAAAGTTGTTTTCATTGTATGTACAGTAATAGGTTGATAGGTGTTACATATTGCATTTGTTTTGTTGATTTATGCTCCCTTTTCTAACATTTCTAACAGACATGAAAAACATGATTTTGTTAAACATACAGAAAAATAATTTTATATAATAAAGTCATGTTTATTCTCATTGGATTTAATATGACATCAATAACAATGAAATTTATAGACATACCTGAGTTATTTTCATCATTGCATACAACAGACAGGTGTTCTGAACAAGGTCTAAACTGGTTAGTAAGTGAAAGAGAAATATCTTTCCTTAGGATTGCAACACACTCTTTTTCTTTGTCTAAACGTGAGAAAAGCAGAAACATCACACCTGATACAACAAATAAACATACTGTTTATAGAATACCCAAAACGTTATAACGATTTTAATTTCGTTCTATGACACACAAAGGTTATATATAACCAACTAGGCTTCTGACGAAACAGGATAAGATGGACATTTGGGTTGTAATTTAGTCACATTGAGTCTATTGCAAGGAACTGCAACGACTAGGACACATAAAAGAGAGGAGAAAGATACCAAAGAGACATTCAAACTCATAAGTCGAAAACAAACTAACAATGCCATCGTAAAAACTAAAAACGACTAAAAGACAAAAAACAGTATACAAAACACAACATAGAAAATCAAAGACTGAGCAACACGAACTCCACTAAAAACTGGTGGTGATTTTTGGTGCTCTGGAAGGGTAAGCAGGATCTGTCTCACATGCTGCACAGATAAAAACAATGTTCAAATGTTCATAAAGTACTCAACTTTGAACAAAATATCATTCTATGAACAGTTGCAGAAAATTCAAGAGTTGGAACCAGAAGAATTTAAATTTGGAGTCCATAGAAAAACAAAATGTATTGTTGAGACAATTTCATGTTAGTATGCTTTAAAACAGATATATTAATGATCCAGTACAAAATACATTTGCCATGCATGCTATATAAGAAAGAGACAAAATAACTGCTGTATAGAGGCTGACTGTATTAATATTATATTTCTTGTCAGAAACACATTTCTCGGTACAATGTAACTCTTTCACTGCAACATTTCTCCCAATATAAAGTAAGGGGATGTGGTATGAATGCCAATAATACAGCTTACAAATAAAGTAAATTCAGCGGATTTAAGCAACTGCAGCTCAACTTACTGTCTTCAACAATGAGAAAAAAATCATACTGTATAGTCATCTATAAAAGGCCGGACATGACAAAATGTGAATAAAAACCCCAAACAACGACCTGATTATGACAAAGCAATAAAAAAAAATTTAAAAAAAAAAAGCAATAAAACGAAAATTTAATATTACAAACAGTAAAAGACGACTTCCAAAGAATTATAGGCTCCTGACTTTGGACAAGCACATAGCGGGGTTACACTTGTTTTTGAGCGCTCAATCCTTCCACATTTTTTAAATATGAATTAGTTGCTGTGTCGAAATATATCTTTTATATCTTTTAGTGCGTGGTATCTCCATTGTATTATCAATCAAAAGTTTCTGATAAACACTTTCTGGTACTTCATAATCAATTTGATCTATTCCTGTATGGATTTCATTGAAAGTTACATTTGCGCCAATAAAAAAACAGCATTTCATTTGCGCCATAGAAGGTCATAATAGTATTTCAGTTGCCTCCAAAAAATAAATACATTTTTGCGCCATTTTCAGGTACCATGATTAACGATTTAATTACGGCATTTGCAGATCGAACATTTTTGGGCTGATTTAAGACGAAATATAAATGTCATGATCAATGTCAGCTTTGTCTAACTGTAGGTCATCCGATGGAGAACATCTGTCGTAAAACTGTTACTTATTAAGAAGACGTATACACATGACCATTGCTGCCATTTTATGTAAATGAACTTCTGATTGACTCCAGGATGTTCATATAAATTCTTAACTGTAACAGTTAGTAGCCAGTCCACGTTTTGGATGTTTCCTTTTTATCATGGAATAATGGAATAATGGAATTTTACGTAACTGTCCGAATATGTAATACCAATCATAGAGTTTTCATTAGAAAGAAAGATTTGACAATATAGCTTTATTTCAGCTTTATCCCAGTAAATGACATAAAACAGTCAACATAAGAATACTGAACGGTTCTTTCAAGATCATTATAAGTGACACGTGCAGGCCAATCAAAAGTAATAGCAGCATTACATCCAAGCTGCCGCAGTGTCAATTGTATTAGCTATAAATATAACAATAAGGAGATGTGGTATGATTGCCAATAAGATAACTATCCACCAGAGTTCAAAAGAAGTCGATATATGCAATGTTAGGCCACCGTACGGCCTTCAACAACGTGAAAAAAACCAATTGATATGAAAAATGTGAAACAATTCAAACATGAAAAATAACGGTCTTATTTATAACTAAACAAATTAACGAAATACAAATATAACATATCTGAACCAACAGTGGTGTAACATTACAACATAAGAACAAACTGTAAAAATCAGTTGCAATTGTCTTAACTCAAAATATCGGTACGAGGAACAAACACAACTAACATCAAGACGCAAGCACCGATATACGAGTACTTGAGTTACTGAAAGCTAGTTCAAAGCCAATTACAACAAACAAATAAATCATGTTATCTTATACTAAAGTATCAATAAGTACACATCCAATGGGTTTAGCCGGAAAAAAGCAAGACCTTGTGTAATACCAACATATACATAAACAGCATCGCTATGATGTAGGTTCACTAGTTCTCATATAAATATGTAGCAATATAAATTAAGTTATGTTTAATTTTTCAAATCAAAATCAATGTTACGTCAGGTCGGTGTTTTTGTTAGATGTATTTCTGCTTTGTATCGATATGATGAGTTAAGCCCTTTTGAACTGATTTTTACAATGTTTTATAGTTTGTTCTTATGTTGTACTGTTACACCACTGTCCCAGATTAGGGGTTGGTTTTGCGTTTTCAAACAAGTGTATCTGAGCCTGTAATTCAGTGGTTGCCGTTTGTTTCTGTATATCATATTTGTTTTTCGTTCATTATTTTGTACATAAATCACGCCGTTAGTTTTCTCCTTTGAATTGATCTACATTTGTCATTTCGGGGCCTTTTATAGCATAATATGCGGTATGGGTTTTGCTCATTGTTAAAGGCCGTACGGTGACCAATAGTTGTTAACGTCTATGTCATTTGGTCCCAGGTGGAGAGTTGTCTCATTGGCAATTACACCAAAGCTTCTTATTTTTATATTATAGTACCGATAACAACAGTTTATAAAGATTTTATTACTGTGTTAAATTGATAACCTTTAAGAATAGGATTATTCAAAGTATCAGTTGGTTTAAATAGATCTATCTAACTTTACGAACTTTATAAATAACATCATCGTAACAATTATGATGTGATATCCCGTTTTAAACAAGTGAGACAATTATCCATACTATACCAAAGGATAAATCTGTGAACAATACAGGTCATCGTACGGCCTTCAACAATGTGCAAAATCCACTTTACCTTACAGTAAGCTATAAAACGCCCCGGAATGACAAAATATGAAACAAGTCAAAAGAGAGCGGCCTGGTTTATATTAGGTATGTTTTTGAAACTTTTAAGGCGAGTTTTTGATAAAAAAAAAAGATTGAGATATGAAAAAAAAGCTGGCGTAACCCCGCCACATATTCATTTGCTTGTCCATGGTTAGGAACCTCGTCAGTGGTTGTCTAGTGTTTTCATAATATTTTTGTTATTTGGAGAACTTGGTTTTGTTGGCAGATCTTTTAAAGTTTTTGTTGAATTTATTCACAACTTGCCTTTTGTGTGTCTCTTGGTTATGTTATTCGATGAGTTTATGTCTAATTAACAATTATCCGACATGTATGTTTTCATAATGACGATTTGATGTGCAATAAATACTGACTTCATATACTTTAAGGGTATATTCGGTATCTTACGTTCTTCATACATGAAGTAACCCAGCCAATAATCTTGATAGTCACTCCGGTCATTTGAAAGTGATTCATTCTTGAGTAAACAAATGTTAATAGCAGTACTCCATCTCTCGTATCCATTTGCACCTACAATGTAGTGCTGTCTTATTAGAACTCATAGGAATACCTACAACCTGTCGATAAACTAATTGCTGAACAGTACATAAATGTTGTCAAGGAGAAAATTTAAAACTGTGATCATCTCATCACAGTTCAGCATGCATATCTCGCATATTCAATTTTTCGGTACAGAAGAAGGCTTTATATGAGTGGCAGCATGTAAATCTGAAATCAGAATTTCCCAAAAAACTTTTTAATAAAGAGAACTTCTGTTCAAAAAGATTGTGTGGAAGTGAAGTGTACAGAGTTTAAAAGTTATAACTTTCAACTGGATTGAAAGGTCCATCGAAAGCACATAACGTATCTAAAACATCCATACCGTTTCTGATACTTCAAAAAAAATCAATTCCTTTTTTTTTTCATATGCTTTATTCAAAACTTAATAACAAGCTGTAAAAACGTTAGTAAGGAAATAGTTAAAAGCTCGGGCAGATTAGTTGTGGAACACTTGCTAGAAGCCGAGATGAAACGTTTTTTTTTTTGTGTAGTTAAGGTAGGTAAAACATAGTAATGACCTTCACGTATATTCAAAAGAGGCATTGTGCATAAGATTGTAATAATTTGTTTCATTTCATGAAAATATTCGACACTTTAAATAATTTCATGATTAGAATAGGACTGGATAGTAAAAAAACTAATGAAAGCAGTTGTTTATTCAATTAATTCTCGATCATCATAAGGTCCACAAAAAAAAAAAATGCAAGCATTTAAAAGATTTGTGACATGAATGATCTGAAATAAAACAAATATAATGGGGCTGTAAAGAAAAAGATTCTTAAAAGAACCTTACACCAAAGGTAATATTATCTGTTTTGAACAATAATCAATAACTTTTTTTACAGGGAACATTTGAAAAATAAGATTTGAGAATACGAATTCGAATTCTAAACTTCGATGTGAGTTCGAATATTGAAAGTGTTAATGGACTACAAAAGTTCATTTCGTTAAATATTTTATTTGAAATTTGCTAAAATAGACGGACGACAGACAATCATCGGTGGTATCCGTTTGTTTGTCGAGCAACTGAATTTATACAAGTACGGTACGTAAAATATCTTTTAAAAATTATTCCATCGAAAATTTCACTTCAGTTCGTTTTTAAAAAATACTTACCATCTACACAATAATACGTCTTTTGAGATCTACAGTCATTGGTCGTGAGAGTTCCATTTATATTTCTGGCGAGGCAATGATGTGTTCGACGTTCTGTATCACCCTTTTGTATACTCAAAGTCCGAAAGTCTTAAATATATGCAATATATCAATAAAGCATCATGCAATTTTTTGTTTTTAGCCTTAGAATTCGTATTGATTTTTAACTATGACGAATTACACATGGTGTTTATATTAACAAGAAAATATATTAAAATTTCGTTAACTTTCTAGCAATTGTAAACTATAGTTGTTATTTTACACAATTTGTGTTTTTTTTTCATCTTCACTAGCCAAGGGTTACGACCCAGTCCCCTCCTCTCCCCTTGGTGGATTAAGATAGAATATTGGATCCACGAGGTAATGATTTCCATTGGTCGCAGTTGTAACTGGCTGCATCCAATAAAAAACCGCCTTTATGATGAACACGTGTAAATGTAGAAAATGTAATTAAACAATTGTCACGTGCTAATTGTGCAACAAGTCTTTACCCCCAAAAGATAGGACGATATTTAGTGACAATATTAAAGTTCTTAATCAACTAATTGAAGTTCCTGGGTATGTTTCTCGTGCAAACAATGAAATGTCAAAATATATTTCCCGTTCCTGCTTTACGAAAGTTTTAAACACTAGACACAATCATTTTTACAGTTCCACACTGAAGAGAATTCAAGTGCTGCCATTGGTCAAGAATGGTGAAGCCAGAATGGGCATTACTTTTATCTAAAAGATGGCGCAGCATTGTAATCACAAATGTTGGGTTAATCGGCCAAGGGTGTAGAGGAGGGGACTGAATCGTAACCCTTGGGTAGCTAAGACGTACACAAACAGAATGTCCAACCAATTACTAGTGTTTACCGTAAAACTATTAGTAATACCGCTCATCAATTAAAATATAATAATTATGTTACAAATCTAAGTAGACTCTTGTAGAACTTAGAAATGATAAAACCTTTTTTTAAGTGCAAAATGTTCATTTTGTCGGATTTTGCCGACCACAGACAAACTGACAATCAAGCCTGAACCCTTGAACGGGAAGTGATTTTGAGGTAAAAGAAATGAAATTTGAATAAATTAGCCTCGTTCGTTGCAAGTATGGAATACCGAAGCACACATGTTCAAATGAAATTAACAACTAAGATGCAAAGAATGAACGGCTGTTTTACGTCCAGTGCAAGATGATGTTAATGTAAGATGAATATGTACCCTGCGTAGTACAAGAACGACATGCTGAGCCAAAACTGTAACATTCTAGTCCACAAAGTAACAGTACGTAGGAAGATATGTCATCCTATACGAACACATAATTCTCAATCCGAGCCGGCCAGTTTTTGGTTTCACTGCTAAATGCCATGTGTTAAGCAAAGCAGCAGCAAGTAGCAATTTTCAAGTCTTTGTTTTACCCGGCTTGTGATCAAACATACGACCGTACTCTGTCGAGCTGAACACGCTACCAAAAGACAACAGATGTGGTTAATATGTTTAAAGAATATTTTTTTTTTAATACGTCGTAATATCCTGTTCGTCATTAGATTTAAAAAAAAAATAATTGCTTAACTAAGTGTTTAAATACAAATATGATAATTACAAGTTTAAATTGAATATTTAATTCAAACACCGAAGCAGCTGTTAGATTCTAATACCGGAACTACTTTCATGTTCTACATAAAGAAATTGTACCTAAATCGGTGGATGATGTAGTCTGTTGTTTTGTCTAATTTTTAATTCCTGAAATCCTTTTTATATGTGTTTTCTCTCTCTGTTTATAAGATATTATGTTAATTTCCACAAATGTCTAAGATTTATTTGACAGTAAAATATGTGTTTGATTGCTTGTCATTTAGATTATTCATAAGATATATAAGTGCTTACACCTCCTGGTTTTTTTTTATAAAACCATGGAAGAGTCAGCAGGGAGAAAGGCACAATGTTTTTATAGGAGTCTTCCCCCCTTCAATATTCTAATATTCACAATAATACATTCAGGTTAAACAAATATGGTGACGTTTATTTGAGTTATTGCCTGTTTTTGTACTTATTTCACCCTAAAGTTCCTATGCATTTTGAGAATCCGCTTAAAGTTACTAGTTATATGACACCGGAAGTGACATCATGTAAACCGCAAGAATTAAATCATCCCCCTTATTTCAAACAAAAAAACGTAGAAAGCAAATAGTTTGTAATGTAAGTTATCAAATGACACAATAAGAGACATTTTTAAACCAGAAATAGCGAATTGTCCCCTTTAAAGAGTAAACAGATATGATTGAGTGTTGTATGGTTTACATCCAGTGACAAATATTCCATACATGGTGAGGAAAAATATATAAAAACCTTACATGTTTGAAATCAGTGTAAAGTGAGCTATTATTCCCCACAAAGGGCAAAAATTTTGGATTGTATCATATATTGCTCATGACATTTGCCTTTGATGTTGAGCCGGTGATTCGAAGTAAATAATGTCCTTTCAGACCTAGCTTATCCAAGTTGGAGTCATCTGAGTTCTTTAGCGAGTGATTTTTGCAACAAAAAAACTTCCATACCTGTTTCAAATTTGAAGATTGGAAGTGAAGAACGCCACATCGAATATACATCATCAACTTGTTCCCGTTTTTTTAAATTCGGGACAATACATACTGGACGCTTCACTAAATCTGACTTCAATTCGTTCTGATAAATACACTTGCAAACGTGTCTCTAGAATGAAAAAAAAGCTAAATAATTGATAAAAACTTCGAAAGGGTCAAATTCCTTTTAACTGAAAAATTGATACAAAATTCAACAGACTTTCATAAAGTTCACTAGGATGAAGCATATGCAGGCTGTATATGTCAGCATTTAAAAAAATAGGAAATTATCCACCGCCTTATACGTGTACTCAGGTTGAAGAGTTAATACAATTTTAGCTGCGATAAGAGGGACAATACACGTGTAAAAACTATGCAGGTTTAAAAAACCCTGTGTCACTTATTTAAAACTCTGGAAAGAAAAAGACTGACTTTGAAACAATTGGTTATATGTAAAATGGTAGAAAGCACTTCTTTAACACTAAGACAGAATGTTGCATTTGTATGCATGATATGTTTATGTAATAATAATGCTCCAAAAGAATTATGAGGAAGAACGGCTGAAAGCAACACGACATAGGTTTTACGGTCACCATCCCAAATTGGTTGACCGATACGGAATGCCTTTGTCTCAACTCCCTAGCGACATGTTTTCGGAATCTTATATCTTAAGATACCTTCTCTGTAAATTTTCCGATTGTGTTCTTTTTCCAATAGTGACATTTGGACTGAGTGTGGATTCGAATGGCGGGTGATGCATGCATAGCAAGAGACGCTTAACATGTCGACTCACTCGGTCTTGCTCCTTTTGGAGTTCACGCGATTCACTTTAGTTCTTGTTTGTTAACTTGATTTGTCTTCTTAGTAGATTTATGAGACGTTGACAACAGTAAAGAACTGTTGCCTTAATATAATACGTAATTCATTTTTGTATTTTGCACTTCTTTAATCTGTAAAATTTTTACTTGAAGAGGTCAGGTAAATTTCATTTTTTTCAAAAGAAATCTATTAAGAGTGGATAAGATTAGAGAAAAAAGCACCAAAGGGACAAACTAAGCAGAATGTCGTGACGGTGTCACGCTGCAAAATCGTACTTTTTCATCTTTGTTCATACATCACTAAAACGAAAATAATTTTGACCGCCAGAACAAAGGCGGTGACCTGTATACTATTCAGGTATTATCACGTGTTGTACTACATCATGTAGATACCTATATTGTGGCATTGCACACGGTCGTGCTTTTCTCAAACTGCTTCTGTTGTCTTTGAAATTAGACCGTCGTAGGTGTACTGAATGACATTTTGCTCTTACAGATAAGTGGAATTTGAATTTGAAATAGCATTCAATTACTCATAGATCGGTACTTTGTGTCTTTTGTCATTTTTTTGTCATTTGTTTTTATATAAAAAGAAGATGTGGTATGAATGCCAATGAGACAACTCTCAACAATAGACCAAATGACACAGACATTAACAACTATAGGTCACCGTACGGCCTTCAACAATGAGCAAAGCCCATTTTTTTTTAATTTCTTGTTTGTATGTGGTATGGTATACTCAATGAGGAATCATTTATTAGATAACATATTTTCGCTTTTATCATGAATTTTATAAAAACATTGACATATATTCAAACTGGTTTAAATACTTTGTAAACAGGCATCCGTAATGAGAATATCCAGGTTTTACAGTTTTTAAAATAAAAAATAATCTAGAGTTAAAGAATACAGGTCTGAATGTCAACACAAGTGTTAGAACTATTGTATATATGAAAATAAGATGTGGTATAACTGTCAACGAGACAACTCTATACAAGAGACCAAATGCTACAACTATATGTCACCGTACGGCCTTCAACAATGAGAAAAACCCATACCGCATAATCAGCTATAAAAGGCCCCGAAATGACAAATGTGAAACAATTCAAACGAGAAAACTAACGGCCTAATTTATGTTCAAAATAGTGAACGAAAAACAAATATGTAACACAGCAACAAACGACAACCACTGAATTACAGGTTCCTGACTTGGGACAGGCACATACAGAATGTGGCGGGGTTAAACTAGTTTGAAGGCGCCAACCCTCCCCCAACCTGGGACAGTGGTGCAACAGTACAATATAAGAACAAACTATAAAAATCAGTTGAAAAAGGCTTAACTCATCAGATGGATACAAATAGAAATATATCTAACAAAAACACAAAGTGGACGTGGACGGGTACTTGTACATCCCAACAACAAAAAGACACTTAGCATAGATCTGAGAATCTCGCAGTTACTGACAGCTAGTTCAAAGCCAATAACAACTTATAAAAAAAATCATGCATCTAAGACTAATCAATCAGTACACATCCAACATCCAATGGATTTAGTGTAAAGACGTCATAAACAGTCAGAGAAAAACATGACCTTGTGCAATGCCAAGGTACAGGTATCGACAGATTGTAGAGCCATGAATGTGCATATGTATATAACATTAATATTTTACTGATAACAAAATCAATATTAATACAAATAAAACAATATTCAAAGATATAATTACAGTGTTGAATTGGTAACCTTTTCGAGTAAGATTATTTAAAGGATCGATAAGTTTACTGGGATCGTTTCTAAATTTCCGATCTCGGAAAATAACATCTCCGTAAAAATGAGGATGTGCTATCCCGATTGAAATAAGTTTTCTACAAGTACAACCAAACTTCAAAACAAAATCTTTATATCTATGGAAGAATTTAGTAAAGGTTTTAAGTAATTTGTGGTAACGAAATCCCTGACATAATAATTTACCAGTAATACATAGATTACGTTCATTGAAATCCAAAACGTCACAACAGACACGGGCATAGCGAACGAGTTGTGATATACGTGATAAACACCGTAAGATGGTGCCAAAGGAACATCACCATCCAAAAAAGGAAAATTAACAATAGGGAACGAAAAATCTTCCCTTTTATCGTAGAGTTTCCCGTGTATGCTTAGTACCGATTTGATGAGTCAAGCTATTTCCATCTGAATTTTATAGTTAGTTCTTATGTTGTGTTGATACACTTCTGATTCATTGTAGGTGGAAGGTTGAGCACTCACAAACATGTTAAACCGCGCCACATTCCTTATGTGCCTGTCTCAAGCAAGGAACCTGATATCCAATATATGTCGTTGGTTGCCGTCTGTCATATTTGTTTTTCGTTGATTGTTGCAATATAAATTCGTCAGTTGGCTTTCCTTTTAAGTTTCACAGTTTTTGATACCGAGACCTGTTTATAATATGTTAGTCAACAAAAGAAACGATACTAGGCAATGCGTTTTATATATACATGTATAATGCAATTGAACACAGAGATACCAAGCTAAAAAGATTGCCCAATATATTTACAGTGTTGTTTTCTGAATCATTTTTCAAACATGGTCTGATTAATATTTTTTGTACGACTTTGCCCCGAGCAGAGCTATAGAAGAACAGTACATTCAAGGGTGTTTCACGGACACTTTTTATGCTTAGAAAATAGCAAAGTGCTCTCAGCCAATGAAATTGTAGGATTTTGGTGTTTCTTAATTGTGAAGAATGAAAGTAAATCATGTTTTTAGTAAGGGATTATTCTATTGTTTAGGCCTATTTACAGTTCAACAAAGAGTTTCTATTAAAGTATTAAAGAGTTACAAATGCCCCGAAGCACATTTATCAGCTTGAAAGGATTTGTGATTGAAAGTGACTAAAAGTTTAATTTTAGAACAAACAACAAAATCAAAATAAGTTGAAGTTTACTGGTGCATTAAAATTGGTACCGTAAATGTTATTGTAAGAATATTCATAACTTCAAATTTACTAAAAAATTAAACAATATCAAAGCGATGCAAAAAAAAGAAGAAAGAAAAACGTTTTAAAATTAAATATACATGTAACCTAAATCTTTAGCTAATATGCTTCGCAAAACTCAGATCACTGGATTCGCTGTTGGTAAGAACAGTAATTTCCAACATTCCGATGAGATTAAGAAAAATGCAGGAATTTAATTTAACTTTTGAATAAATATAAAAGTCATTTTATTTGAACATTTAGTTTTAGTTAATTACTTCACATAATGAAGTAGTATTTGATGTAAAGAGCTGGACTCCACAATTGGCTGTATAACAAAATTTAGTTTTAACTCAAATCTTGAATTTATTGATATGAACTGTAAATAAACAAAAAGATAATTCCTCACTAAAATATTACATGATTAACATTCATACTCACAATTAGGAAACTTATACAATTCCTACCATTTCATCGTACTGTTGTGTCATCTAACGTCTAAAATACAATTTATTAAATAATTTCCAAAATTATAAGAAAGTCCTGACATCACTAAAACGAATCCAGAAATGAAATGAAATGCCTAAAAGGAAATCATGCATTAATTATAACCTTGCACTGACAATGAAACTAATTCTTGAATACAACCAATCAAGAGATCATTTGAGCCTTGAGCACTTTACAATATTCTAAGTTTGTAAGAGAATGATAATCCCTTTCTTTATGATAAGTACTCGCTAACGCTCATACTTAATCATGAAGAAAGGGATTATCATTCTCTTACATATACATAATTTTATACGGACACTTTTTAAGAATAGAGTCACTCGTGCATTCAGTGAGTTAATAGTACTTTATCGTACACCTTGTGATCTAATTACCTGGTTTTAGAAATACAATTTATATGAGAAATGTTCATAAAAATCATATTTATAAAAAGCTAACTATGTCCCAAAATGCGGAAATTAAATAAAATGTCTACGAAGTTACTGACTGCAAGAGTAACTGCAACCATACAATGTTTCCATGTACAAATCTCTCGTTGGTTCATCATAACCTTTTGTCTATTTTGGCCGTATTTACACCACAAATTTTACTCTGAGTACAGACAAACCTATGCACCTGGAAAAGTTTTAAGGTATGACAGGAACTAGATAATTAAATTGTAAATGCATTTTATGGTTCAGAAAATTATAATCTTTTCTGGATTTTGAGATTCCTTTTTTTCGTTCCCACAGAAGTTGCCAAAATAAACTAAGTTTGGAAAAATGTTTGATGTTCCCCTGTGTAAATAATTGTAGTGAATTGTTTTGATTGACTGGACAATAGATGGACAATAGATATCTGCACAACAATAGGTGATTAATACTATGTAAATGAGTGGACCATATCAAATGAAACGCATGTGTTTGTTTATTTTATCAACTTCTGCAGGCTTAAAAAAAAGGAATCGCAAATTCCCGGTAAGTGTTCAATTTTCTGTAACATAAAATGCATTCAAATTTTATTTATCTAGTTCCTGCCATGCCTTAAAACTTTTTCGGGTGCACAGGTTTGCCTTTTCTCTGATTAAACTTTGTGGTGTAAACACGGCCATATTTTTCGATTCCTTCTGATGAACCTTGAGCTGAAATCTTTCGAATCGTCTAAATCGAACTATATTCTTCATATGTCGTTGAATTTCTTAAATCTGTTATTTATATTTTTGTTGGTTTTTTTTCTTTTAGGGGGTATTAGCCTAGGAAGGGGGCAAGTGCCCCTCCCACACTTTCCAAATGGGGGAAGGAGTAGGAAAAACATATTTCTTTCTTTAGGTTCGTTTGTTTGTACGTATGTATGCTTTTTTTCTTGGTGTGGAGGGGCATATGTATAAATGCAGGGGCGTAGGAGCCGGGAAAAGGGACCATACCCCGCTTTACACACTTGCGAAAGTGAGGGGCAAAGCTATAATACCCCCCCCCCCCCCCCCCCCCCACTTTTAGCAATTTATGTTTTATTAAAATATAACATGTCAACGAAAGAGGACATTAACTTATTTCTATTATGATAGAAAATATAGATTAAAGGTCTTTTTTTGCTTGTCATTTTAAGAAGTCCCCATCCCAACTTTTCAATCTACTCCTTCTTCAAAGAAATAAGCAATAATTTTACTCGCACACAGCTTATAGACTTGAGAAGTGCTAGTGTTGACGCAAAATCCCTAATCTATTAAAGATTAAATATCTCCAAACATCGTAGTACATAAACCGGTATGCACATTTGTGTTCAATCTTTTTAATTATGCAATCGTTTTTTAAAAGCAAAATATATTGCTTTCTAATTAAAACGTCGTACAAGTCAGATACAAAAAAAAAGTAACAAAAGAAACGGGATGGTAACAACCAGCCGTATAGTTTTTCTGCACTTGTAGTAAGGTCAAGGTCCTCGTCTATCGCCTCGGACTTGACCTGACTACTCGTGTAGAAAAACTATACGGCAACGGTTGTTACCAGCCTGTTTTTTTGTTACCTTTGTTCTGTATCTACTACGAATCCTTTCGCAGACAACTATTTAAATATTAAAATCTTATCTTCAAACTAGAGTGCTTATTTCTGTCATCATTTTCCGCCAAATAACTTTTACCCATATTTTCAACGTCACGCTATTTTGACCCTTTTCAACGTGGTCAGATTTTCTGAATCGTATAAATTTGCTTTGCAGTATTTTCCTATTTATTATATTTTATGTAAAATAGGAGTTCGAACTCATAAACCGTTTTTTTGTTGGCTAGTATACACGATCATAACACTTTACTAATTTGGTGCGAACTAAGAGCTTTTCTGAATTAACCTTCATAGGAACACTCAGATCCAAGCGTAAAAGGTATAAATATTTGAATACTTGAGGAGATATATGCTTGTTGTTGAAGGCCGTATGGTGGTCTGTAATTGTCACATCTTTGTCCTTTGGTTCTAACGGATAGTTGTCTCGCTGGCAATCATAGGAAGTTTAAATCAAAGATGAAAACAATCCCATTTGTTACGTAAATTCTAAACCTTTACAGAATTAATTCATACATAATGTAATTGATTTAATCTCTTGAAATATGAAATCTACGTTAATAATTTTTTTCGATATTCAGATGCAGTTAAAAACATTACGCCAAAGTCCATCTTAAGACATGAGCTTGAATGTCCCTTTGATACCTTTTGCCTCTCTTCTAATGATAAAACGTTGAATGAAGTTCTTGATAGAGTGTCGTATATTTCATACTGTATACTTACAAAAAATGTAAAAAAATCGCACTTTCTTGTGCAGAAATATGCACATTCGAATACGCTTTTGAATATGGTGGCATTTGGACTGTTTGGAAAATATTCCTTTAACTTTCTTTCCATACCAATAAACGTAAATTTTTTTACAGATACATCCAGGCAACCTGAAACATAAATATAATAACACTTAAATACACCGGTATGAGATACAAATTTAAAAAGCAGGTAAGATTAAAGTAATTTTCGTGAAAACGTTGTAGTTGAACAATTTTTGTATATCAAGTTTTGCAAAGAAATGAAATTGATGATCAGGATTTCCATATTTGAGTTCAGAATAATGTAACAATAATCAACATAAGAATAAAAATACATACGAGCTTCGAATATGCTTTTCACAACCACTGTGAGTATCAGGGAGTTCAAACAGATTAAAACAGTCTTTTACGAATTACTACTCAACATGAACTATTTTTGGACGAATGAAGAACTTTATTTCTACGTAATTTTTCATTAAATAATGAAGGATATACTGATATATTGGGTATTTACATGCTGAACTGCAAAATCAATAAAAACTATCGAGATAGTTTGGGAATCAAAATTGTCTATGATCTCAAATAAAGGCATAAATCGATTGAGAGAAAACAAATCCGGGTTACAAACTAAAACCGAGGGAACATATCAACTATAAGAGGAAAACAACGGAACAACAGAAACACTGAAGTGCAAAAAAAAAACCAAACGCCAACATACATAGAAACGAACTATTTGATAACAACTGCATATTCCTGACATGGTTCAGGACATTTTAAGAAAAAAATGGTGGGTTGAACCTGGTTTTATGGCTAGCCAAACCTCCCGCTTAAATGGCAATGTTAAAAAACATCGCTAAAATGATAATACTACGTGACAAAAATACAGCACAAACAAACGCAAGAAAACTCAGCACAGAGAAACTCACGAATAAATAATATAAAAGTCGTTACAACATGTACACCGCAGAATAACAACGAACATCTTCCATTAACGACAGCACAGGACATCACAAACAGTGACGTATTTTTGTAACGAATATATAATCTTGAAATTCATACAATTATTTTCACAATACTAGTCCAAACAATTATCATGACTATGACGGTATTGAAAGGCTATTTTAAATAAATGCTGTGACGACGTCATAATTACTTGGACTAACACGATACTTTATCCATGGGAAATGGAAATTAACTCGACTATACTGACAAATAAGACAAATGTGGACTGTACCGAAAATACAAAATTCAAACCACAAACGATAAGACATAACACAATATCCAACCGAAACCACAACAGAAACCTTATAAATAAATACATGAATGTTGGATGTATAATACCGAGACACGTCGTATAGCAATGCAAATACACACTCGGCAAAACAATCATTTTCGGGAATAGGTCACCTTCGGTACTTAGAAGTCAGACGACATAGATGTTAAACCACAATCTAAGACGTGGTAAAAATGTTATTAGTTAGTTTAGACACAGACACATCGTATAGATCAATCAATTCGTGATGGTGTCCATAAAATTTACGGAGTGTCATTTTTAATCTTTCCTCCTCATAACTCTGTTGGAGCAGTTTCTGCGTAAGGAGCACACTCCTGTATATGAAGTCCGTATAGTGTGAACATGCACGATCATAACGTATCAATTGAGATATGTAAAAACCATACGACGGAGCAGAGAGTATGTTACTGCTGAGAAATGGGAAATTGATAATTGGGAAGTTGAAATCATCCCGTTTGTCATAGATTTTAGTGTAAAGTCGTCCATCTGTGTCAATATTGAGGAAAAGATCAAGGTATGAAGCAGACCTTCTAGTATCAGTAGTATCCTTAATTTCAAGTTCACTTGGATATATGTGTTTAAAATTCTAACTTTATATAGAAAACAATTTATTCAAATTAATTTCCATCAACGTTCAAACATGATTCCAATTTAAATCTTCTCTTTTTTCGTCGTAAAATGGAGTTCTTACACGACCCGCATTGTCAATTTCTATATGTTAGTCAAGATATGAGGCCTCCTTAACTTGATTATAAACCTTAAAACCATGATTTTTAAATCCAACAAACTAAGTTTTCCAATTTTGTTTTAAATTTCAAATATAATATCTAGAAATTTATGTTATGTTATCGAAAGTTAACTTCTAAGATATTTGTTGAAATATTGTCTGCTTTACTACCTTTTCAAATAATTGTATTATAATTTTATTTTTCACTCTACCTATTTTCACAGTCCTTTAAAAATAAGGACTCAGTTCAGTTGTTAAAAAATACATCTACAAGACTACAATATATAAATACTACTCAACCACGATTCATAATATTGGGAGATTTATAAACCGAGTTCTCAAGACAAGTCCCTGTGATTTGTAATTGAAAAAATGTTAAAGAAGGAACCCCCGAAATCGGAAATAGCAGTTACTATTTTGTCAAATTATCGGCAAATTTAGAATTTTAAAAATTTGGTTATCTTCAGCTAATCTGCTATCGTTAGATATGGTTTAAACCGTTCATGAAGCGATCACGTCGTCGATCTTGTTTACTGCGGCTTGTTGGCATTATTTATTTCATATAATTTATACTTCTGGAAATAAAATAATTTTTCTTTGATAATGCACATTGGAGCAATGAAACAATCTAGACTTTTCACTATAATTCTTCGTGAAAATGGGTAGAAGAGAATGTTGGGTCTCTGTCAATGAGTCAATAACCAAACGACAAAAACAACCCAAAGACACCCAGCATTCATTTGATATCCATACAACCACTAAATCGTCCAGAGTCTATAAATTTGTGAATAAATTTAACAGAAGCAATCTATCAGACATCAACAATTAATTCTGTAAACAACGAAACACATTGCGATATGACATACGGCAACAATTGTCAAGGTTCCTTACATTGGACAGGTATACGAAAATGTGACGGAATTAAACAATTTTTGTACATTTTAACTCTGCGCTTTTTAGTCTCGAACAGTAGATTATCAATATGTACATAAAATAGGGTCTGGATGGGGATAACAGAGTAGACAATAATGGATACAAAGCGCAGAATTAAGGACAAAAGATATAAAGAATGGTGAAAAATAGGCCAAATAAATAAAGAATAGAGTATAATACGTGTGCTGCAATAAAGAACAGAGAATAAAGGTAAAAATAAATAACGAAAAGAATAAATAAACGAAAGAACCAACATCCAGACCATCATGAAAGAACTTACACTAAAAACTTGTACATTTAAACCAGTAACAATAAAAACTAGTACATGAACACCAGTTACAATAAAAACAAGTACATTGTACATGAACACCAGTTACAATAAAAACAAGTACATGAAAATCAGTTAACTCTAAAATAACTGTGTAATACAACACAACACCAAATATATCACAATTTATATCTTATTCAAGAATGCTCGCAGTTATTTAAAGTAAGCCCATAGTACTCAACTTGCTGATAAGAAGTCTTGTCGTCATACAATTACGACGCTGTTGTCGTATTTCATATACAATTTCATTCAACAACTTCATTAATAGTAAATCAAGAAATTATATGATGCAATGACCAAAACAAATATACAGAAAAAAATAGTGTTGCTTTAGAATGAAAATAACACTTTATATATTTCTTGGGACAAAGGCACTTTTCTGGCTTTATTTTCACCAGGAACGCTCAAACCAATGAGTTAATACCTAGAAACATTATTAATAAACGTTTTGACCAACTTTTGATATGTATATCCCTGTAGTTAATTGTTTTTTATTAGAAATAAACTTAGTACGATCAGAGAAATATGATACTTAACAGCAAGCATGGACACATTGAACTTACATTGAAATTACACTCGAAAAATTGTACTTACGTTCGTTGATCATCAATCGTAATGAATTTATGAATTTATAGTAATACCTTTTGTTATGATAAGTATAACATGACAAAATTATGTTAGAAATATTTAGGTATAATATCGATTTTTGTTTATATAATAAATGGCAAATTACCATAAAAAGATGTCCAATCTGATTTACTACTCTGTGAGGACGTCCATGCTGTGAACATTTTAGGTAGTTTAGTATATGCTCTGTTCGTGGTGTACATGATGACACCTACAGATGGAACGTTACAGATATTCTGGGCAGCCGTCCATGTTACTGCACAAAAGATAATATAAAACATAATGTGTAACGTATTTTTGTTAATACTAATTTACAAAAAAAAAAAATACAATGTTACAATGTAGGTATACGTTAACGAGACGAAATTATAATGCCACAAAAATTGCAACCAGACTTTGATGAAAACAAAATTATACATTTGTTTTCGTCTTTAAGAGCTATGGTTAATGACAATACATGCCATTCAAAGGGGTAATTATTGTGTTTGTTCAGCACATGTTGGTTGCTTTTACTGAAAAAGGTGATTAATACGACATACACACATATTATTCATGTCAGGTGATGTAGACGTTTTTAACTAGTTACTTCCCTTTGATATAACTATTTCATATTTCGATTTATTTTTATCTGTTCTCAAGCAAATATTTTCAGCTAATCAACTTTTATTATCTAGAATGTAAGTTGTGTGTCTCCACTAAGTCTGATGTAAGTAATATGCGTTGCTTATCAAAAGCATTATCTTCTTAAACTACTAGGTCAATTAGAACCACACTGAATCGTTCCAAGAATATATTATTTGTAAATTTTGTAAATTGTATCTACTGTTGTGGAGAAATAAAGATCAGGGTAAAGCATTTGACAAACCTAAACATTCGAGAGTGTGTATGGTTATGCTTTAAACAATTTAACTTGTTTTTAGTTTATACATGTTGCGTAAAGAGCAGCTAAAACGTTTAATGTTATTGTTGATATTGCTTTGATATGATAACAGAACCAATTCTGTGGTAAAGTGCAAACAATTATAATTAGTTCCAACCGGTTTGCTTATCAATTTTTAAAGTCCCGCCCACTATATTTTGTAAATATATTTTCAATCTTAAATTAATTAGAGTATTGACTTTTTGAGACAGCATGGTTTCTAACAAATACGGATTTGTTGCTTACTATTTATCGATAAAAATCTTACAATTTATTGTTTTATTCATTTACAACTCGAAAGGAATCGGCTAATTTAGACCGGATACTTGAATTGACAACAGTATGGTGGCCCCTTCAAGTCAACAATGATCATTTTGTCTCTTTAACGGTGTTTTATATAGTTCTTTTGTCATTATTTTCCATATACTCAGTTAATCTAAATGACTTTTTGTAACTGCTGCATTGCATTGTTGTCTTCAGTCAATGCATCTGTAAATGATTGCTGCTCTCGATGGACGTTTCTGTATTAACTTTCTTAGGAATGTCTTGAACCAATAGTTTATAAAGATAATTACACTGCTAATTCATGATTACATCAGATATATATAGTGTATAACCAAAATAATTTCAAAATCTCATCAAATATACCAGGCTTATAATTTGACACCAGACACGCGTTTTTTCTACATAAAATTCATCAGTGGCGCTAAACTCAAAATAGTTGGATGTCAAATTCAATACGAAGTTGAAGAGCACTGAAAACAAAAAATATCGAAAAAGTTGTGCCAAATACGACGAAGACAATTTGAGTGTAGAAAAACAGTCGAAGGTCGACTTTTGGGAAGTTCAAACAGCAGTTGTTATCAACTTGGTTGTTTATCTAAAAGGCTTTTTAATAGCTTAGATTTAACTTAAGCGTTCCATCAATACATTGTAAAAATTAAATCCTGACAATGAATTACCAAATTCAAACTTTTTAAAAATTAATTCAAGTATCTCAAATTGATACACAGACCTGGGCAAACGTGTTTTAACACTGCAATAACATTGATATTGGTAGACTGAAATTGAAACAGTTATCATAACAAAACTACAAACATAGTTTTCATCATTATTTTCACTACGTCCTGTTTATCAACTATTGAGGACAAAAATTCGAAATGTGTACATCAAATGCATGTGTAAAAAAACAATTAATGCAGCACGTACTTTTAATAAAAAAAATCTATTCAATATCAAAAAAATGAGTTTCACTATTATACATTTATCTACCCTTTCGAAGGTACATGGCAAATATCAAATAAAAGATATTCTCGACCACTTTAGAATGAAGGTTGTAGTTTAATTTTAACAAGCGTAAGACAAACAAGTTGCTGAACTATGTCTATTTAACTTGGCTTGGTGTGTGCTTTTCAGATATGTATCCTCCCTATGTCAATTACTGAAAGATATTGGTTGTACACATAAGTGCATTGACACAGACTACATAATTGCGAATATATATACAATTTGTGTACCTGATAATTCAGCAACAATATTAATCATCCTATTCAGAAATTATAGACTTACCCGCATTTGTATTGAGAATATAATTGGTAGTCACAAAATCAAAATCAGTATTTAGAATTAAAAACAAGTTTAATACTAAACACCACATTTCTATGATAGCCAAGGAAATGATTATAAACCAAGTTATTTCATTTGGAACACGGAAATAGACATTTTCATATTTTATCATTTAGGATAAATTAATGCAATGAGTCACGTATATTTGCAGATTCCGTTTTAATTATTATTAATGTTGCTGTTGCGAAACGTCTCTAACAGGTACTGGCCATGACAATACCAAATCGTTGTTTGTTTTCAATAATGACAATTTAAAACGATTTGCAATATCAACATCTAGTATTTATAAACAATAACATTTTTGATTTACCTTTAATATGAGACTATATGACAAATCTTCTGTATTTTTTTTTCTTCAGAAGTTGGATATGATTGACAATAAGATAACTATTACCCAGATACCAAAGAAGTTGAGGTAAGCAACTATAGCTAACCGTACGGTCTTAAAAAATTTGCAAACCCATACCGTATAGAGAGCAATAAAAGGCCCCGGTAAAGAGAAAATGTGAAAATATTTATACGAGAAAAAAAAGCGGCCTTATCTAATCTAAAACAATAAACAAAAATACAAATATGGAAGACAGCAACCAACAACAACCACTCAATTACAGGCTCCAAACTTGGGACAGACAGCTAACAAAAAAGTCAAATAACAGAAATCGCCGATCTAAGAGTACTCACAGATAAAACTCATTAAAGATACCGAGCTTATAATTGTTGCGCTAGAGGTGCGTTTCTTTTACATAACCATAAGCAGTGGCACTCGAATCAAAACCACAAGCAAGCTACAATCAAACACACGAAGTTGAATAGCATTGCAAAAACATCCAACAAGTTATGCCAAATACAGTTGAAGCCACCTACATATACCATGGGGTGTAGAAAAAAACTTAGTGTTTGAGTAAGTCAAATTTTATAAACAAGTTTTCCCATACTATAATATCGATCAGTACACATCCAACGGACGTGGTAATCATTCACAGCCCGAGAAAGGCATGACTTTGTGCAATGCCTAGAAATGATTATCGACAGGATGTAGTACCATAAATGTGTGTAACTGTATAGCAACACATAGTTAGCAATGTTTTAATTCTTAAAAAAAAAACCCAAAAAAAAACAATTGTTTTATTGATAAAGACAACCTTCAAAGATCTTACTATAGTGTTTAGTTGTTGACCTTTACATATAAGTGTATTCAAAGTACCAATAAGCTTAGCACTTGGAACTTATCTTCATTTACGTGCCCTTATCACAATATGTCCGTATAAATTCAAACTTTAAAACCAATCCTATGTATATACGAAAAATTCAGTAAAATTATGAAAGTAATTTGTGGTATCGAAATCCATCTTTTTTAAAAAGTGAGGCTAAACATATCAAAGGGACATTCAAACTCACAAGTCTAAGACACACTGACAACGCCGTGGAACGAAAAGGAAAAAAACGAACATCAGTCTACAAAATATAACATAGAAACATAAAGACTGAGCAACACGATCCTTATCGAAAACCGGAGATGATATTAGGTACCCCGGAAGTATAAGCAGATCTGCTCCACATGTGACACCCGTCGTGTTGCTCACACGAAGCGACCTATCATACTAAAGTGAGCGAGTCCAGAGATAAAATTTTAATTACATTGCTTCTTATTTTAGTTTCACTTCAGATGAGATATTCAATAATAATCTTTTATTCAATTAGGTCTCGAGCATCACTCAAGAGACAATAATTGTCAAAATGTGCATATAATAAATAACATTGGTACTGTAAATGTTATTATTACACATGCTCCTTTTACCAAGTATAACTAATATCTAGAAACACGATGTACTTAAACCGTGTTTAATGTATTAACCACCAGGCAACCCAAAATTTAATTTTGGCAAAATTTTGAAAGGTATATTTGATTATGTATTAAGTATTAAGCTACACTATATAACGGTATTAGCCCAAACCATACCTGATTTTGGACAAATGAATATCACTACTTTTAAGTTATTAGTACTCACCATCAAACCTTTTAATAAAAAAAAATCCTTCTGTCTGTTTGCAATAATTTGTTATCACTTCCTAACCACATTTAGTTACATGTGCAATCTACTCTATCGACATCTAAGCTATGTGCTATTTGATTTATTATACTGATTGTTACTTTATTATTGTCCTTTACATGTTAAATTGAAAGTGACAAATTATGACGTACACAACAACTTTACAGTCGTCTGGAAAGTAACAATACTGAAGCAAATTGATTTTTTTTAATGTTGACAATCTTTGAAAAAGCAAAAAACTTTTATAAAACTTTCTTATATTAACGCCTACCTATAGTTTTTTTTAAGTTAAATTTCTTCAGATTGGTCCAATTCATCTTTAGTTAAAGTATGTAAAAAAGTTTAATTGTGAAACTGATTTTTTCATGATATCCAAAAATGGGTAAAAATTGATGGAAAATGGGAAAATCATAAGAATGGGGTACTTTCAAATGGCCATAGCAAAAAAGTGCACCACCATATGACTTTTCATCAATTACTTTCTTACAGTCTTATAAACCCAAAAAATCAGGTTAAGAAAAAAATTTTAATTCTAGAAATGTTTTGGCTCCTCAGAGGTGTACATCCTTAATAAAGCGCACCAATGATCAAGCGTCTCCGTGAAGGGTAAAAATATAAGCCAGGAGATCGTTTATAAATAAAACATAGCATAGAGGATGATAGACCAGATTGTTACCCCGGGAAAACATTGTATACCGAGGTGATGTCAAGTTTGACAATTTTTTGAAGGGTAACAATCTGCTCTATCACCCTCTCAGCGATGTGTTATTTAATTTATAATTATACTGAATCATCTGTTAATATTGTCTTTTAAATTTAATTTAAGGTAATCAACTATGACGTCATGTAAATAACAACCTTCCGTCAAAGATCAAGCGTCTCTGTGAAGGGTAACATAATGTAAGTCATGGAATAGATGACTTTCTCAAATTGTGTTAAAATATACATTCAAATCAATTATTTTGTATTTTGAAAAGGTATACAAACATAGTTTCCCTATCATCCTTTATTCTACAATAGTAATACTCGCGTATGACAGTGAAAATGAACTATCTGGATTCGCTCTTTGTATACACTGGCGTTCGTTTATTTAAAAATAAATATTGACTAGTATCAAACTAGTGAACATACTATCATTCTTGATGTCATTTTCAATTATTCAAAATACAGAGATACACAAAGTTTTGCAAATGTTTAAACAATGAACTTATGATAAAACATAAGAAACATCTTTCAACAATTATCTTCTAGAATCTTGCTACATTGTATCTCCTATAATTATAACTGGAGATATTTTTTTAACTGTCAATAGTTTTTCGGTATTTATAATTGCTGATCTTCTGATAGCATAATCTACAACAATAAATATAAATATTATGATATTTTCTTTTTCTTCGTGCACATGGTTAAATACAATTCATGTAATTGCTTAGATTCATAAACAGTGAGAAATACAAATCTTCTGATTTGAAAAGATATAATAAATACCTTTTTAAATGACTGTAAACGTGAACATTTTCGCGATTTCAATACATGAACTTTCGCGCGGACATTAAATTCGCAAATCAACGATTTGTTCACCCTGCATATAATAATTGTTAATTTCTACAAATTATTTGCGCAAGAGATATTTTCTCTGATGTTATGTGATCGCGAAGTAGGCAACAAATTAATGAATAAATAAATAAAACACCGTGCAAAATTTCAGTGATTAAGATTAAATTTTATAACAACTAAAAATCTAAGTCGTAACATAATTTGAAATCAACTTCGTATTATCATTTCAGACAAAATCAACGTAGACTTAGTCTACGAGTTCTATTCAAATAATGGTATAACTACCCTTATATCATGTTTATTAAATATACCACATAATATACCTTATTATAGTAAGAACAACAATCCCTATGGAGGTCGTCAGTAGTATAATTTTGACTATTACCATTTCATCTAAAATTAAAAGAATATCTTTACGTAAATGAAAGGATTTTGCGATACAAAACATTTTAACAATTTAAGTATGTTTTACCTATCTTATAACAGAATAATATCATATGTTTATTGTACATGTGCAAAACGCATTGAAAACGTCTATCAACGAGGGTATAATGTACGATGTACATATATGCGAATTCTACGATAGAATAACAAGTGATAACACTGACCAAAAAATTACTAGGGATAATCAAATCTTGGAATGTTACTCTTACTTGTATGTTTAGTCAAGGATTTCGTTACAACAAATTACTTAAAACCTTAACTCAATTCTTGCATAGATACTACTAAGATTTGGTTTGGAAGTTTGGCTATACCTGTTGAAAACAGGATAGGCCAAAAGTCATCCTAGTTTCTACGATGATGTTGTTTATCGAGTCCGTAAATTTAGAAAAGATTCGGGCAAACAAATCGATCCTTTAGATAAATTTATTTTAAAAGATTACCAATGTCATACTGTAATTAGATCTTTGAATATTTTTTTTTATCGGTATAAAGATTGATTTTGGTATCAATAAATCAAAACTCAAAACATTATTGCTATACACCTATAAACATTGATGGTCCTACAATGTGTCGATACCAATATTTTGGTGTTACACAATATCATGTTTTTCTATGACTGTTAACGACGTCTTTACACTAAATCCGTTGGATGGTGAATGTGTACTCATGTATACTTTAGTCTTATTAGATATATGATTTTTTAAAATTAGTTGTTGAATTAGCTTTCAGTAACTGTGAGTACTCTCAGATCTGTACTTTGTGTCTTTAGTGTCTTTGTTTTTTGTTTTTATGCTTTGTATCGATCTGATGAGTTTGTTTTTATGTTGTCCTGTTACACCATTGTCCCAGGTTATGGGGAGGGTTGATCGCCCGTAAACATGTTCAACCCCGCCACATTAAGAATGCGCCTATCCCAAGTCAGGAGCTTGATATTCAGTGGTTGTTTCTCGCTGTATATCATACTTGCTTTGTACAAAAATTAGGCCGTACGGTGACATATAGTTGCTAACGTCTACGTTATTTGGTCTCTGTGGAGAGTTAACTCGTTGGCAATTATACCACATCTTCTTTTATTATATTGTAGTAAAAGTTTATTCATATCCTTGAATATCAATTTAAAATTTTACATACGTTTTGTGTTCGTTTTCATACGTTCATGCGACAGACCCTACATTGAAAAATTGTTTGTTTAGACATTTATGTAGCTCATATGTCTATTATGAAAAATGAAAACATGCGTTTCCATCTTTAAAAAATCTTAATTAAAATGGAAAGAAGACAAATTTTATGTTTGTTACGCTAAATTGTACATGTTGGATTCCAAATTCCATAAATGTAGGAACATGTTGGAAATAAATGTGCTTCATATGTATATATTGAACTAAAATGTCTGTCAGATAGGATAATCACAATAATATTTACTTTGTTTACAAACAGTATTTTTAACAATTACCATTTTTGTTAGTTTCTTTAAATCTTGATGAAAACTGTGAGGTTGAATTTTCTTTTACAGTTGAGATTGGATATAAAGCAGTTTTGTGACCTGACAAAAATATATTGAAACCAGATTATTATTGTAAATATTGTATTGCTTGTAATGAAATACCTTGATTTCCGGGTAAAACAAATTTACATGAGAAATATATCCTGTTATTTTATTCTGGCGTCACAACAGTGGATGTTGTGTTAAGAAGTTGTTAATGATTTTGCATCGGGGAATTTTATTTCAGAGTAGTTGACAAAGTTGCATTCTAGCGCAATTGTTTGAATGAAAAACACGTCAGTTTCATTTACTCAGTTCTAATTGTAAGTAATTTAAATTTAAAAAAACAATAACCAAAACCATATATCAAAATTCTTCTTTCTATAATTTTGTTTTATACTTTTATTGTAAAATATAAAGTATACACCTTTAAACAAAAATAATAAAAGCGTATATTCATACCACCCAAACAAATAAATGGGAGCAATTCTGAACAATTCTTTTCTTGGTAATGGCTCCATTGTATAAAGTCAATGTTAAACTCCATTGTCCTAGGTTATGGGGAGGGTTGATTGCCCGTAAACATGTTCAACCCCGCTACATTAAGAATGCGCCTATCCCAAGTCAGGAGCTTGTTATTCAGTGGTTGTTTCTCGCTGTATATCATACTTGCTTTGTACAAAAATTAGGCCGTACGGTGACATATAGTTGCTAACGTCTACGTTATTTGGTCTCTGTGGAGAGTTAACTCTTTGGCAATCATACCACATCTTCTTTTATTATATTGTAGTAAAAGTTTATTCATATCCTTGAATATCAATTTACAATTTTACATACGTTTTGTAATCGTTTTCATACGTTCATGCGACAGACCCTTCATTGAAAAATTGTTTGTTTAGACATTTATGTAGCTTATATGTCTATCATGAAAAATGAAAACATGCGTTTCCATCTTTAAAAAATCTTAATTAAAATGGAAAGAAGACAAATTTTATGTTTGTTACGCTAAATTGTACATGTTGGATTCCAAATTCCGTAAATGTAGGAACATGTTGGAAATAATGTGCTTCATATGTATATATTGAACTAAAATGTCTGTCAGATAGGATAATCACAATAATATTTACTTTGTTTACAAACAGTATTTTAAAACAATTACCATTTTTGTTAGTTTCTTTAAATCTTGTTGAAAACTGTGAGGTTGAATTTTCTTTTACAGTTAAGATTGGAAATAAAGCAGTTTTGTGACCTGACAAAAATATATTGAAACCAGATTATTATTGTAAATATTGTATTGCTTGTAATGAAATACCTTGATTTCCGGGTAAAACAAATTCACATGAGAAATAAATCCTGTTATTTTATTCTGGCGTCACAACAGTGGATGTTGTGTTAAGAAGTTGTTAATGATGTTGCATCGTGGAATTTTATTTCAGAGTAGTTGACAAAGTTGCATTCTAGCGCAATTGTTTGAATGAAAAACACGTCAGTTTCATTTACTCAGTTCTAATTGTAAGTAATTTAAATTAAAAAAAAACAATAACCAAAAACATATATCAAAATTCTTCTTTCTATAATTTTGTTTTATACTTTTATTGTAAAATATAAAGTATACACCTTTAAACAAAAATAATAAAAGCGTATATTCATACCACCCAAACAAATAAATGGGAGCAATTCTGAACAATTCTTTTCTTGGTAATGGCTCCATTGTATATAGTCAATGTTAAACTCCATTGTCCCAGGTTATGGGGAGGGTTGATCGCCCGTAAACATGTTCAACCCCGCCACATTAAGAATGCGCCTATCCCAAGCCAGAAGCCTGTTATTCAGTGGTTGCTGTTTCTCGCTGTATATCATACTTGCTTTGTACAAAAATTAATATTTACTTTGTTTACAAACAATATTTTAAAACAATTACTATTTTTGTTAGTTTCTTTAAATCTTGATGAAAACTGTGAGGTTGAATTTTCTTTTACAGTTGAGTTTGGAAATAAAGCAGTTTTGTGACCTGACAAAAATATATTAAAACCAGATTATTATTGTAAATATTTCACTAGTTGTAATGAAATACCTTGATTTCCGGGTAAAACAAATTCACATGAGAAATAAATCCAGTTATTTTATTCTTGAGTCACAACAGTGGATGTTGTGTTAAGAAGTTGTTATTGACTTTGAATCATAGAATTTGATTTGAGAATAGTTGACAAAGTTGCATTCTAACGAAATTGTTTGAGTGAAAAAATACGTCAGCTTCATTTACTCAGTTCGATTTGTAAGTAGATGCCATTTTAATTTTATAAAACAATAACCAAAAAAATATGTCAAAATTCTTCTTTCCATAATTTTGTTTTAAACTTCTATTGTAAAATCTAAAGTATACACCTTTAAACAAAAATAATAAAAGCGTATATTCATACCACCCAAACAAATAAATGGGAGCAATTCTGAACAATTCTTTTCTTGGTAATGGCTCCATTGTATATAGTCACTGTTAAACTCCTGGTTATTCTTTACGAAAATTGCAATACATTTCCTTCTTTCCTTGTCTGAAATAGTGATGAAACATTTACATATTTTTTGTAATTAATTATTGTTATTTAAGAGAGAGAAAGAGAGGCGAAGGATATTAAAGGGACATTCAAACTTATAAGTCGAAAACTAAACTGACAACGCCATGGCTAAAATAGAAAAAGACAAACAGAAAAACAGAAAAACAACAGTACACTTAACACAACATAGAAAACCAGACTGAACAACACGAACCCCACCAAAAACTGGGGGTGATCTCAGGTGCTCCGGAAGGGTAAGCAAATCCTGCTCCACATGTGGCACCCGTCGTGTTGCTCATGTTAGTACAAAACTGCTGATAAGTCTAATTATGTAGGTCATATTCGGAAAAAAGGGGACGTGATTGTAGTTACGAAAATTTAAATCTTAATTGAAGTACGTTAGAGAACGCAAGAAAGCTATTAATATCAACAACACATTTAACGTAACGCGTACTGAAGTTGATTTGTTATGATACAAGCGGATGATTCTAATTAGTGAGCATACTGGTTCATAAACATATCTTTATGACACGGCTTATAGCATCAAATTGAATATTTCCTATCGACTATTTACTCTATATGGTTTTTAACTTTGAGCTGCAAAGTGTTCTAAACGTGAAAAGAGTGTGGCACTCTCAAATATAATTCGAACACATTGAAACTTATCACAAGAGATGTACGGTTAGATATATTTTCGTACACCTTCATACTAGAGTTAAAAAGAACCTTCATTTTGTAGGAAAATTATGTCATTTCCCCCCCCCCCCCCCCACCCCACCCCCTTTTTACATGCCGAATCTAGGACTCATCTACTTGATCGGTGAATAATTCGCAATTATTTTACTAACATTGTGTAAAATAATATAAACGGTAACAATTTAACTGCACCAGATGCACGTTTCGACAGTTAGATGTAATACCTCTTCGGTGATTCTTGAGGCCAAAAATCTTTACAAACATTGAATAGTTGATTCAACCAAAGTGAACCAAACGTTTAGCTAAAACGTAACAAGGAATAAGATTTATGCACGAGGGAGTAACGTTCTTTAACTAAAGTGATTTCCAAAATATGATTATAGTTTTGTAAAATGTTCAATTAGTTATAATTATTGCTCATATTTATTTATACATATATTGTGCACATGTTCAACCCTGACAAGTAAATATTTTGTCAAATACTATGTTAACCAGAAAAATACTCATGCCGTCATACACGAATGCATATTTGTCCACTCAATTTATAAACTAGAGGCTCTCAACAGCCTGTGTCGCTCACCTGTATCTACTGTGGTTTTGGAAATCATGTAAAATAAGGTTACAATCATAATTAATAGTATTATATATCCCAATAATGATTGAGACCAGATTTGGTTTAATTTGGCCCAATAGTTAAATTAAACGCAGGTCATCCCATTGTAGTCTTACAATAGTTACGGAAGACCCCTCATCATTATTTAAATTAGTTTTCAAGTTGTGACCATTTGAAATTGTTTTTTTTTACAATTTTTCCATAGACTTCTATAGTAAAACCCTATGTTCTATTTTTTTGCCATGGCGGCCATCTTGGTTGATGGCCGGGGTCATCGGATACATCATTTAAACTAGATACCTTAAGGTAAAAGATTACAAAAATTTACGAAAAATTGACTTTAAAGGGCAATAACTCCTTATGGGTTGAATTGACAATTTTAGTCATGTGGACTTATTTGTAGATCTTATTTTGCTGAACAATTCTGATGTTTATCTCTATCTATTATAATATTCAAGAAAGTAACCAAAAACTGCAAAACTTCCTTAAAATTACCAATTCAGAGACAGCAACCCAACAACGGGTTGTCTGGTGCGTCTGAAAATTTCAGGGCAGATAGATCTTGACCTGGTGAACATTTTTATCGATGTCAGATTTGTTCTAAATGCGTTAGTTTCAGAAATATAAACCAAAAACTGCAATATTACCACTATGTTCTATTTGTAGCCATGGCGGCCATCTTGGTTGATGTGCTGGGTCATCGGATGCGTTTTTAAAACTGGATACCCTAAGGATGATTTAGGCCAAGTTGACCCAGTAGTTTCAGAGGAGAAGATTTTTGCAAAAGTTAACGGACGACGACGACGGACGACGGACGCTAAGTGATTAGAAAAAGCTCACATGGCCCTTTTTGACCAGGTGAGCTAAAATGATATAGAAATTATCACGTTAGATACGTGGTATATAAATTAAGTTTTTGAAACAACTGCACAATTATATCGTAAAAATTATACAGTTAAAAACTTACATGTAAATGAAATCAACAATCTATAAACTTGCTGTGTCCTAAGTATTTTTCGGGATTTACCTTCATCGGGAACGTTCAAATTCCAAAAAGTAGGAATGCCAAGGATGTCAAGGTAGTTACATGTAATCACACGAAGAACTATTATACCAAAGTAGTCACAATCGATCCAGTGAAAGAAATGGATTGATACACAAATTAATACTGATTGTAAGCATGATTTTATATCACAATTAAGAGAGAAAAATTGTTTACAAATAGCGTACATACATGTTTGAACTGTTAATGCTTACTTGTAGCTTGATGTAATATTTGATATCTGAAATATCGTAGCCAAAGACCGGCCGATGAGTTTCTGACTGCATTTGGCAGTTGTTTTACAATTTGTACAGTTATTGACAGCGTTAATCCAATTTGTGTGCAGACCAATATTTTCTGCAAAGAAAAAATAAATTGATATGAAAACAGTCGTTTTGGGGTATTTTAAGTCCTACACGTTGATATGAATAACACCATCTTGTTAAGCAGTCATACTGCACTTATGAAAAAAAAGCTTTTTGTTCTAATGATTATTCTTGAAACGCGAACTCCAGCTTTAATATAAGTCATAGGGCTGACATAACGTTTTGCAAACGTGAAGTGCACATTGATTAGAGTGGGTCAAGATATCATTTGAAGCAGTTTTTTTTGGTCCATAATTTCTAGATTGCTCGGATAGATCAGATGCATTTTATGATTATAATTACTATTATTGAAAATAAAATGAGGACATTCTGTAAATTTCAGAAACAATTATGTAGCTGATGTGACTGTATGCTTTGACAAACAAGACCAATACCGAGTCTGAACCTGCGTCGCTGTATTGAATTGATTGAGGTGACATGTATATTGACGCAAAACTAAACGTTCCTTTCAATGAAGTCAAGAAAACCTTTGACAAAAATATTCCTTGTACAATGAGTGTTGTTAAGTTTCAAACTATCGGTAAACAGGAAGTGGCTGCACGGCAGATGTAAAAATTACTTACCCGCTATAACTTGGCCCAAATCATTTCCAAATAGAATGCAACATCTATGGTTGCAAGTGCTCTTCGTGACAACGTTTAAACAATGCATAGAAAAACAAATGAGTTTTAAATAATCCATGTTTGTAGGAAAAAAGACCGAATACACATTTTTTCACAGATCCCATGTATTCCGGTATACACAGTAACTCCCTATATACATGTATGTAATTTTATCAAGTTGTTCTAAAATTGTTCGGCACTCATGGCATGTTTTTGACCTTTCCAAAGCTGGTTCTTCAGTAAACAGGAATTATAAGGTTAGCATATTTAGTCAATTTTCCTTTCGATTAAATAATTCACAGGGTAGTAGTATTGGAAATCATTACCATTTCCAACTTTATATTTGATAATAACAAAATCCGTTTTTGAATCTTACTCTTTTAACCCGCCTCTTTACAATGTATGCACACGACATCGCAATACATGACGGTCAAATATACTTTTTAAAAGTGATGCATCGTAAGTAAGATTATCATTATAATATGACCATATACCGTCATAAGTTAGCATTCTGCTTTCTGACCCCTTGATTGAATCAAAATCTGCATCAACGAATGAAAAAGACACAATTAAAAACGGAAAGTCATATCAAGTTATAAATAAGAATATATATATTAAATATATCTAACAACATATAAGACCAAATAGCAGTTTGAATTGTAATATTTAAAAAATGTTTATCCGTATTGTTTAGAAAGTATTAATTAGATGGAGCTAGTCCTTTGGTTTCATAATCGTAGAGATGAATAAAAAATAATTAATAGAAACTTACCTATTCCATTACAGTTGAAGCCATGAAATCCAGTGTAGCAGTTATCATCGTAGTTGTAGCCATGTTTTGTAGCCACACAATGGTATGAGTAATAAAACATACTTCGTCTTGAAATTACCTCTAAACATGAAAATTGAATGAAATAGACACTTTTTACATTGGTTAAATACCAGGGTTTTATTTCAATTTAACCACTGTTACGTACTTGATTAGTTGACAAGTGACGTAGAGCATGTTAGATATCGGTACAACAAATAAACTGCCTTTGGTCTCTTGTGGAGAGTTGTCTCATCGGCAATCATACCACATCTTCTTTTTTTATATTTAAGTGATATTTATCTATGTAACAATTTTCATACTGTAACACATTTTCAAAAATCATAAATGCCTGTCAGAAGAAAAACACATTTTTTTGTGGTAAAAAATGAAATTTATTATGCACAAAAGGGCAAATAAACGATGATCTCAAGTTGTTTTACTTAACTAAAAAAATTTTAAACTTCATGTAAATTTTCATATTTAGTATGACATTTTATTTTTGAGTACGAAGTGAATGATATGTATCACTACTCTGTTTTGAATCTACCTGGCTTATATTTAAACAACGGAACTCCAAATCCTGATGAACAGAAAACCGAGTCCGTGCGACACGGCGATATACAGAAAGTGGTATCAGTAACTGGATACGTTCCAATGCTTTTAATACATAAACAGGTCGTTATCTGAAAAAGAACTATAATTGTTGATGTATTAACATACAAATTAACACCCGCAAAAATTGTTTACAAATTATCTTCAGTCGTTTCATTATCAAGGACGTGAGGAATACAAGTTAATGTCCGACTGGAGTTTGCAAAAGATAAATAATTAAAATGTTTATGGCTGCTGCATTTTCATAAGAATATGGATATACTGTCGACGCGAAGCCCTTGTTCTCATGTTGTTTTAATTGATTGGATCAAGATTGTTTTTCATCTAGTGAAAGACTGCAATTATCTACCTCAATTTTTCATTATTCAATTTTATCTTAAACCATTAATTTACAGCTATAATACCAAGTTATGTGTATCTTTTGTTTGTGAGAAGTTTACAGGTACAATGTATGTATCCACATTTATGGTAGATCAATAATCAAATTCCATAAATCGATTGAAAAGATACATAATAAAGATTAAAATTAAAACGGAAGGAATTGCATCACCTCAAATAGGAGCGATACCGGGTGCAACAACAAGACAAGCGTCTCCTGCTATACAAGTATTACCAGCCATGCGAATATACACTTAGTCAAAATGTCACAATCGGTAAATATACAATACTTGTACATTGTCGGAAAATATAAAGTATTTATGTACGAGCTTTAGAAACTCAACGAAAAGCGAACCTCGCCGAGCTCTTCTCCTGTTTCGTAGCGAGTACAAATAAATATTTATATATTCCGACAATGTACATATATTGTTTTATCCTGTAATTTAAAAGTTTAAAAGTGGACCGCGAAATGAACTGCCACCCAAAAAGAAATTTTCACATTTCCGTTTGTTCAATATGGAAGCGGAGTAACGGGAGACTTTATTTGTACAAGTTCTTATGAAGTAAAAATTTATTTGTGTACCTATTATTTGTACAATAGTTGGCTGATTGCAGGATAAATATAGAGATCACACGACTATATTTTGGTATTTAAAGATCGAAGATTGCGACAACAGGCAGCTAGATTTACTAGTAGTTAAAAAGTTAAAAATAGAAAAATAAGTTTGATTTGACACCATACATACTTACATAGTAGACAAAATAATTCATGTTTGTACAATAAATCGAACATTATATCATCTTTAGCTGCAATAAAAATGTGTTCGCTATTTGAAAGGTATGTGTACAATCGATGTTCGTCTTCTTTTGGTATGTGAATGTCAATACAGCCTGTAAATATATTCAACTGTAAAATGAAGCAGTACAATCATTTCTGTCTACATATCAATATAGGCTGATGGAATACCGGCACGTGTTACGTACTTATTGCATTGTTCTGCTTAAATGTATATACGTTAAGACTTTTCTGCGCACGCGCTTGTTTGATTTGTTTTGGACAATATTCAAATTTAACATCACTGTGAAAACACAACTAACCTGTCTTCAATTTCAAATATAGAAGTTAAGAAACTGTCAGTAGCACTGTCACTTAAATGTATAAGACGTTGATCAAAAACTTTAAGAAGTCCTTATTTTGATTTTTTTTTGTAAAATCAACTGGGTTTTTGGTCGTGCAAAACTTATCGATTAATCACTAAAACATCTTTTAGGGGATACGATACATTTACAGGGGGGATATTGACGTTGCTAACGTAAAATGTTAATTTTCACGACGACAAACTGTGACATATCTGGAAAAGATGCAATTTCCGACTGATTTAACTTGAAAACAAGTTGATGGATCCCTCTTTTTTAAAATGATGTCTGATTCGATTATGTGTAAAGAATATTGGTGTCAAATTTTATGAACATTTCACCGATGAATTTTTTTAAAATTAGATAAATATAGTTAAAAAAAATGCCGTTTTTCGACTAAAATCATGAAAATGTGATAAAAAGTTATTATTTCCAAAGAGTTGTTAAACAAATTGAAGCACACTTATGTAGAGGAGATGTTCCAAATGTGTTTAAAAAAATCTTTTAAAACAAAATTTAGGTATGTCTTTTCAAAGGATAGAAATGTCCAATAAACCAAAATTTCCAGCAAATGTCCAAAATTTCGACCCCATTTATCTCTAAAAGTAGCAAATGAAAGTATATTTTTTATTACATATTTGAATTGACTAGGTGAAATATAAATGAATAATATCAATTTATGAATGACATCGTTTCCTTTATGAAGATTTATATATTCGTCGATTTGTATTTTAAATCTTAACGTTTAACTTATAATGACCGTAAAAGAATGCCCAGTCTGAAAACAACTCTTGTGTTGAAGTCCTAGCATAAAATCCATTATCTTCTTCGTAATCATTACTGGGTAATATCATGCTGAGCTGTGGAACTGAACAACTTCTTTTAGCTGCTTCCCAAATAACTGGAATTTACGAAAAAACATTATATTACTATAAAAAAACACACAGTACACAAAAGATAGATGTGTGAAAGAGAAATAAAGTACGAAACAACCATAGCAGAGAAAGCAAAAGTTTTGTCAAAGTTATTATAAATTGTATAAACAAAAAAAAGAGATATATTACAAAAAAGACAAAAGGCGAGAAATAAAGAACTCGCTTGCGTTTTTTTTTCCTGGACGAATTTTTGTGTGCGTTATTAGGTCCCCATATTTCTGTGTTCGACAAAATGGTATATCGGTGTTACTTGTAGATCGTAAGTCATAGAGACCTATATACTTTTGACAACAAGTCTTTGGACCATAGGCAGGACATTAAGGTCAATGGCAAAGGTCAACAGTCAAGTTTATATTCTCAATTATGATCTACTTTAATGTCATTGCAACTTTTCAGAAACGGTATAGTTATCAACATATGAATTTCTCATATTGTAAGTTACGACGCCAATATATTGGGATCCAAGTTCTCTGGTGACTATTTAAAGAAGTTTTCTCCCCTTTCATATTAAAAAAGCTGTTTGGTAGGATCCTCTTCTAAACCATGCACATTATAAATTTGGGGTCTTTCGATTTGAAAATATTGAACTTTGACATTTACACTGAGGTCAAGGTCAAGGATAATTGAACATTTTAGAGTTTGACCTTCGCTTGTTTTGGAACTAATAGAGAGCTAAACAAAGAAAAAATATTTAAGACATTTTGGCAGAGATTTTAAATCGATCCAATGACATGTATAGGAGTTATTGCGCTTTTGATACTTAAACTTATAAATAATTGGTTATAACTTCATACAAGCTTCATACTGGTATATGATTAGGCTACAGTGTTTTTTTTTGTATTAGGTAAAGAGACACATGACCTTGAAAAAAATGTCAACCGAAACTGACATGGTGTTAACCAGAAGCAGAAACGAAATAATTTTTTAATTATTGTAATGTAAGTTATCAAGTTATCTCACTAATTTGGTAAAATATATGGAAACCATATTTTTCAGAATCAGTGTAAAATATTTTATCATTTATTAAACCTGAATTTACTGATTATCGAAATTATTTCATAAAAATATTTAATAACTCATATATGTTTTAGTGTAAGATGAGTTTTCTACTTATACCTTAAACCAGCAACATGAGTATAAAAGGGTTGCATCCCTTGAATTCTTAAAATCTGTAAATAATTGACAGGGTTCAAATCAGAGACAATGTTTTATGAATAACTTTTATTATCACTTGTAATTTATTATGATTTTTGTTACATATGTTCTTTCAAGAATTTTCAACATATTATGTGGAAAAAAAATTTAAAAATCTTTCTATCTTTTAAATATTCCATGTTTAAAAATCTGAAGTGAACAGATTTTTAGTTCAAATTTGAATTTTGAAGGCGGAGCCTGACAACAGCTGATTCTGTTTGTAAACAAATGCACATGGAAAATAATGTTCATGCATAATAAAGACAGCACCTACCTAATTTGCAGAGATATCCAATGTTTAAATCCCTTTGAAACATTACACAAACTTTCCTTCCAGAAAACTTATTTTGTTAATTAATCCAATAAGTTAAATTGTATATAAACATTGAGTGCAAAGTAATAAAAAAAGGTCAAAAGGGTTTAATTATATCAGTCACTACAGGTTGAAATAAAAAAAGTATATCATGAATTAGTGCCATCTATGTCCCATGTATGGTTTAGATTTAGGGTTTGGGTACAATTCCCTCACAAGATTTAACACACAATCGGGGATAACCTCTCTTCTGACGATAACAACAGTTTCATCAACCCTATCCCTATTCAAAAGCCTGCATTTTTTCCTGAGATATTGAGGACTGCTCCATGCTCCTCTATCCTGCATCATTCTCCAGAATAATTTATATTTCAGTTTTCTAATTCCACTATTCCTAGCATGTGCCCTCTGTCCTACACCTAACCAATTTTGTCTTTTTTGTGTAACACAAGGACTGCAAAAACAATCCTGACACATATCTTCATCATTGGTATCATTTCCAGCACTTTGTTGATCTGACCCACTTTGACCAGGGTTCTCAATTTCATCAGCTGCACTAATATTGGTTTCTGCATTATCTTCTAAATGAAGGTTAGAAGAAGTACTTGATGGTGCTATCTCATTAAAGTCCCAATCATTGTGGCTAAAAAATGCCTGAATTGCAAGTTTCTGTTCCTCTGTTACAGCCAAAGAAAGAATATTTTGATCATTTTGGTTTTCCATTTTACTATAGATTTCAAAAATGTCATGTGTAACAGTTTTAGGTGTGCCAGTATCACTTTGCACACTTTTGATGGGGGTTTGGGGATCGTTAAAATTTTTAATGTCCAATTAAGTGTTTTTTTTTATCTTTACACGAAACACATTAGTGTTATAACCTGTGATTTATATACCTAAGATAAATGTAAAAGCTGCTGAATTGACACAATATTTTATCAAATATATATATTCTGCTCTTGTTTCCCAAGTTCACCCCAGATAAATAGTGAAGTCTAGCATTTTGACAGTGGGGGGAAACCCAAATGTAATTTATTTTTGAGGGAAAGTTTTCAATAATTGCATTACAAATACAAATAAAATCTCAAAAAATATTAAATAATATCTTCCAAAAACCCTCAAGAAAAAGTATAGAAACATATATCTTTTTTAAGAATAAAACTTAGTTTTCATTCACCCCTGCTTTGAGTGAAAAATTGGAATGTCCAACATCAGTAGCTATCAAATTTTGGAGGGAAATTTAGAAATTGAATTTTTCATAATCATGGAAGCACTTGCCGTAAATATGAATGAAAATATTCAACCTGCAGAAAAAAGAAAATATTTAAAAGATAAAGTTGAGAGTGTTAAAAGAAGGAATGATATGAGGAAAGAAAAACCAAAACCTATTGAAGGAAAAATAAATTTTTCTTCTGGATCTATTGATGAGAAGAATTTGATATATGAAATGACCAATGACATTAAAAAGGCAATGGGTGGTGGGAACCCAAACAGGACTACAAATAAAGACATGTTATTTGAAGTAATGACATTCTACATTAAAAACAATATAACACAACTACATGAAGATCAACATATGGCTGAGGAAAACAATATACCACTTTTGGACTGTTCTTTTACATCATGTAATGAGGAACCATCAACACAGAAACTTTTTGTCACTGCCGAAACATCAATCGAGAACCTTATTAAAAGAGTGATAAACCATGGAAAAGTTTGTAAAAGTCAGTTGCATCTTTACTCAACTGATATTAAGGGTCATGTTGGAGTATGCAAACTTAAATGTGAGGAAAAACATGAACTACTGTGGTCAAGCTCACCGTATATGGGAGACAAATATCTATGTAATTTAAGAATGTCTCACGGATTTTATGTGTCAGGAATACTTCCAAACCAATATTCCAGATTTTGTCAGGCATCTAACATTGGTACTATTGGGGAGACTACGCTGAATAGTATTTTCCAGAAATACGCCCCGGTAGTGTCACAGCTGGTGAAAGAGTCATATGAAACTGCTCTTTTGGAGGAAATTGCTTCTTATGAAGAACTTCAAGAAGGTATCGATATTGTAACTGATGCAAGACATGGTACCAGAAAAAACTCTATGTACACAGACGTAGTTTGCCTTGGTGCCAGAACACACAAAGTTTTACGTGTTGAAACAATTTCAAAAGTGGATTGTACAAGTGCACAAAAACATGAACTTATAGGAACAGAGAGGATTTACGAATATTTTAAAAATCTCAGAGATGAGTACGAGGTGAAAATTCGCGTTCACTGTTATGACAGAAATACCAGTGTTAACAAATTTATCCGTATTAATGGAATTGACACAGAATCAACAAATGATACATGGCATGCCACCAAAAACATAGCCAAAGAAATCAAGACCATTTGTTCTGGACCTAGATACAAGGAAGGACAAACGTGGCACCCTGAGTTATCGGACAAAGCAGCAAGTATAAAAACTCATCTTTATTGGGCAATGAAAAATTGCAATAAGGATCCAGTGAAACTTAAACTAAGTCTATTGAATATAGTTGAACATTATAAGAACAATCACGAACACTGTAGTGAATTATCAAGGTGTAAAACTGATTCGAATTATGAACCATCTAAATATTTAATTAAGGATCCCAAAGCAGAGATGTTATTAGGTCGGGCTCTAATGAACACCCAGGTATATAAATCGCCAACTGATTATGTTCATTGTATGGACAGTTATTATGTGGAAAGTTTCAATAATGCCATTCTTCAATATCATGACAAGAGAATTAACTTCTCCAAACAAGTTTATATTCTTCGGACAAATCTAGCTGTATTGGATTGGAATGAACATGTAAATAGGCAAACCACATCATTAAAAACTGTTCAAGATGCAAAAAACCCATGAAGACAAGTACAAGTAAAAATTTTGAAAAGGAAATCTTACAACATGTGGTCTGAAATCTGGGATCAGTTAGTTCAAATTTACTTGGATTTATGATATTTTATCTCACAATTTTTAAGTCAAATCATTAAAACATAATTGTAAGTAATATCTGTTTTCTTTATTTTTGTTATTATATCTACTACAAACCATAACTATTTTGACCACAGTGGATAAGATAATTAAATCGTCTGCTACAAATTCCTCAAGCATGTGCATTTGTTTTGTTTACATTTATCAGCTGCTGTTTATATACAACTTGTACCTCCTACATCACCTTATCTGTCAAATCTTAATTGCGCATGTCTTACCGATCAGGCTGATCGGATGTTGCTGGTTTAAGAGACAACAAGTTACTATTTTCACCACTATTTTACAAAAAATATCTATCCATACCTTTAGTCAAGTTTCTTTCAAATAAAATTATCAACAAGTGTGAATTTATCGGTGGAAAGATTTTCTGTTGTTCTCAGAACTAAAGGGTTTTGATTAATATGTTTTTGTTGTGTTTTTTTCTCTCTCGTGTAGACAAACGGAAGGAGTTTTACGCACTGTCAAATGAAATTTAACTTTTCTATGTTTTTGTTCTCATCCGAATTAAAATATATTTTTAGTTGTTATTCACTATTCATCATGCTTTTTGTTTATTGAAACTAAGGTGCTGTATCAGATATCTTAGATGTCTCTGTTGAATTTATTTAAAACTTACATACCATTGGCGGTTGTATTGAACAATATGTCAAATTGTAATCTCTATGGATTAAGTAGAGTAACTTCTGTGTTAGGTTGCTTTCTCACTAAAAGTTACCCTATTTCATGTTTTGTTTTTCAGATGAAAGACGTAATCATGTCAGGTTTACATTAGTATAAACACTTGAAATGAAATGGGAAGGTCCATCAAAATGTTTTAATATGTTATTAAACAATTTAAATTTTATCCTCTATTCATTATTCATTTCCTTCCTTTTTCCCTTTTGTATTTGCAGCAAGTACATGCTAAAAATATGGAAAACACATGAACATACCATGAGAAAGAACCTATTGAAATATAATGAGAAGTATATGCTTAATGCTATAACAAAACATTACATAGAAAATTAAAACTAATTTACTGGTAAAACAACACAGACATTTTAAAATAATACATAACAAGATACAATACTGAAACCTTAAACAAAGGGTCCTCCGGAAGGGTGCACAGTTCCTACTTCACGAGTGGGACCCATCGTGCTGCTCATGCTGGTTAAATTCCAACGGTAAGTCACATTCAACAATGTCAAAATTAAAGACATTGTAAAAATAACGAGATGAGGTATGATTGCCAATGAGACAACTATCCACCAAAGTTCAAATAAAGTGGATGTAAGCAATTATAGGCAACCGTATGGCCTTCAACAATGAGAAAAACCCGTACCGTATAGTCGGCTATAAAAGGCCCCGACATGAAAAATATGAATCATTTCAATTGAGAAAACAAACGACCTAATTTATAACAAAACAATTAACGAAAAAGAAATATGACAGACATGAACCAACGACAACCACTGAACTACAGGCTCCTGACTTGGGACAGGAACATACAGAATGTGACGGGGTTAAACGTGTTTGTGAGCGCTCAACCCTCCCCTAACATGGGACAGTGGTGTAACAGCACAACACAAGAACAAACTATAAAAATCAGTTGAAAAAGGCTTAACTCATCAGATCGATACAAAGCAGAAAAACATCTAAAATAAACACAGACCGTACGTGGCAAGGTATTTATCCATCCCTTATCCCTAACAACAAAAAGGACACTAAGTACAGATCTGAGAGTACTCGACGTTACTGACAGCTAGTTTAAAGCCAATAATAACTGATAAAAAAATCATGTATCTAAGACTAAAATATCAATCAGTACACATCCAACATCCAATGGATTTAGTGTAACGACGTCATTAACAGTCAGAGAAAAAAATTTGTTTGCAAGAACAGCAAATGCGTGGTCACCTGTGAAACATATATTCCAAAGCGGTCAACCATATCATGATGTCGTCTTTAAAACTTTACCATTTGCAACCACTGATGCAGTAGCCTCCTTTTAAGCAGTGGCCTTCTATCAAGAACATCTTGATAGGAAACGCATTGTAGGCTGACAGCTGATATAAGTTTGTTATAAATTTGTTTTGTAAAATGCAAATAAACAATATGAAAAGCAAGTTCAGATTTATGCTTACCTTCAGTTTGATTAAGATATTCTTCAGCACAAGCAAAAACGATCAAGTAAGTTAAATGTAAAAACGAACGCATTATTTGTTATTGTGAAATGTAATTTTCACAGTTGCTATATAAAGTTATACAAATGTACACATTATATTCTTTCTCATATATATATATATACATATATATATGCGTATCTGACAAGGAAACAAATTCATATGAAACCATGGCAACATATTCAATTAAGTGAATTTATTAAATTATGTTTTCAATTAATATTTCTTGAGTAATGCTGCTAAAAATAAATTTGTATTCGTATTAACAAATATTAAGGAACTCTTTTATTTTCATCATAGGCATATTTAGAATAAATAATAAAGAATAAAGTATAAATAAGGATGACCTGTTTTGAAAAAAAAATATATACAGCAGGTGTTCCGTTTTCCATTTAATATGGACATTTATTTACTTAACTAATGTGATACGTATCGGATACCTTCGTCTGGAAGGCTCGTTATTCAAACTATCAAAAAACCAGTTTTTCAAAGCATACTCTGTGTAATTGCAATACAACACACAGGGGAAAATGTAAACACATAAGAGGTTGATGTTTCAACTTAAGAAATTATAATGTCAAACCTATGTTTCCTCTCACTCTCCTGTAAACTGCACCCAAGTCCTCATATAAATCTGAAAAAGATTTCTAATTGTTCACTCACAAAATTAATAATTTACCTGAATGGTCAAGTGAGTCAATCGAAAAAAGGCTCGTGAGTTGAATTATCATCTGTTTTACCGATTTTGTTAAGGGTAGGATTTGATAAATTTGATGGCTCCAACAGTGTCGATTTCACGGACTTCAGCATTGTTTAAATGATCGAGAAGTACCACAAAGGTGATTTCCAACTGATGCAGGTAAGTAAAAAAAAAACAAGTTCCATAGGTCTTGCATTCACAAAGGATATGAATAAATACCTGAACATGAAAATACTAGTTGATATATTATACATTTAGTAGCAAATCAGTATAGCCAAAACCTGCTGTATAATGAGGAATACTGATTAAAAGAAAAAGGAAACAATTGATTGTTTTTTTTATTTACCAGGCAACTGCCTCGCTTGCTTCAATGTAAGTTACTACACTACACAATAAACCAACAATCTTCATATTGAAATGATAATAGATGAGTTCCTTCTCATTTGTTGTGCTTTTTACATACTTTAGGATGCGCGTGTTTGCATGTTTGCAATGACGGCTTTGATATAAATTAACGCAAAATTATCAACAACAGAAATACGATAAATTGGCCTACTGTTCTATAAAATTTAACACAAATATTGGGAGTGTTTGTGGAAGTATGATTCGACTAATAATTATATAAAAAGTGATGTTCTTACTTCCAGGTGTTTATGATAAATTAGTTTTAAAGCAAACGTATATAAGAAATTTCCTTCAATTCATTTTGCTTTGACTTAATCGACCTATTGGTCAAAGATATGATTACAATATTTTAAATATTTTGCTTTGTGTAATGGACGGGGTCAAAAAGCCTGTGATTAGTACTATCCGTAACTTTGTCAACAAATCTGAACTTTATAGAGTTAGCACATACTTACAACTTCTCGTCCAATCAAATTGCTTTAATTTGCCTTCTAATTTTCAAAGTACATAATTTTTCCGTGCACTAAGTAACTACGCATGAATGACCACAAGGGTAAGATTTCATTGTATCGTAATCAAGATATAAAAACAAAAATTGCCACTGGCTATTTTGAAATGTGCCAAAGTAAATTAAATATTTCGTAATTAATTTTCACATTGATTTTTAAATATCCTGCTATTAAAATCTTTGGATCTAAAATGTTTTTGACGATTTTAAGTTTCTTTTATTTAAATAAAGAGTAACAAATATGGATCTTTATACCTTGATAAGGGGTACAACGCCATCTAAAAAATTGCGATAATTTATCATCCATGCAATTACTTTGTACACAAAAAAGTGTGTACTATGAAACCTTGTAAAGGGAAATTAAGTGAAGGCAAATTCTATTTTGTCATGAATTGATTGATTGATTATTGATTGCTAAATGTCCAGTGGCAAATATTTCATGCATGTTCAGGACGATGTCATGAATTGAAAAACCGTAATGTCTGAAGAGAATGTGCCACCTATATATATATATATATATGTATATACATGTTCTGATACATCTTTTAGCTTTTACTTTGAAATGAAAAAAACATAAACCCTAGTATCTTTGATCTATTGGTAGTTGCGTTTTAATGCCTATCCGCTAGACTAACTACGGGAACATACCAGGGGCGGATCCAGCCATTTTTAAAAGTGCGGTTCCAACCCAGGATAAAAAAGGGGAGATGGTTCCAACCATATGTCCCCATTCAGAAGCATTGATCGTCCAAAAATGGGGGTTTTCCAACCCCCGGACCCCCCCTCCTGGATCCGCCACTGCATACTATCTATATGTTTTAAATTTATTATAGCTTAAGTTTTACTGTGGAATTGAAAAAAAATTTCAAGACATGTAAAGCTTCCACTGCAATTATTGACTGCCTTTGGTCAATTTATTTTATCATCTTACCATGTAAGGTAGTAAAACACCGCTTTATACCAATAAATATACTTACACCAGCAGCTACCATCTTTTCATTCTGGAGTCAAGGGTCTTTTGAAATCACATATTTTACAATGATACTAGTGAGTAGATTTACAAAACTTCGTTAATGAGCTCCGTTTTACAAAATACATTTCTTTACGGTCCTATGTTTTATATATAACGGTCTTTCTATATTTAAATGAGATAGGGTAATACCCATTGGATTCCTTTCTGCACGGATGATTTCGGCAGTCAGTATATAAGAAAGATTTGAGGTGTGTTTGACCAATGCGACACTCGTTACAAGATAGTAAGGACTATGTTAGTTTGTTATACTATTCCTCACCCTCCCACCCCATTTACGCATTTTATATGTAACCTTATCGTATCTTATTGACTTGTGTATAGTAAAAATTGATTCATTATGTATGGCTGATTGTATTTATTTATGTTGAACATGTTCAATTAAATGCGATCTTGTAGCGAACGCACAACCCTATACTGTGTTTGGTATTTTCTACGATATCTAGTTCAGAAAAACTTTATTTTCGGAGGAGTGAAACGAGGGAGTAAATAACACCTGTGATACAAGTAGTCATCCAAAATAAACTATCAATAGATCAATTAAAAGGTTACTCAAGTTGTACATATGTGCTAAATTGGATAGTCTATGAAAAGGTATAAATTTCACAGTATATACCTTTTCATAGACTAACCTAGACTAAGGCCGTGTTCACACCAAACGCTGTGTACTGTAAACCTGTTTACAATAAGTTCCATGTAGTGAACACTGGTTTCACATTAAATTTGTTGTCATCTGTACATGAAAATTGTTCACATCAGTAAACAACATGTACACGTAATTTACATGTACATTAAATAGAATTGAATTGAAAATTTCTCTGTTAACTTTTGTATCAGTTAGGCGTAGACCAATTCATATTTTTTCAATTTTTCTTAAAAAAAAATTGGGGGGAGGGGAGATAAATTTTAAGAAAAAATGTATTTGTTCAAGGAGGGAAGTGAGAAAAATTGTTTGAATTCTTGAAAATGAAGTGCATGGGATTCAACATGCAGTTTAAAAAATGTAACTTCCTTAAATATTCAAAATAAAATCTACGCTCTTGGTATCTTGTTTTATGAACACTTAACCCACACAAGTCCTACATTGACTATCGACTGTATGTAGTCAAAACCTGTTTCAAACTACATGTTAACATTGATTTTTATTAATGAGAACGTAACTGAGTTTAGTTTAAGTGTAGAGTACACTTACACAACATTGAGTTTGGCTCAATGTGAACACGGCCTTAGTTTTCAAAAAGTAAGTATTTTTGGCATCTTCAAATATCGATTTGGGCTTAGATTCTAGTACTAAGTATGTCAAACAGTTTAGTAAAAGACAAGCCATTGACCGCAGTTGGTGTAAATTTGCGATGTCCGAGAATCATATTGGGGCGTACAAAAGTTGAAACAATTTCGCAATTACTTGACAAAACACAATCAACACACAATTGCAATTCATATGTGCATTCATAAGTAATTGTTGTCCATAACTCTTAAATACATTTTCTTTTTGTATGTGGTATTAGGTACTCAAGAGAGTTAATTTGTTGAATAATGATATTTCTTTTGTTGAATGATGAGTTTTGCCCATAACACTAACTTCTATAGAAAAAATAGAATTGTCAAGGTGGTTTAAATGTATATAGAGAAATTAATTGCAGCTTAGGATAATTAACATTACGTCGGTGATAAAGCTTTCTCTCATGTTATCTTTGAAGTGTTTCTCCGATATAGATCATATAAAAATAAGGAGATGTGGTATAATTGCCAATGAGACAACTTAGTTCAAACATATTTTATTTGGTAAATATCAGCAAAATGGATGAGACACAAGTAAATCCTTATCCATATTACAATATAAGTATATATATACAATAATAACATTATTAGTATGCATGTAAAGCGAACAAATTCATTAGATATTATACAAATTAACTATCAATAAAAAGAAGAAAAAAAAAAAGAAAAGAAAAGAAAAAGAAGCAAATCATATTTTTCTGTGATGATGACAGGTTTTGATGACGATGATCGTCCGTGCCAGTAGCAATAACACTTTGTGTAGTTACTAGAAATCTGTTAGACTTTTTTTAATAAATTCTTGAACATGTTTGAAAATTAGGAGATTTTGTTCATTTGAAAGTTCGAAGTCTCCGCCAGTTAATAGTTTAGTATCTAAAACAAAGTTTTCAGTAAGCCAATTAAGTAAAATTTCTCTTAATGCAGTGTATTTTTGGCAAATGAAATAAAAAAATAATGAACATCTTCAATATCAGACCCACACTGACACGAAGGATCCAGTATAATGTTAGCTTTGAAAAGGTCAGAGCTTAGAAATGAAGCGGGACATCACAATTGAATTAAAATAATATTCAGTTCCCTCGGTCCGTATATATAATAAGTAGCAACTCTACTCTGGACACTTTCATTTTTCAATTCTCTCTTAAATTTAGATATAGAGTCGATGTTGCGAATTTTTAAGTCAAGCTTATTCCATTCTCGTATTGTGGATGGAATAAAAGATTCAGTGGTAAGGGATAGTCTACAAAATGGAACAATGATATTTTGACCGTTTCGCAATGAGACAACTCTCCACAAGAGACCAAAATGAAACAAAATAATAACTATAGGTCACCGCACGGCCTTCAACAAAACCCAAAACGCATAGTCAGACATAAAAGGCCCCGAAATGACAAATGTAAAACAATTCAAACGAGAAAACTAATGGCCTTATTAATGTACAAAATAATGAACAAAAACAAATATGATAAACAGCAACAAACGACAACCACTTAATTACCGGTTCTTGACTTGGGACAGCCCCCCCCCCCCCCCCCCCCCCTAACCTGGTGTAACAGTACAAAATAAGAACAAACTATAAAAATCAGTTGAAAATGTTCCTTTATAGCTTGCTGTTTGGTGTTTGGTGTGAGCCAAAGCTCCGTGTTAAAGGCCGTACTTTGACCTTTAATTGTTTACTTTTTACACATTGTGACTTGGATAGAGAGTTGGAGACTCATACATTTGTACCACATCTTCTTATTTCTATTAACTCATCAGATGGATACAAACAGAAATACATATAACAAAAACACAGAGTGGACGTGGCAGGGTACTTATACATCCCACAACAAAAAGACACTACGTACAGATCTGAGAGTAATCGCAGTTACTTACAGCTTGTTCAAAGCCAATAACAACTAATAAAAAAATCATGCATCTAAAACTAAAATATCAATGAGAACAAATCCAACATCCAGTATGGATTATTGTAAAGACGTCATTAACAGTCAGAGAAAAACATGACCTTGTGTAATGCCAAGATACAGGTATCGACAGATTGTAGAGCCATGAACGTACATAAAGTCCATAAATGGAGTATGTATTCATTAATAAAGTTATTTTCCAAGAATGTGACCTAACGAATAAGACTTATCACGGGTTTGCATTTACTTTGTTTATTTACATTAGCCACACGACGACGGATTCCACATGTGAAGCAGGATATGCTTACCCTTCTGGAGCATCTGAAATCACCCTGGTTTTTGGTGGGGTTCGTATTGCTCAGTCCTTAGTTTTTATGTTTTGTTTTGTGCACTCTTGTTTGTCTTTTTGTCTTTTTCTTTTTTTGCCATAGCGTTGTTTATTTTCGACTTATGAGCTTTAAATCCCTTTGATATCTTTCGCCCCTCTTTTACTCTGACAACATGAATCGTTATAGAGAATATCATCTTTTTTATGATCAGTGATGATATAATTTATATATAGAAATGGACAGTACATGTTCAAATGTAACTCAATGTTTAAATTTTGTAGGGTGATGAGGAGTTTTAAGACTGAAGTTATTTCCCTTACAAGATTATCAACGGAACACAAATATTAGTTGGAGTCATTTTGTCTTTTTAAAACACCCAACTAGATGCCAAGTAATCTTGGTATTTGAATAAAGTAATACATGTAATAAATTAATACAGTTTGTAACTAAATGTTTTAAACTAGTGTTTATATTAAAAGTAAGCTAGGCTGTAATTCAATCAGGTTAAGTTGGCAAATTTTGGTTGTATAGCCACAGATGTGTATGTACTTGTCTTTCAAAACTGTTATCCCGTATTTATATAGTTGATGACTGTTGTCCCAGAAACACAGGAAATTTAACACTATTCGCTATCTTACGATGAAAAATAATTTAAAACAAGATTGATCATTTATAAGACGAAATATAAATAAAAGGAATATGTGTTAATTTGAGTTGTTGAATTTAGCAAAAACAATACTACTAATAATAGAAACAAATACAATTACTTTCATCTTTTTAATATATACAAATATTTCAAGCTTCTGTTTCCTCCGTTTGAGCATTTATGATGTCCTGCTTGTAAATTTCGCCCATATGAACGATGTTATGATGCAGCTCCAAAGGCTCAGTATAGCTGTCACGAACCGTTTCATATTCATTTTGAGGTACTCCATTATTCCTTTCACTATTTCCATTTGTTTCAACCATTGAAGTTGTTTTGATGTTATTTCTTCGAAATTTCTGGTTGGTTGATTGACACACTTGTAAATTTATGCGCTTTCTAAATTAAATGAATAAAGATTAATTATGCATTGTATTGCGTGCTTTTTTGAATGTGGTAGATGCCATATAGGTAACTGCTTATGTTATTATAATGAGTATTGAGCCTTTATAAAAAAACAAACGTTTTATAACTTTTGTCTAAAGGAGCAAGTTCGAATTTTAGAAATCACAGTTTAACGAAAATATTATCAAACAAGAAAAAGACAACGGCAACATAATAAAAAAACAACAAATGTATTAAGATTGAACAACATACTACAGAACATTTAGTTTTTTCCTACTTTTAAAGTTTTCAATAAATAAAGTAACACCTGTTCGATTTGGATCTCTATTGGTTAGTCATTTTCTACTGATTTTTGTTAATTCAAAAATTGCAAAGAATGACCAAACATCTTCAAGACTGAAGGAACACAAAAATAAACATTTTTAACAATAACTGCAGCTGTTTAAAAGAAATATTTTGATAATTAATAATTAAAAAAAAAATGAAAGCCATTTCATCCGCTTTAACCATATAAAATCAAACTGTAATAAGCAAGAATTCCCTTATGAGAATTGGATTTCCAAAAGGTTTTCACGAAATTGTATAACAACAATTCACTTGTTAAAAATAATCATGATAATCCGGTTGTTAGTCCTGAAAGGAAAACAATGACCGTTTGAATCTAAACAAACTTCTTTTTTTTCGCCACATTAAAAAGTTTGCGAATCATAAGTGATGACTGTCACTAATCTTAAACAAAAGTTGTTATCAAACGGAAGTTCAAACGTAGACATCAAAATATAGATAATAAAAAATTCTTAGTACTGCGGTTAAAAAATGCTAGCACTAAATTTTAACGGTATGGTGATATTCGCATGATTATATGTTATTTTAAGCTTTTGACTTTTTAGACTGTTGTTTTAGTGACAGTTATCCTTTATCTCTTTATTGTATATTAAACAATTAAAACAAAACAAAAATCGTCCGACCGTAAACTGACAGTTCTAGTTTTGTAGTAAATAATGATCAGCTATGTCATAAAAAGTTTATGATAAAGACTGTACTGTACAATGCCTACATCATTCTGTGTGCTTTAATAATCATTTCTATATTAACTTAATAATGATACTATATTTCATTTTACTTGTATGATATGTACACAATACAGGTCCATACATGCATTACCTTAAGATGATCATAACGACAAATAGAATGATCAAACAAAACAGTACAACATTCACAATGACGATTTCTCCTACAAATAAAAATGATAATATATGTATATTTTCAATTTACGTACAACTAGTTTTATATATTATTAAATGTGAGTGTGTTCATACATGAAAATTGTACATGTTGTATATGATTTTGTTTCTCATAAGTATATTACATATACATCAAAACAGTGGGAAATCTAGTGACAAAATATTACCTCCCCTGTAAACACTGAAAACTAAATCTTCTCAATGTTTGTCTCGTTTTAGCAAGGACGCTATCAATTATGAATTCACGGGAAAACGTTCTAGTAAATAGGAAAAAAAGAAATAAATTGAAATAAATACAAAACTTCCATTTAATGTACCATTTCCCTCCTTAAATAGCAATCGACGAGTACAGCAGGCTATAGAAGCTTGATGTAGAATTGGTTTAAAATGTTGCTATGCGAATAAATTCATGGAGTATCAACTGCAATTTATGTCTCTCTGGCTGTATACCTCTCTGGAACATGCTAATTATTCTTATATATATATATGCAACTAGATCAGAAAAAAAACAGGGAAATGTGCATGTGACGAGCAAATCGAAAACTTGAATATGAAAAATAAATATATTTTGGAAAATTGTAACATGCTAAGACTTTGTGGAACACTCCGAAAATTAGTGACCGGATTCGAAAGATCTTTAGATTTTGTATGGACTTGATTTTTTCCATTTTTTTTTATCAATATGCAGCAAAAAAATTATCATTTCTTAGATTTCAGTTTCACAAGCTTCTAATGCAATTATCTCCATACATACCAGGGATAGGGTAATCGTAATCTGTAATCGTAATCGATTGTAATTGATTAGATATAGGAAGATGTGGTATGAGTGCCAATGAGACAACTCTCCATCCAAGTTACAATTTATAAAAGTTACATTTTTTCAAGTAATTGACAGTAATCTGTAATCGAAGATATGTTCGATTACATGTAATCGTAATTTAAGCGATTACAGCAAAAATTATGATGTAATCAACGATTACTTTTCGATTACATTTCGATTACTTTAGTAAAAGTTTAATGAAATATAACCTATTTAAATGAAAATATTTATGTATTCATCACTTTAAAGTACAGATAAAATAGAATGTATTAATATGACTTCAGAGTTTATCAAATGCCTTATTTCTATCTATTGTTTCGAGCTGCATTACGATCAACCAGATCTCCTACCAAATTTTACTTTATATTCAGCTTTTGAAACAAATGACTTTACTTGATTGTCAATAATTTAAGACTTTTTATTTTGAAATAACTCAGCTACTGTCTGAAAATAGATTGAAAATAAGAAATGAGTCTTATGTTAAGTTCTGTACTACATCGAAGTATTAAGCTTAATTGTATTAAAATCCATAAAAGCGTAATTTTTAATAAGATGTTGGAATTTTAATTTAAGAATAGAAAAACAGTTGATTTGTCATAATATTATGATATAAAATTAAGAAAGTACACAAAATCCTTTTGACAATGAACCAATGGCTATGCATTAAAATTCTTGTTCAGAAAAAAATACATGTATCCAATTTTGACACTAAATATATATATTGTTTATAATTTTGAATGAATAGAGCATTAAAAATTCTCAAAAAACTTCTTGTCTTTACTAATCAGATGATCAAGGACTTCTAATCAATGAGATGCCACTTTTGTTTTGATTTCAATTATGTCTAATTAAAGATTTACATTATATTGCCCATGGTTATAAATTGTACTCCATTAGCAGTTTTATAACCTATAATTAGGGAGGTTATCCAAACAAAAGGATTAAATCATGCATGTACTAATTATAAATAATATATATACACATCTATAAAATTAATTTAAATTAGCTGAACTAGTTAATTTTTCTATATTTTTTTCAGAGGAAACTTCCAACATTGTAATGATCTATATTCAAATATACCTAGTAAAAATGAGTTAAAAACAAAATACCTAACTTAAGTCAGTATGACGGCAAAAGTTTGCAAAATATGGAAAAAATAACCATAAATATAAAGAAGTGACTGAAGCAATGTGTTGTCATTGCAAGAACTTTATCACCATTCACTCATGTTGAAAACCCAAATTTCAAGATTTTTTTAACATTTCGGATCCTCAGTAAGAGCTTCCATCTAGAAAACAACTGTCAACTTAAAATTTGGAAACAATGCTTTTAATGCTGTTTTTGTAAAGTTCTAATTTCCACTTTACATACATTGAAAAACATAATTGCGTTTAACTTACTTTATCAATTTTTTGTAATTTTGTAGCATGTAATTGACAGTAATCGAAAAGTAATGTAATTACTTTTGATAAAGTAATCGATTGTCGATTGCAATCGATTACATACAAAAATCAGAGTAATCGATTATTAATCAATTACACAAAAATCCCTCAAGTAATCGATTATTAATCGATTACATTTGTCAGTAATCGTGCCCATCCCTGATACATACTGAACATAAAACATCGTGTATTTGCATGTATATTTCTAATAACCCAATTCAACAAATAATTTCTTTAAAATGTACAACTATTATTTAGAAATAACTTTTGATCAGTATCGTCACCGGCATTGTTTTATTATTGACTTTCTGGACTCTATCATGAGAAGAGTGAATTTCCTTTTGTTTTCGTTCCCTAGATTTCCCACAGAAAAGAAAAACATATGGAACTTGGACTTAACGGACATTTTTAGTCAGGATTAGTAAGTGTATACGTTCATGTAAAAGGCAAATTGTCAATTAACTACATAGACACAACTTTGTTAAGGTAATCAAGGACCATAACACTTTAACAGCACACTAAACGTGAAAACCAAACAAAATTGACCACAAACTTGTCATAAGACAAAATAGTTGAGAAAAAAATGAGAAAAGAGTAGATGTATTTACACTTGTATTTCATTATTTAAAACCACATAAGGCCCAGCAAAATATGGCATCCTAATTTAAAACATTTGATATCATATATGATTGAAAAAGTTATGGTTGTGTGACATCAGAAAAATATTCGGAGACAAATATTGGGCCATTCGGAGACAATTCCGTTAAACCTCCAAAATGGTTAAATACGTCTATTGGTTGAAAAGATCTCAAATTATCACTTGAAACGACATTACAATCAATTTCCAATCAACCAACCTCTGAAGTTATTAATGTTGAACTTGATATCAATTTTGTTATGAGCAAAAATATTTTAAAATTTGAGATTGGTTGAATGGTAATCAAGTTATCGAACGGAAAAAGTTTGAAACGAACCGGCCATCCCGCCAGCTAGCATGCTCTCCGCACTACCTAAAATTGATAAGCGGTAATTTCGTCGGAAACCGTGCTAAAAATTCCGAATAATTTTTTTTTCTGCTGCATTTACCAATATTACATTTATCACTTTGTTGTAGGGCTATACGGTTTGCTGGTGTGTCCAATATCTAACAGATTCAAATTATCATACCAAGTGTTGGATTCTTTTTGCCGAGTTCCTGTACCTTAAAAATGTTTGTAGAAGTATTTGTTGAATTTGAAGAAAACAGGCTACCATTATTCAAAGTTGTTGACGTGCTAAAAGGCCCTACGTAATAAATATAAAAGAAAACTAAATTAACTATTAGCATTACATCAATCTAAGAACTCGAATTGTTTACAAGTAGAAGGTTTCTGTGTGGTATTTTATTTTTTTTTGTTATGCAGGTCGATACTAATGATGAATTGAGTGTTGAAAGCTGGTTACCTTAGTCTTTCCTTCCTGCTAAGAACTGGTTCGATCCAACAAAAGCAACATTTCACATGTCCAGACAAAAAAAAAAAATGATGTTGAAACAATCGATATCGTGTCAACACCAAACGATTTTAGATTACGACAAGTTGCGCCTAAATAGATTCAGAGCTCATATCCTGTACAAGGTTGCCGGTTTGTTGATCGTCCGTCCGTTTGTGAGATCATATCAACTTGAGACTTAATACACATTTCATTATGACATGCAGTTTTTGAAATATTTGTCAAATTTAGATTTGACCCAAATTTTGTGGTTCAATTAACATGGGTATGTATCAGTTTACAGATTTGGATTGATGAAGTTAACCATGAAATAAGGACAATATAGATATAAAAGTCAGTACACATGTTCAAATATATGGGAAAACTGTGATTTTGTTTAAAATTCTGCGGTCTACTTAACATGGAAATGTTTAAGTGTGACACCAATTGTTTTTTCAAAATAGTTTCAAGTTTTTTTATGTATTTGCAAGAAGACATCTGTAATTAATGTTAAGCTGAGAAGAATGAATTTGAAAATATTTTTTTTCTTATCTGGAGACGTTGATAAATAGAATAGTTATTGGTCGTCATTAATCCTGTTTTTGTATTGAATTGAATGTAATGCGTATTTATTTCTTCCACGGGCTCTGTACATCACTAATTTGGTTATGCAAGTACATTTTACATTTTCAAATCAATGGCACAAAAGGTGGTAAAAAATGCATGAAGTTAATATTTATATTTTACCGTAAATTTACCTTAAATATAAATCAATTGTTTTAAAAACAATTTTTAACGGTCTTTCCACTCGGAAACATTGATTGATTGATTGATTGATTGATTGATTGATTGATTGATTGGTTGTTTGGTTGTTTGGTTGTTTGGTTGTTTGGTTGGTTGGTTGGTTGATTGATATACTAATTAAACACATGGGATAGGGTCTCTTGGAACAAGCGAAAAAGAAACATATGAGATCTTGGACCACGTATTAAACAGTTTCATTGATTGATGGGTTGGTTGATTGATTGATTTGTAGATTGATTGATTGATTGATTGAAAGTTTGCATGGCACTCTCTCTATACGAGGCATCGGACTTAACGTCTATATTCTGACCGATTGTGGCTGCGTACTTATACATCCCGAACAGCCAAACGTACGGCCTGGATCCCCTAATGAATAAAAATCCTTTCATCTTCTTTTTATAAATTTTCTCTATTTTCTACGGGAACTCGGACTTCATTTTTTTTTATTTTTTGTGTGTGCATTTTGTTTGAACTTGTAGGAAAACTGAGTAACATATTGTCTTGGAAGATACACTTTTTATATTTGGATATGGAATATTTTATTCTAAATTTAGGTCCGCGCGCGCGGTGGTGTTTGTGAAGTCACGTGACGCTGAAATATATATGTCTGGAGAATATTAATATCTTTTCAAGGGAGACCGTTGAACAGAGCACATGTGTATTGATAAGAGTAACACGATAACTATTGATTTATTTTTTTACAGGTCATTGATGTCGGATCATGCATGCATTTTTCGTACACATATTAACGGAAAAAAGATTTGTATTTTAATGCATGTTTAGAAATTTGATTGTAGGATTTCAGTAATATTTACGAACTTGGGAGCGATTTCTACGTCATTGATTTTAATTTCTCAATCAGGCGGACCGCACATGTATTTATAGCGCTAACGGGAATATATTTTCTTGATTCATTTTACAGGTAAACTAGTGTCTAATCGCTGATAACGAGTTTTCATTTATTGCATGCACACAAAAAATGATGCTGTTGTTATAGTACTTTTAACAAAACGTTTATCAATTAATTTTAGAAAATAAAGATTTAAAAGTAAAATGACGCCTACCATTTTGACAAAAAAATGTCCAGTAAGGTCATTTCGCGACAAACATTTTGGTTAAATTGTTTTGTCGATATCTATAACTCTTTCTGGGAAGAAGCGATATGAACTTAATGTAAAAAATCACAACATGACCTTGACCTTTGACCTTGACATATTTTTTTTTTTTTTATTAAGGACCTCAAATCAAAAGACCCTAGGTCTCTATCACTTATGGTTTACCAGTTACAAATACATATCACTTATAGCAAATGCATAAGGGGAAATAACTCTCATATGGAGTCTCCGGATGGCTTCGGTCAAAACTATTCTTCAGATCCTGAGGATATTAGGAGCAAATTGGTTAAACAATTTTGTCGTAATCATTTACGGTTGCGAAGGAGATGCACACACAAGAAAAACAGTGTTTGGGGAGATAACTTTTACAATAAAAAGTGTTCGGTTAAACAGGGTCAGTCTCAAATGCGCAATCACTGTTCGATATCATATGCAAAAAATATAAGTGACATCTTGCGAAACCACTATACACCGAGAGTAAAAATTGTGGCGGAAGAAGAAAAAATTAATAATTAAAAACTCGGTCTTTCCACTAAAATTCACTTAAGATAAGAAAATTTTGATAAAAACAATATGTGCAGGCTTAAATGATAGCTTATCAAACACTGATTTTGAAAATACAATGTTTGAGGCACCTTTTTCATGAATTAAGGGAGATGATAAGCGGCTTCCGGTTTAATAAAAATTACTTCCGGTGTCAAATAATAGCTTACTTTACACTTATTCCAAAAAATATATAGGTTCTATATACTTTTGCTTTAAAAAAAGGAGATAAATTGATACTTCCGGTTAGAAAAAGGTCACTTCTGGTTGACATTTTCAAGGTCATATGTCTACTAACCTAATGCAAGAGATCCCAAGTCTTTATCACGTATAAATATGAATCTACAGCAAAGGTGAACATCTAGAACGTTAATTTTACCTTTGACCTAGAACTAAATTTCAAGGTCATAAAGCAAGGAACTGAAATCAAATGACCTTTAGTCTCTACTATGTAAGGGAAATGATTCTATCCCAATGCAGCTTATTTTGAGTATAAAAGGGGAGAAAACTCAAATCAAATGTCAACGCACCCTTTTAACCCAAATATGTATGTTACAACATGTCGCAAATATCAGTTTAGTAAAAATATTTTGTCGAAATCTTGTACTGTTGCTGAATAGAAGCAATATTAAGCCAAAACAACAATTTAGAATGTGACCTTGACCTTTGACCTTGACCCCATTTTCTTTTTGGTGGACCAAGGACCTCAATTCAAAAGACCCTGGTCTCTATCACTTATGGTTTACCAGTTACAATGACATTTTTCTTATTTAAAATACAGAAGGGGAAATAACTCTCATATGGAGTCTCTGGACCGCTTCGGTCAAAATTATTATTACGATCCTGAGGATATAACGAGCAAATTGGTAAAATAAATTTGTCGTAATCTTTAACGGGTGCGAAGGAGATGCGCACACAAGAAAAACAGTGTTTGGGGAGATAACTCTTACAATAAAAAGTGTTCGGCTAAACAAGGTCAGTTTTTAAATCGCAATAACTGTTTGATATAATATGCAAAAATCTAAGCGACATTTTGCGAAACCACAAAGCACCGTAAGAAAAAAAAAAATAATAATCAGAACAAAATCAATAGGTCTTTCCACAGAAAAGTGGAAAGACCTAATAATTGAAAACAAATTGTTCAGAGAACAATTGAAGGTCTTTCCACATCAATGTTCTAAGTTATTGATAAGAAGTTACTTCCGGTTTACTCAAAGTTACTATTGACGTCCAATGATAGGTTTCTGCATACTTATTAAAAAAAAATATATGTTTTCTATATCCTTTTGTCTGAAATAAGGTAGATAATTTGCTACTTCTGATTGTGAAAATGTCACTTCCGGTCTTATATGATAGCTTTATTCACAGATTCCAAAAATATATGTTTTTTGTATACTTTTGCATGAAAAAAGGAGATAATTTGCAACTTCCGGTTTAGAAAATATCACTTCCGGTCTCATATGAAAGCTGTATATACACTGATTCCAAAAATACATGGTTTCTGTATATTTTTGCCTATTATAAGGGAGATAATTAGCTACTTCCGGTTTATTGAAGGTCACATCAGGTGTCAAATGATATGCGTATATATGCCGATTTAAAAAACATATGGTTTCTATGTACTTTTCCATGAAAAAAGTGCAAAAATGGCTACTTCCGGTTTACTCAAGGTCACTTCCGGTTGAGATGTTTCAAGGTCATATATCATCCACCATTTTGCAAAAGACCCTATGGCTTTATAATGAACCAAGTTGAAGTAATAATCAATTAACCTTAACTTGAAACATTTTAGGGGAAATAACTCCTATATGATGTCATCAGATTGTTTTAGACCAAATGTATCATATCTTCATCACAATATAGCAAATTTTTTGCACTAGTTCTTTTTTATATATTTTAAAAGTGTCAGAGAAAATGCAAAAGCAAGCAAAAGTCAAAATTGAGAACATGACCCTGACCTTTGACCTTGACCTCATTTTCTGTTAGGACCCAAAGACCTCAAATAAAAAGACTAGCTTTATACGGCTAACATTTTATGAGTTACAAATTTCTTTGGTAAAGGTAGATACATCCTATAAGATTTCACTGGTTGCTTCGATCAAAATCAGCCAAAAATTCCTGAGGATGTAACGAACAATTTAGAAAAAGAATTTTGTCGATATCTTTTTTGTTACGAAGGAGATGCACACACAAAACAAACAGTGAATGGGGAGATAACTCTTACAAAGAAAATTGTTCTGCTAAGCAGGGTGAAATTTAAAAGCGCATAAACTGTACAATACAATATAAGAAATATCTAAGCGACATGTTGTGAAACAAGATTTAACGCAAGAACAAAATTTGGCGGAAGAGAAAAAAAAAAATAATAATTATGTCTTTCCACATCAATTTTCTAAATTATTGATGAGAAGCTACTTCCGGTTAAGACAAAGTTACTATTGGCGTCCAGTCATAGGTTTCTTCATATTGATTCAATAAAAATATGTTTCTATATATTTTTGCATTAAATAAGGAAGATAACTGTCAACTTCCGGTTTAAAAATGTCACTTCCGGTCTCATATAATAGCTTTATTCACACTGATTCCAAAAATATATGGTTTCTATATAATTTTGGCTGTTATAAGGGAGATATTAGGTACTTCCGGTTTATTGAAGGTCACTTCCGGTCTCAAATGATAGGTTTATGTATGCGTATTTTAAAAATATATAGTGTCTAGGTACTTTTTCATGAAACAAGTGCAAAAATGGCTACTTCCGGTTTACTCCAGGTCTCTTCCGGTTGATATTTTTCAATGTCATATGTCAACCAACAGTTTGCAAAAGACCCTATGGCTTTATCATGTACACAGTTGGAGTAATAATCAATTAAATTTTAATTAAATCATTTCAGGGACAATAACTCCTATAAGATGTCATTGGATGGTTTCAGACCAAATGTATCATATCTTCATCACAATCAGGCAAACATTTTGCACTAGTTTTTTTTATATATATATCTTTAAAAGTGACAAAGATCATATAACAAGGAAAAGTCAAAATTTAGAATATGAACTTGACCTTTGACCTTGACCTGAATTTCATTTTAATTAACCAAGGACCTCAAATCAATCTACCTTAGGTCTCTATCACTTACCATTCATGCTATAGATTAATCTATCACTTATTTCAAATACAGAAGGGGAAATAACTCTCATATGGAGTCTTTGTACCGCTTCGGTCAAAATTGGACAAAACATCGTGAGGATATAATTTGGTAAAATAAATATGTCGCTTTCTTTTACGGTTACGGAGGAAATGCACTCACAAGGAAAACAGTGTTCGGGGAAATAACTCCTACAAAGAAATACACTGTGCGATATCATATACCAAACATCTAAGCGACATCTTGCGAAAGAAAATTTACACGCAAGAAATAAAAGTGGCGGAAGAAGAAGAAGAAAAAAAAAAATAAAAATCAGAACAAAACCAATAGGTCTTTCCGCAGAAAAGTGGAAAGACCTAATAATCAGAACAAACCCAATAGGTCTTTCCACAGAAAAGTGGAAAGACCTAAAAATCACAACAAAACCAATAGGTCTTTTCACAGAAAAGTGGAAAGACCTAATAATCAGAACAAAACCAATAGGTCTTTCCACTTTTCTGTGACAATAAAATTTTACATGCCGCATATCAGAATTGAAATTGACATACTAGTAAGCTATACATTTTCATCAAGTTTAAATAACTTATACACGTAAACAATATAAATATACAAACACTATTTTCACATGTGTTAATACAGAAGTTAATAATAAGTTCTTTGGTAGTAGTTAAGGAACTTGCTTTAAGCACAGAAAGATAAGTTGTAGAACGCTTACTACAGGCCAAGATGAAACGATAGTTTACGAACTTTGTTTAAGTTGTTGAGGTAGGGACCTTCAGATGTTCAGGAGAGGCCTTTAGCTGATCAGATGTGATAATGATAAGATTTTTTACTATATGAATCTCTGTGGAGCACACGCACCTAAATATATAAGAATTTATGACTTCATTCTTAATAAGTTCCGAGTAGTATTTACGTTATACCACTACCACATTGTTGGCTGCTTTGTCCCATTTCACGAAAAGAATATGTTTTCACATTAAAAAAACCGCACATCAAATGACATATTTTATGGATAAATCCAAATAATTTCAAAATTAGAGAACAACATTTGAACTCGGAATAGTTGTCTCATTTCCGATCATACCATATCACCTTATTTTTATATTAAAAATAAAAAAATATATATACAAATCAAGCTAACAAAAAGAAACCGAAGAAATCGCATAAACTCCAAAAAGATGCCGACGGGGTGCGTCGACAGGATAAGCATCTTCTGCTAGACATTTATTACCCGCCATGCGAATTCACACTCAGTCAAAATATCATAATGAGGAATAGGGCACAATCAAAGATTATGACACAGTCGGTTAAATTACAGATCTGACTAATATAATGGTATCTAAAGATCTAACACCACGAAAGCATGTTGCTTATGGGTTAGGACACCGACACGTCGTAACGGTCAATCAATTTGTGATGGTAACCGCTAAACGTAAGCAGTGTCGATTTCAGTTGTTATTTTCTAATAACTCTGTTGGAAAAGTTTTTGTGTAAGGAGCACACCCCTTGTGAAAGAAGTTCGGATAGTGTGAACATCTACGAGTGTAAAATATTTGTAAATTAACTAGAGAACTCATTATGTAAGAAAAGATCCAGCTTGCACATTGCACTAGGCACAGTAACAAATAATTAATTCTGATACAAGCAAAGCAATACATTAAATAGGGGTTTTAATTTAGTTTTCTTAAACTAGAAAAAAAATCAGGTTTTTTTCTCAGTTAATATCAAGATTCGTTAAAATCCTAACTGACTATGTTTTTTTAAATATATTGTGGCAGACATTTCAAAAATGGTGGTAGACTGATAATATTTGACATAGGGAAAAGCATTTAATACCTTTATATCAATTTAATTTCGAATCCTAGCACAACAAGATGGGTCTCAAAATTTGTGTGTTTTTTTTTAAAAGAAAAACGTATTTTTTTTACTGCAAATTCAACACCGAGAATAAATTTGGAACAAGACATTGTACCTCTATATCAATTATAATTGATCCTGTTTTTTAAACTTGAAATTCTTCGACAAAAAAAAGTTTTTTCCACATTTAACATTATTAAAAATATTGTTTATATGTGAGGGAAGGTCTCTCTTTTTGTAATGATTTAAGGGATTACAATAATTTATGTAAAACTAATTAGATGTTGATGAACATCAAAATTAGTTGGACAGTGGTTTGTTTGTATCATCACATTGCTATCGATGATAATAAATGAGTAATAAAAGATGAGTGTGATCATATTGATAATTTCCATATATATATATAAAGGTTTATTCTTCTCCTCATTGTTATGCAATGATATGTGCATAACACTCGGCATTTTACTTTGCAGTAAGTACACAGGGTGGTTAATTTTAATACATGTACCTTTCTTTATTTACAACAGCTTATTCCCTTAAATCTAACATAAGAAATAGAATGAAAAAATAATGTTTGCGTTATATCGCACAGGTTTGCCTTATTTCGCAAATGTTTGCGTTAGTTCGCAAAGGTTCGCATTATACGCAATTGTTTGTGTTATTTCGCAAAAGTTTGCATTATAACGCAAACATTAGGAGACATATAAGAAAACAAATGTATGGGACTTTTACGCTTCCGTAAAATAACGACAAAAACGAAGTTAAATCTTAAATGACATTGCCTGTTTATCTATTTATTCATGGGTAGATCAAAACATTTTTTTTAGACTCATCGTTAAAGGCCATACGGTGACTGTTAGTTCTTATCCTCTACGTATTTTGGTCTATAGTGGACTATTGTCTCATTTGCAGTCTTACAGCATTTTCGTTTTATAGTTATTATATGAATATCTTTCGACAAAACCGTATTAATATATAATAGATATCTACCCAGTATATAATACTGCTTCCTGTTTGTTTTCATTAGAAATACGAGATTGCAAGTGTCGTCCGTATCATACTTATTTATTATGACATTCTTCTATTGAGTATTTATACCTTGTTATGAATCCAGGAGTTTCGTACATATTGTGCCGAATGTAGGTTTATAATTTATTATAATTACTTACCATACACCACTAGATCGGTATAAACATTGTTTTACCTTTTTAGTTTAATATTATTTCTATTTCTTTCGAATGTAAAATGGTAGAAAGAAAAACAGTTGATGAAACCCATTTGAATAACGTATACAGGATGTACAATGATATATTAAAATGTTTATAGAAGTTGGATCTTTGAACGTGTAGTTGCATATACATTGTACACAAAGATACTGTTAAATGAAATTAGATATCCTGCATTTATCATGCTTTTCAATTATATATGGTCGAATCGCAGAAAGATCCCTGTTTTAAAGTATTGACAACTACAAATCTGCATTGACAATAATATATTGGTGTACATTAGATACACCCATTTGGACTAACGCCCTCAAGGTGTATATAAAACAAACAAGTATAAATTAATGTCTACAGAAATGGAAATAATACATGTACATGTAACTGTGCGTATTGCTTTTTGTTTCTTTATTCTACATTGGCTAGAGGTATAGGGGAAGGGTTGAGATCACACAAAACATGTTTAACCCGGCCGCATTTTTGCGCCTGTCCCAAGTCAGGAGCCTCTGGCCTTTGTTAGTCTAGTATGTTTTTTAATTTTAGTTCACTTATATGTTTTGGAGTTTAGTGTGACGTCCATTTTTACTGAACTAGCACACAATTTTAGTTAGGAGCCAGCTGAGGACCACCTCCGGGTGCGGGATTTTCTGCATTGAAGACCTATTGGTGGCCTTCGGCTGTTGTCTGCACTTTGGTCAGGTTGTTGTCTCTTTGACATATTCCCCATTTTCATTCTCATTTTTATATGTAACACATGGTTAGAAGATGTCAGGAATTATGTACAATTGATTCATAATAGCTTAATATTCGATGAAGTTGAAATTAAAATTGCGAAAAAAAAAAAACAGATATCAAATGATAAGTTGAACAGTCATAATAGTCAGAAAAATAAAAATATAACTATGATGAATATAAACAATAATAAAATATTGATACAAACATTATTTTCTCTTAATTCAAAAACGATAAAATCCATATATCATGTGTTTATATTCTACATTATGAGTAAACAGGACATCTGAAAACATACCATATAGCTTTGATTTATCGAAAAATACAAGATTGTGCATTATGTTTTTTAATACAAACTGGGAACCTGTCTACAATCTAAATTATGCAAGAAAAAAGAAGCATAACAAAAAAGCAGCGTATTTGTTAACGAATGATAATCTTCTGAATATACGACATTCTTCACAATCTATATTATAATCTAATCAGATTTGGGAGACACACTCCTGTGGAAAAACGTTCTGTATGATAGGCTTGCAATTATAGCATAATACTTAGCTACATTATTAGAAACAGATATTTGCGATGATTATTAAAGGGACATTATGTTACTATTCTTATCGTTATGAAAGTGTTAAAACTTTGCTATTCAAAACTATTTACTTAATTAAAGATTAGAAGGGATATTAAGCAATAATTGGAAAAAAACACAGTATATCATCGATATAAAGTATTTGATATATCATTGTTATAATTTATTTATTGTGTACATGTATCGTTAATGATACAGTGCCCTCGTAAGAAAGGTCGTTGGCAAATATCTAGACGTTTTATACATATTGTGAAAATTGATCTAGAAAAAAAAACAAATGTTAAACTCTTTAAATAAATTTATTTTCAACTTGTTATATGACGTAATTGGAATCTTATTTTTTCAAAGTCTTTCATTTTTTGACTACTCTGTTTTTCAAGCACACCGGTCTATTCACTTTCGTTTAAACTTTTAATATATTAAAATATTGAAATGTCTAGGTGAATATTATAAATTAACTAAGTGTGATCAGGGGCGTTGTTTATCGAAGCTGTCTTAGGATATGTCCTAAGATCTACCTTTGAAATAAATTAAGTTTACTTTGAGTACCGACTTACTGTATATCGAAGCTATCCTAGCTAGGATGTGGCCTCACCACTTTTCTAAGTGTTACAGATAAGAAAACTGGGACTTAAACAAAATTTGTTTTTAGAATTCATCGAATTTCACCTAGAGTAATACATTCTAAGATTAAGTGTCCGATTCCCCAAAACGTGTCTATTCTCCCCAAACGTGTTCGTAATATTCAATATTGCCCAAACGTGTCCGATAATTGTTATCGCCAAAACGTGTCCACTGTTAAACGCCAGAACGTCTCACGTCTTTTAGCACTAATACATGTATGTCCTTAAATTTTGACTGAAATTGCTTATTGTTCAGTTGCAATTATTTCATGCTCATTTAGAGCGAACATACAAACAGTTCTAGTGTAGTTGAATTAATTGTTTACTATGTAAATGTAGTGTTTACTAATAAACTCTGATGATGCCTTTTATATTAATCCCACGGCGAGCTTCAGCAGACTTTACTACCTGTTATCAACAGTTCTGGTATTTTAAAAACCGTTCAAATCAAAAACTGTTATCAGGTTTTTTAATAAATTTTAGGTTTCGAGCATCACTAACGACCCACAAACAAGAGCCATAACGTCCAGTGCCAAATATTTCATGCATTATTTCAACGACATTATGTTAACAATAAATACTGAAGATAGCTTGATTGGTATGATTGCCAATTAGACAACTCTCTACAACAGACAAATGACACAGAAATTAACTACTATAGATCACCGTACTGCCTTCAATAATGAGCAAAGCCCATATCGCATAGTCAGCTATTAAAGGCCCCGAAATGACAATGTAAAACAATTCAAACGAGAAAACTAACGGCCTGATTTATGTACAAAAAAACAAATAAGTAACACATAAACAAACGACAACCACTGAATTACAGGCTCCTGACTTGGGACAGGCACACACATGCATAATGTGGCGGGGTTAAACAGGTTAGCGGGATCCCAACCATCCTCCAAACCTTGAACAGTAGTGTAACAGTACAACATTAGAACAAACTATAAAAATCAGTTGAAAAAATCTTAACTCGTCAGATGGATATAAATACAAATACAACTGTACACAGAGTGGACGTGGCAGGGTACTTGTACATCCCAACAACAAAAAGACAATATAAGTACAGATCTGAGAGTACTCGCAGTAACTGACAGCTAGTCTAAAGCCACTTGCAACTAATAAAAAAAATCATGCATCTAAGACTATTAGTAAATCTATAGGCGGGTTCTTGTCTCTTTGACACATTCCCCATTTCCATGCATAATTTTATACAATACTTTCACGAATGTTTAATACAATTTAGTTCAGACTAAAACAATTTACTCTGTAATAGCGCTTTATTTTCACATTATGTAAACATGAAACTATGTTAAAATATAATGTTATATCTAAAGAAAATTGCAGTTAATGAAAGTATAAGCCTGAAGATTCCATACGTTTCAGCCATTGGCCTTTTTATTGGAATTAAATAACTTACAATCATAACGCTTAGATTCATTACGTATAACTACAACTTTACCACGCTTTTTCTCTTTTAATTTTTTTTATCGTTTGTACACATTGTTAAGTCTGTCAGGTCCTCACGTTTTTATTTATTTTATTCGAAGGTCTTTTTAGTTTTTTGATAAATTGCTGTGCCAAATACTCTTTTTTTTTTGCAGTGACTTTTAGATTTTTCATTTATTCTGGAATGATGTAGCAATATAAGTTTGAATCAAATCATGTTTTCATACGAATGTCGGTTATTTCAAAGACTGTCCACTAAACATCATTTTTATTTTGAAGTATTCTATAAACATGCTTAACTATCAAATCTTCTATTTTTACTTGCAGCTTGACTCTTTCAAATCGCACTTTACTTTCGTAACTCGCAACTCGACTTTCTATATATAAATAAGAAATGTAGAATTTTTTTCAGTTCGATAATGACTTTCTTTAAATTTGTTGCCTAACAATGTAAATTTGTGGTTGTATTTTTTACTTTCAAACTTTACGTCTTTAGGAAATTTAATCAATTTTTAATAAAGTCATCTATATCTGTCATAATTCAATAGAAACCCTTCAAAAGAATACGGGAATTCAAGGCTTAAGTTTTTACCAGAGATACCGCTATGAATATAGAAAGATGTGAGAACAGAGGGCTATGAAATTAATAAACAATATTTGGTGTGCTAATGATATCGTCAGGTACCAACCTTCATTAATTTTTACTTGATCTGTACGCAGCAGTAATACTAGGACTGATAGTTGATGGTTTACGTCCAGTGTCAAATATGTCATGCATGTACAGGATGCGATATGTTGATTTTAAAAGAAAGGCCTGTTCCGTTTGAAGGTTAGGAATTGGAGACAGCCACTGCTAGGGTATTGATAAGGACAGATATTTATCTAGCAATATTTCACCAGCATGTCAATCCTCAGGAACATATAGACATAAAGCATCCATCCAAGTTCCGATCGAATGTGGCTGCGTATTTATACATCCCGCACAGTTATAAACGGACGTCCATCTCAAGCAAAGGTTACGATACCAGAATATAAGACGTTCAGCAGTTTTATTCAGAAAATAGACTAAAGTGTAAACAAAATCGATTGCTATTCAGGAAATATTAATAAGAATTGGAAATTTAAGACACTAGGCAATTTCAAACACGGACTTAATTAAGTCCGATTGAAAATTTAAATGCATCTCAAAATGTATATGTACATATACGTGCACACATTGACACATTCTCAATATAAAAACACTAATACCCTTTCATTGAACAATTATGTCCTGCTACTTAATCAACTCATAAAATCTATTTTCTTATTCTATATAAATGTATATTGTAGCATACTGTTTGAAAGCGGCAAACATACATTTGTATATATTCAATCGTACGGTCTTGAACTATGAGCAATACCAGTAGAGTTTACTTTACTTAATAAGACACTGGTACAACATAATGTGAAATATGCTTTTCAAAAGAGCAAACCAACGATCAAATATATGTTAAAAACTATAAAAAAAAAGTAATTAACGACCACTGCTAGTTTCGGACAGACATAATAAATATTATAACAGGTTTAATCATATTTTGAACGCTTAATCCTCCCTCATCTAGTGACAGGCGTGTTGTGGCAGTACTCTTGTCATGCTTTAAGTTTAAAATAAATCATATTCTATAAACCGCTATACAGTATGGGTTTTCCTCAATGTTAAAGGCCGTGGTGTTGACTATATATATATATATAGAAGTCTATAAAAAGGACCAACCAGCAAATTTACTATGTACCGGATCGTCTAGAATAGACGATACTATGCAGATAAGGAAAAAATTATAAGAGTCTAGAGATTTGCACAACGATACTAATATAAGATGGTATTATACGAAGATGTTGTTATTAAATCGTGTTGACAAATATTTCGGCTTAACAAATATTATATATATATTTTTACAAAACGCATTTGGATAACAGGTCGAACAACAAATGTTCTTAAACCCTGCTGACTGCCATTGGCGATTGCCAAATAAACGGATCACCGATGTAATAAATGGATCTTAATCAAAAATTTAATACTAAACAGAAAACAATAAACTTGCGGAAAAGATAATATACCACAAACAAAAGGTGCAAAGGTTTTTGTACACCATATCCGGATTTCGACAATTAATGTCTCTTCAGTGATGTTAGGAATCGAAACGGTATTTGGAAGGCCATATAATCTACCTCAATTTAGGATAGACTCTTGAATTTTGAAAGAGTCGAAATAGGATAAACGGATCATATAAACCCGAAGGCAAATATAATTCAAGCCCAAACGAAAAAATATAAACAAGTCTTAATTGAAAACAACGTTCAAACCTATGATTGCGTTGGATAAAAACGCAATTTTTATATGTGTGCATGCAAAACAAATTTCTTGGTAGAAGGGTCTAAATACAGCACAAACAACATTTTCCGAAAGACCAAATGAGTGAAAAAGTATATTTTAACAAAACGCATTTGACTAGCAGGTCGAACAACTGATGTTCTTAAACCCTGCTGACTGCCATTGGCGATTGCCAAATAAACGGATCACAAAATATAACAACATAGATCTTATTATTAATTTATTACCAAACAGAAAACAATCAACTTGCGGAAAAGATGGTATACCGCAAACATGAGGTGCAAAAATTTGTACACCATATCCGGATTTCGACAATTAATGTCCCTTTAGTGTATATATATATACAACTCGTCTTAACATCAGCCCAACAATGTATGTGAAGCCAAGGTGGTCGAGTGGTCTAGCGCGTCGGATACAGTGCAGGCGATTTGGTGTCACAATATTTCAGTAGCATGAGTTCGAATCCCGGCGAGGGAAGAACAAAAAAATTGCGAAAGCAAATAACAGATTTAACCTAGATGGGCTGATGTTTAGACGAGTTGTATATACAGAATGTACAGTAACACAGCCATGTATCACCATCACTGCTGGTGATCCGATGAATAAATCTGTTGTAGAGTTGTCACTTGTTCAGACGTACTTATGTATATATAAATATATAATTGCATGCATGTTCTTTGTTTCAAGCTCGTTAGAAGTTTTCTTGAATACATGTAATGTTTAATAAATGAGGTTAACCAATCAAATCACTCACATTGCATTCCGATGACGTTTTCATTTGGTCAACAGGCTATAAATTGCCAAATCGTGCTACTTTTTTTTTTCACTTGCGGACAAAAAAACTGATTTTTTAAGAACATTAATTGACATTTATTTTGCGTCCAACTTATATCTTAAAGAGATGCATAAGCGTTCAATATTTTAAGATGTCAATTTGCCTGTTTTAGATGACTCCATCTTGCGATAGTTAAAATTGTGTAGCTAGACAAATGTCTGAAATTGTTTACCAACATACCTTAGCAAAATACGTATATCGGTAAAAAAAAATGACTTTAGTTCAATGTAATGTATTTCCTTTTAAGGTTTCTTGTATTCATTCAGTCAATTGGAATTTAGAAATATTTGTTCTCCTTTTTGTATAAAAAAATAATGACCTGTTTTGCAGACATAACTGCACCCCCTTCCCCTCCCCCTAAAAAATAAGGAAAGGAGACAACGTACGTCTAGTTCACAAAGGATACACAAATTTATGTTCCTCAATATATGAATGATTGTTGGTTGCACAACGTCCAGTGGCAAATATTGCATGCATATTTAGGACGATTTCTTGTCCTTTTTTTACTAAGAACAACATTGATAGTACTATTGTTTTTATAAGCAAGTAAAAAAGAAAACAAACCATTGTAGTTTCCTACATATATTAACTGTATAATTAATCTGCAATCTGGTCATTTGTCAATTTTTTTGTCATTGAGTTACTGTCTTGTTAATGCATACGACATTTTTCTTTTTATTCATATTTAAAGTCTGTCCTTGATGACACTTTGTTTTCATAATATTTGCTTAATATAAAAGGACGACCATTTGATTTTCTCTGGGGATATAGGAGGATTAAGAAAATGATATCAAATGGTCGTCCCCTCTCTGTAAGTGTCCAAATTAAAAAGTATGATTTAACAATAAGAGGAAAACACAAGAATAATTTTAAAGATAATATGTTCACAGCAGCTATGATAATAATAAATTACATGAATGAATTTGTACGAAAGCATTACAAAAATATCTACTTTTTAGACATAATATAAACAAATCATTATATATATATATATATATATATATATAACGAGATCTACTCTTACATCGTTAGGTTGATTTTCTAGGCACTTTATATATACAGTACATATATCATTCGTAAATATAGCTCAACATGCAGACTTCTTATACGTTCAGGTATTTCACATCCAATTTTTTATGGAAATATTCTTTATAAAGCACAAAAATTTCAGTATTCACCTCTGAAGCTAACAAAACTTTTAAATAGACTTATTAAGAAGGGATATAGTTACGATACTGTTGTCAGGTCATTAAAGATTGCATATTTTGGCGTTAATATTGATTCACTTATAGGGTCTTTGCATCGGCACTAAACACATTTATTTAAAAACCAGTTGTTGGCATGACACGGGTTATGTTCTTCTCATATATGTTATGATGGTATGATACTAAACCCCTAACGGGAAGGATTGTGCCTGATATTCATATGATGAAGACATAATCTTTCAATCAGTTTAATTGAAGTCTGGAGCTGGCATGTCAGTTAACTGCTAGTAGTCTGTTGTTATTTATGTATTATTGTCATTTTGTTTATTTTCTTTGGTTACATTTTCTGACATCAGACTCGGACTTCTCTTGAACTGAATTTTAATGTGCGTATTGTTATGCGTTTACTTTTCTACATTGGCTAGAGGTATAGGGGGAGGGTTGAGATCTCATAAACATGTTTAACCCCGCCGCATTTTTGCGCCTGTCCCAAGTCAGGAGCCTCTAGCCTTTGTTAGTCTTGTATTATTTTTAATTTTAGTTTCTTGTGTACAATTTGGAGTTTAGTATGGCGTTCATTATCACTGAACTAGTATATATATTTGTTTAGGGGCCAGCTGAAGGACGCCTCTGGGTGCGTGAATTTCTCGCTGCATTGAAAACCTGTTGGTGACCTTCTGCTGTTGTCTGTTCTATGGTCGGGTTGTTGTCTCTTTGACACATTCCCCATTTCCATTCTCAATTTTATATATAATTATATCCGAAATATCTGAAATTTGTTCATGATTTAATAATTTTTTTTGTGATGTTGTACCCTTTTAGACTTGTTATATATATATATATCATGTATATATATATATATATATGTTATATTATATAGTTTGTTTTACTGAATAAAAATAAAGATCCCGCCAGAATTTTTAGATCAAGGATAGGCTTGGCATTTGATATCTTTGTGGTTAGAAAACCCCATTCATGCAGTTACAACAGTTTTGACATGATTAATTTGATGTAATCAAGATAAACTGCTGACTTCTATATTCCCAGACTATAAGTACATGTGTAACAGTTAATCGGTATAGTATTGAAAACACACAAATGATATATTTTGCAGTCGCACTTGATTTATACAACGAATCCTATCTTACAAAAGTCTTGGCTTGATAATTGATGCAAAATAGTTTGAATGATACATCCACTTCGCTTTCTTTCTCTCGCTTGCATTTAAAAAGATGAATTTATGGCAGACAAAAGTTTCGAAAAGGATACCTATATAATTAACTTTTTAAATAAAATGGTTGAAACTATCGTTTTTAAATTATTCGTTTATTTAATTACTTTTAATATTAATTGGAATTGGGGTTCGCGTGAAGAGGTAATGAGTAGATAGCATTTTTTTTTAGATGAGGGGGGGGGGGGGGGGAGGGGGTGATGAAAATGATATAACGGTTACCTATAGCTATAATATATACCTTTTATTTCAAACATTAAGATTTTAGAATAAGTACCGTGTAATTATAAATAGTTTTTACAAAAGACAGATGTAATGCCATTCAGTGATATTACAATTTAATTAGATGTTCTATAGGAAGATGAGAATATCAGATGACTTAACTAATGTTTGCATGTTTATATTTACATAACAAAATCCGGTCGATCAATAGTTTTTAATCAATTTGCGTTTACTTGGAGATTTGAAGGGGGACATCAATACTTAATTGATAGAGGTGCCGCTGAGGTTCTTTTCATATAATTTATTTTAAAAAATGTTCACCTTTGTCAATAAATGGTAATTTTATGGATAACAAAACAGTCATAACACCAAGAAAGTTACCGTGAGGGCTTTTCATATAATTACAAGTAATGTATCATGTATATTTCTTATAGTTTTCCCCACGTATACTTATATTTTGAAGCCGGAAAATGTATAACCTATTCCAGCGGCACGTCCTATCACCTTGTATGTAGAACCTATCCCCCCTTTTTTTTCAAGTCAACCGACTGATTTAATGATGGGGAGTGAAAATAAATATACTGCTGGCCTGGTAAGAACTGTTGATAAATAATCTGATACAAGGTGGGATTAGAATATTTTGCAACACAAAATGCAGGAAACAATAGTGAACAGAAGGTTAAGCTTTTCTCTGACTGTCAACGCAGTCTTTGTACTAAAACCAAGGTGAATGTGTTCTGATTGATATTTAAGGGCATACAATACAGTTTCGATCCCACAATGAATACATTTTACCAAAATTTGCATACAAGTTATTTTACAATTCAATTATGTAATAAAAAGTATACCTTATTATAGAATTAAATTATACGAAAAGAACCTCAGCGGCATCCCCTGTCACTGAATTAAGTATTTTAGTACCCCCCTTCCCTAATCTACGAAGTAAGTTACACACAAATTGATTACAAACTATTGACTGGATATTGTTCTGTAAATATAAACATGCAAAAATTAGGTAGGGAACGACAATTTAACTTCAAAAGAGATTTTTTTCTTTGAAAAAACAGTATGAAGCCAAGATTACAAAATTATCTTTTCTACCAATAGGAAAATAATGTAAAAAACAATCTTACTAAGGGCAAAAGAATAGCATGAAATTGTAATAATTAGAAAAATAGTTAATCTAGAGGAAGCGGGATAATAACCTTTACCGTTGGTCACTAAATAAGCATAACTCATAGAAAAGATCTGAAAAAACCAACATTTTAGTCCACTCAAACATTTTTGTGTGCGTCTTTTAATGCTTTTAGTCTCTATCGCATGTTCAGGAGGATACAGCACAGAACATGCGGTATGTGGTTAAATAAAGATAACAAAAATTGAATCCATTCATCTATATGTTAAAATGTTTTAATTTGTGTGTGTATGTGTCTGGTGGGCTATACATATACTTCTTTATATTTTTGTTGTTTTTTCATATTCTTTCTTCTGAATACAAATATATATATAAGCACACCAGTATTCTCTTTTCTTTTGACATATTTACCTCTACCCTTTATGTTTTTGCCTTTTATCCACTTTTTGTGTGCCCTATACTCTCTATTTCTGCCCATAATTCTGTATTTTGTTAACCCCATCAAGCCTCTTTTCTTTTTTGTCACATACAAATATATTTCCTACATTTTAGCTTAATTTTAGACTTGAACAAATGTAATGAAGAAAAATGCACTTTTCAATTTGTTTGGTCGTTATTATTATGAAACACCGAAAATAGTACCTCAACTACATTTTATAACGAAACTAGATTTAAAAAAAAACCAAAATGAATGATATGAAAGATTTTGAAGAGCTTCCATGAATATCAAAATTAGAAATATGCTACAATTTAATTACAGTTCCATGTAAAGGCCTATTGGTTTGTAGAAATGAATGACTAGTAATAACTATTTCCCAATTGTATAGAGCATGACATATGGTATAGACTATTGTTCAGTGTATGTTCACTGGTGTTAATATGTCCTTTGATTGAGTTAAGCTATTTCAGTTGATATTTTATAGTGTGTCTTTCTATGTTGTGATGTTACACTATTGTTTCAGAAAAAGGGTGAAGGATTGGTACTATTAAAACGTTTAAACCCGCTGCATTTGTTTGTACCTGTACTAAGTCAGGAATCTGATGTTCAGTAGTTGTCGTTTGTTGATGTGGTTAATAAGTGTTTCTCGTTTCTCGTTTTTTATATAGATTAGACCGTTGGTTTTCCCGTTTGAATGGTTTTACACTAGTAATTTTTGGGGCCCTTTATAGCTTACTTGTTCGGTGTGAGCCAAGGCTCCGTTTTGAAGACCGTACTTTGACCCCAAATGGTTTACTTTTATAAATGTTGACTTGGATGGAGAGTTGTCTCATTGGCACTCATACCACATCTTCTTATATCTATGTATTGAAAACCATTTGCTATAGATGGTTTTTGGCTTGTGAGTTGTTGTATTTTTTGCCTTTTGGGTATTATATTATTTTCTTATTACATATAATTCATCTTCCTCAAATCTTATTTAAGTCATACTCTGACACCAAAGAGCACTTTTGCAACTCTATGATTGATTGATAGATTGTTGGTATTTAACGCCACATTCATCACTATTGGCTCTTTATATTGATGAAGGAGCCGGCGTTCCAGGAGAGAACAACCGACCTTCGGCAAGAAAACTGGCATGCAATTCTATTCAATTAAGATGAGAGTCAAACGCAAATGTTTCATGGGGGTTTGAACTCACAATCTCAAATTGACAGTACAGCCGAGTCCAACCAAAGATTTGAACATTGCTATTTGATGCGTCTTAATTGAGTACGTGTCCTTTAGGAGTAGGAGCAAACACTAGTCGGATCGGAGTCAGAGTAACGTGTTACACATGTAATGTTTACTGTCTTCCAATCGATTTATTTGTGTCCATATTTTTTTAATGAACTACTCTGTTATAGCGGGAAAATGTTCTTACAATTGAAGAGTTCCGTTTTAGAGTGTTTACAAATTGTCTCATGATTGGGAAATTTCAACCTTGTCTTAAAAAAATTGCCTCATTTTACGGAATGGATTTACACCTACAAATATAATGCATTAAATAACTTATATAACAACCACTGACGAGAAAGCGACCCTTCATGGAGACGCTTGATCAAGTGTGCGCTTTATTAAATACGACTCTATCCTAAGGCAAATACTCTATTACCTTGACGGAGACGCTTGATCAACTGTGCGCTTTATTAAATACGACTCTATCCTATGGCAAATACTCTATTACCCTTCACGGAGACGCTTGATCAAGTGTGCGCTTTATTAAATACGGATGGTTGTTATGTACAAGACGCCATAGTTTATTACTTTGAATTTGAAATTTAATCGACAGTAATAACAGAACATTCAGTATAATAAATTAAATAACACATATCTGAGAGGGTGATAGAGCAGATTGTTACCTCTCGAAAAGACATTGTCAACCTTGGCTTCGCCTCAGTTGACAATGTTTTCTCGGGGTAACAATCTGCTCTATCACCCTCTCAGCTATGTGTTATTTATATAATGTCAAGCGATGCCGACCCATGGGTAATAAAGAACGTAAACACGATATGATTACCTACAAATTCATTAAAAGAAGCACATATATGCTGTTCTTTTTTATGAAACAAAAATAATCTGGCCTATTCAGTTGCTAAAAAATATTATGACTTCATCTACAGCAAGTATGACATGTATGATGTTATTTTTTCTTCGCTCGCTAAAAAGATTATCCACACATTGTCAGATTGTAGTGTACTAGTACCTCACTTTCAAGATCTATGGACAAACCGACATACAGGACAGGACACACTTGTTAAACCTTAACCGAACACTTAAACAAATATTTACATAGAAGACATTTATGATAAAATATCGAAAGGACAAAATAGAAAAAGAATTTAAAAATCAAATGCTAAGAGTGTGTAATAGTATATATAGGATTGGTTCATTCAAATGTTGAAAAAAAAAATTCTTGCTTTGGATTGGCTGAAAAAAATATTCTTGCTCGGTTTGCATGATAAAAAAAATCTGGCTTGATATAAGAAAGAAAGTCAAATGGTCCATGTCTAATTGAATGAAAAAAATCTAATGGTTTTTCATGAGTTAGATCATTTTACCAAAACTTCAATCAAAAAATCATTAAAACTATGTATGTAAATAGTAAATAATAATAAGTCAGTGTTTGAAATATTTGTTAGAAATTTCAAACTTTTTGTTAGTAGGAATGAGCAGCTGAGACGCCAAGTACCCAACCCTTTTCATATATTTTGTTTAAAAAAATATATACCTTATCATACACAATTAACAAAAAAAAACAGACCTATATACAGCTTACTGTTTGGTGTGAGCCAAGGTACCGTGTTAAAGACCGTACGTTGACTCAACTTGCTACATGTCCCTTCCTTATTATTTTTATTTTCAATTTTCTCCTTTAACAATTTTACTACTACAACTAAGAGATTACCATCATACTGACATTTGCAGAGAAAGGTCTGTTTCTAAGGACAATCAGTATACTGACAGTTTTCAGTAAATATATAGATTAGTAAGAAAGAAATAAAAGAAAGGGAATTGTAGCAAGTCTATTTTTTGGCCTATAATGGTTTACTTTTACAAATTGTGACTTAGATGGAGAGTTGTCTCATTGGCACTCATACCACATCTTCTTATATCTATAGATATATTTGGATATATTTCATCTTCTGGTACATAACTATGTAGATTTTTTGGGGTTCCGCTCATCGTCAGGTTCTTGTTTAGAAGCAACGCAGTCGTAATACTAGACGTGTTACGAAAAGGTATATACTCGACGCTGAGGTTGGCAAATAAGACTTAAAATGAGTAGACTGTGTCAAAACATTGATTTTCGATTAAAACAGGTAAAATTCAATTTGAGTTATGTTAACCGGGTATCCTACACACAAATCTTGATTCATTAAAAGTTATACAAATTGAGTATAATCAGTTTCTGATATCATTGCTTTGGATAGATCATAGGATGGGCAAGGTGTGAGTATTTGTGTTTGTGGGGGGGGGGGATTTTTTTACTTTATTCATTACGATATCAATCTGTCACTCCACTACTGTACCTCGTTCCGAAAACCATGAAATATTTGTAATTGGACCAAAACATCCAAACAACATTCAATATAATATAATAAATCTAGGCAAAACCCGCATAAAGCTCTACAGTCTGATTGAATTGTTTTTGGATGTCTCCATAGGCTTCCACCGATTTTGGAAGTTGAAAAAGCATGAAATATTTGTCACTGGACGAAAAAAAAACAAACAACTCTCAATCAATCTCTGCAAAACCTGTACAAAATTATACATTCTAGTTGATTTTTTTGCAGATTTCTTCATAGGCTTCCACTGAATTTTTCAGCGTCTAATAGCGTGTTTCAAGTATACCTTACACCCGAACGATAATTGCAAGTTTATTTTTTACATTATATTTTTTCTGCTCTTGTTCTACACGTAGCTCTAAATTGATGGCGCCAATAGAGGATAACGAACGGAGAACGACATGCGGTATTTCTATTTTACCTAATATTCAATAGCTATTCATTAGAGCTGAGTCTCTAATCCCTAGCCATAAAAAACTACCAAAACAATGGGTCGGAAAGTGGGTACCGAAATGCGTATTATATCGTATTTGGCTTTATTTGCATATTTCAAAGTATGAATTTAGATTTAACACCTTCACTCATTGAGTATAAATTTTAGCAGAATCAAGAGGTCTCAGTTAATATCAGCAATGTAACAACAAGAACAGTCAACATTCAACCACATGCTTTACTATGCGAAATACAGCCTGTATCTATCCAGAACAATATTGAATCTGAAAACTTGGAATTTACTCCACCTCTTTTAGAACAAGTTAAAGTCAGTACTGCTAACCTAACAACTCAGGAATTTGAACAAGGAAAACAACTTATTCGTGATTACACCGATATATTTTTAAAAGGCGACTCAGATATGGGACATACCACTCTTGTACAACATAAAATAGAACTTGAAAATGATAGACCGTTTAAACACAGACACAGGCGAATACCAACTTCAGTGTTTGAAGAAGTCCGATCCCACTTACAGCAATTAATCCAAACAGGAATTATAAGGAAATCACACAGTCCTTTCTCATCAAATGTTGTTTAAGTAAGGAAGAAGGATAAGAATTTGAGAATGTGTGTGGATTTTAGACAACTTAACCGGAAATCTCGTCTTGACGCATATGCTATTCCTCGTATAGAGGAAATACTCGACTGTCTAGCAAAAAATAAGTATTTTTCTACAGTCGATATGAAATCATGCTATCACCAAGTAGAGATTTACGAACCACATAAAGAACGCACAGCTTTTACTGTAGGCCCTTTATGATTTTTTGAATTTTGTAGAATGCCGTTTGGATTATCGAACTCGCCTGCCACTTATCAGCGTTTAATGCAAGATTGCTTAGGAGACTTACACCTGAAATTATGTTGCATATTCATAGATGACATCATTATATTTTCTAGGACATTTGAAGAACACATGGAGATATTGAAACTTGTTTTTGATAGAATTAGGAATGCTTGTTTGAATTTGGCACCAGCAAAATGTACCTTCTTCAAATCAAAGGTTAAGTATGTAGGCCATATAGTCTCAGAGGAAGGAGTTGAAACTGACTCAGACAAAATAGAAAAAAATTAAGAATTGGCCAACACCGAAAACACCAGAGGAAATGTGACAATTTATTGGTATTGCAGGATATTACCGTAGATTTATAAGAAAATTTAGTCAGTTGTCTAAACCTTTAACCGAATTAATGCCAACACTAGCTAAAAAGAACAAAAAGAACAACCGTACTCAAAAACTTGGACATGGGGAGGAAAACAGGAAATTGCATTTGGAAAATTAAAGGAACTTTTATCAACAGCACCAATTTTAGGATATGCGGATTATACAAAACCTTTTGAATTAAACACAGATGCTAGTGGATCAGAATTAGGTGCCGTATTATATCAACATCAAGAAGGACACAACAGAGTTATAGCATATGCAAGCCGAGAACTATCGAAATCAGAAAAGAATTATCCGGCACACAAATTAGAATTCTTGGCACTTAAGTGGTCAGTTTGCGACAAATTTCACAGCTATCTTTATGGACATGCATTCAGAGTATTAACCGATAATAATCCACTCACCTTTGCTTGAACAACTGCCATCTTAGATGCCACAGCACATAGGTGGTTAGCTGCTCTTTCAGTTTATGACTTTGATATTACATACCGTCCTGGCAAAAACAACTCAGATGCAGATGGTTTATCAAGGATACCAACAAACAAAGAGACAAACATACCAAAGGAATCGATTAAAGCTATATGTGGATTTATTTCAACACCATTAATGGAAATTCTATCAATTTCACAAGAAGTAGGTGATGGAACAACAGTAGACACTCAACATCAGATTTACAACGACATAGATTGGGTAACTATACAACATCAGGATAAAGAACTTCAGCCATGGATTGAATGCATTAAACTTAGAAAGTAACCGAAGAAGAGAGAAATCATACAAAGTCCGTTACTCAGACAGTTTGAACATCTGAAACTTTTCAACAACATCTTATACCGAGAAGTAACAGAAAGAAATGGCCAAATACTTCATCAGCTTGTACTACCATCAGATTATGTAAAAACAGTATTGGAGGCACTACATAATGAAGTGGGACACCCTGGACGTGATAGAACAACCTCATTATTGCGTGATAGATTTTATTGGCCAGGTATGTCGGAAGGATATTGATAACTGGATTGAGAACTGTGATCGTTGTATCAAAGGGAAAAAAATCAACCATCTAGAGCACCATTGGTAGGTATTACGACTTCACAACCTTTGGAATTAGTATGCATAGACTTTTTAACTTTGGAACAATCAATAGGAGGACATCAGCATATGTTTGTTGTGACAGACCATTTCACCAGGTACGTTCAAGCTTATCCGACAAGGAACCAGACAGCTAAAACTACAGCAGAAGTTCTATTTCACCAGTTTATTGTCCATTACGGAATACCGAAACGCATTCATTCAACAGGAACTTTGTAAACTTTTGGGAACTAAAAATCTAGAACAAAACCTTATCATGCTATGGGAAATGGAATGACTGAAAGAATTAACCGTACTTTACTCTCTATGTTAGGAACTTTGGAACCAAATCAAACATTTAGTTGGAAATTACATGTAGAATCACTTGTGCATGCGTATAACTGTACAAAACATGAATCAACTAATCAATCACCATACTTTTTAATGTTTGGCAGAGAACCACAATTACCTATCGATTTAGCTTTTGGATTAGTTACAGAAAAACAACGGAAAACCGCAAAAAAAATATGTTAACGAATTAAGGGAAAGGCTAGTAAAGGCTGATGAATTAGCAGCTGCACACTCTAGGAATGCTCAGGCAAAACAAAAGGAAAGAAATGATTTAAGAGCAAGAGGTGCAGCTATTGAAAAAGGAGATAAAGTTTTAGTAAGAAAAGTTGCGTTTGATGGAAAACACAAACTTGCTGATAAGTAGGAGGACGAATCGTATATAGTTATTTCACAACCGAATTTGGAAATACCAGTTTTCAATGTGAAAAAAAGGAAAATGGAGAAGGCAGATTAACGACTCTCCATCGAAATTTATTACTACCTATTGGCCATATTTCAGATCAAACCGTAACAACTTTACCGAAACCGAAACCTAGAATAAAACTAAAGAAATCACCACCGAAACCTAAATCAGTCATAATTACAAACACACCGGACTTAGCTTCTGAATCTTCATCAGAGGAGGAATATTATTTTGTACCATCTATTATAACAGACAGTGCTCCAACAAGCACTGATGATACTGCTGTATTACAGGAATTAGAAACAGAACAACATTATACAACAGAATCAGTTGGGGACGCCCAATCTGATATTCAGGAAATCAGAGATGATTCTGAAATCGGAAGCGCTTCTGGAATTAATGAATCGGATCATGAATTATTGAACGAAGATGAAACCGTTCAAGAGGATCATGATAGTGATGAGACGTTAGATGATTTAGTTCACACTCCTATACCTCCAGCTAGACGATATCGTCGTGCTAGAAGAGAACCAAAGTGGCTAAGATCCGGAGATTTTGTTGTTGAAAGTGCAGTGACTTGCGATTGGAAAGCAAAAGCAGAATTTATGATTTCTGCAATTAAAGATGGGACTCTATTTGGATTAGAAAAGGAAGCTGGAAAAGCTTTAATAAACATTATTTTGAAATCTTCATAGAAATTCAGTGAGATTATTCCATCCAGTGATCGAAATCTGTGTTTATCATTTATATGTTTGATAGTTTATTTCATGAATTTTTAGTAAGAAGTACTGTGAGTCAGAACTTGTGTATAATATATTGTATTTTGTAAAAAAAACTTGACTGCAATGACGGGGACGTCCTTTCTCAATGCAGGGGAGTTTGTAGTACAGCTTGAATTGATTATTTATTTTGATAAATAGTATTTGTATATATTTGTTCATGCATTGACTTATTGACTGACTCTGACAGAGTATACAGTATGACTGTACTTTGATTTTCTATTCACTTAGGTATTTACATCCTGGGTTTTCTAATTCTTTATTCCGATTTGTTACTCTGTGAACTCTTTTGACATTGAGGCACTCTTTTCAAATTCTTTACAGAGATATAGAACACTGACACTTTATTGTGATATTCATATGTTTATTATTCTTTATATTCAGATTCCAGTATGTGAAGTATATAGACGTACATTAACTTTATAGAGGAGCACTGCTCAGCCCCTGTATTATATACACGGGTGTTTATTTGAGATTGTCTATAATAAACCATATAAAACCCTACTCAGAGTTATTTACGCCCAAACTGATGAGTCTACATATGCATATAAAAAATAAAAATAAAAGGAGAACACATTGCAAAAAAAAAAGAACTGCTATCCATCGGATCAAGATTTAATATCCACAATGAAGAAATTCATTGTTTATCTTTACCTAGAAAATCACTCTTATAGCGCACACACTCAACTTGATTTCTTACGTCAATTAAAAAGAACAAGATATAATGGGAGAAACTTATCCTTTTAATCAATTCTTGTATAACAAATTAAAAAACACTTGAAGATGACATGTATAGTTTTTTTTTAAATCTTGTTCATGCTTCTTGCATTATTTTTGCCTACTATCCCCATATCTCTACCTATAATTACTGACAAACTATGTGTTTATTCATTTTGCACGCATGTGATAAGATGTAGTTTTCCTTATTTAAGCGCGGAATTCGTATAAAGCTGTAAGCTGGTTTTCGACTCACAATACTACGCTTCCACACAATCTTATCGAACAAAAGTTTCTTAATTAATCAAATGCCCGTTTAAAAAAACCTGATTGCAAATTTATCTGTGGCAGCTCATTTAAAGGCTTCTTCTGTAATTAAAAGAGTATATATGCTAGATATACTTTCTGGAAGTGTGATGAGATGATTAAAGCTGTGAATTTTCTCCTGGATAACATTTTTGTATGTTTCGGAAATAAAGTTTATCGACAGGTTGTAGGTATTTCAATGGACACCAATTGTGCCTCTTTAATAACAGACTTATTCTAGTGTTGTAATGAATCACAGTTTATGGCCGAACTCTAAATTCCATTTTATTGATAAATTCAACAATTATTACGTTATCTTGTTGATATTTTTTCGTTAAATAACCTAAAATTATCCATACATATACTGCCGAAACTTATCCAAAGGAACTTACTTTAGATAATTCAAATATAAACAGCAATAACTGTCCTTTCCTAGGTTTTGATATTTCAGTTATACGGAAAACTATTAACAAAAATTTCGGACAAAAGGGACAATTTTTCATTCCCTATTGTTTGTTTTTTTTAGACGGTGATGTTCCTTTGGCCCCATTTTACGGTGTTTATATATCCTAACTTGTTTGCTATGCCCGTGTCTGCAGTGACTTTTTTGATTTTTTAAAATGAACGTAATCTTTGTATTACTGATAAATTATTATGGTAAGGATTTTGTTACCCCAAATTACTTAAAACCTTTTCTAAGTTCTTTCATATATACAAAGCTTTGGTTTTGAAGTTTGGCTATACTTGTATGGAAATAGCTTTTGTTTGTGTGTGTACACTATCATTTCATTCTTTTAATCTCTAGGCAGCAGAGATAATATTTTTTGAAAAAAATCCGTAATACAAGCTTCTAGAGAATGTATCTCTATAAATAATGAAAACAAGATAATTTTTATTTGCATGTACATTTTAAATAACATAGTTTGACGGATAATATTTAAAATACACGACTGTGGTAACGAAATAACTTTTAAGAAGTTTGCTTACAGGTGTAAATAAATTATTGATTTTGTTACCGTTATGCAAAGAAGAATTGCCTTTCTATTTGACATTTTCGAAAACTATTCGATACTGACGCTTACACCTATGCCTAGAACTAAAGGTAACCTTTTTGAGAATTTGCCATCTAAGGGTGTATATGGATCACGGGCATGTATGAAGTATTTATCTTATTTACATTTAAAATACAGTATAAAAATTTTTTTCGATGATTTGTGTATACTTAATTGGATCCGTTTAGTAGCTGAGAATTTACCGATCTTCATATTGTCTAAACCCCACCTTTGCTTTTTAATGTCATTGTCATTTATTTGCTACTATTAATATTGTTAATATTGTCATTTATTTGCTACCAATAATATTGTTAATATTTTCATTTATTTGCTACTATTAATATTGTTAATATTGTCATTTATTTGCTACTATTAATATTGTTAATATTGTCATTTATTTGCTACTATTAATATTGTTAATATGTCAATTTTAATAAATGATAAATTTTGAATAAATGACATTTTGCTCAACTTGAGTTGTATATTAACAGCAAACTTAGCTCAGCCTCCCTATAGGTTCGTTGAACATCATCTTTAGGAACCTTGGCTGTCAAAAACATATTTTTGGAAATATAAACATTTTTATCTGCAAGTTCAGATAATCATTGAGGATTAATTAATATCTACTGTATAGTAATTTTAGCCACATTGGGTCTAGGGCAGTATTTTACATCATAAGTGTAGAAACTATATCTCCCGCCGTTGTTTTAATAGTTTATTACAGGGAAGTATATAATGTAGCAGTTTCCATCTAAATATTTTATACCTATTATCATCTAGAAATGTAAAGATAAATTTCGATGTTTCATATGCAGGGTTAGTATTTTCTAGTGTCAAATGTGATTTCATTTTAAAAAGCGAATGGGTGTTTGTATTCCGCTTGTTTTTAGTAAAAAGGTATAAATGTCATGGTTATTTAGGGATTGAATAGGTTTTAATATTTATGATATTAATAATATAAGATTTTCATTTTTATTTATATTAACTTGGGTATGCTTAGATGGTGAATTTTTGATGATATTGGTCCACTGTTTTGGAATAGCTTTTTTTCAGAGAAAACTAATGGCTTAATTTATAACAAAACAATTTACGATAAACAAATATGACAGACATGAACCAACGACAACCACTGTTGAATTTAATATATTTTTTGCCCCATATTATTTGTTTCCTTATTTCCCAAAACATGGTAGGCTTTTGTGTTGTTTTTTCTTTTGCTTTTATTCAGGTTTTTATTAACTGCTGATAAAATTAAAACTCTGGAATTTGTTTTATTATATTTTTTTCAATAAAACTTATATTGTCTATATTCATCTTGAATATTAAAAAGTTATCTCCTATCTTATTCAGAAAATATTTTTGCATTATCTTCCAATTTTGTTCAACATTTTCTTCAAACAGTAATTGTTTAATAAATTTGAGTTGAATTGTTGATATATAAGTATCTATACAAATCATTTTTAATCCCCCTTCAGTATAATTTTGTGACAAAATATCTCTTTTAATTATATCTCTTTTTCCATTCCAAATATAGTTATATATCATAGTTTTTATGTTTGGTGTAAAATCGTTTGGTAATATCATATTGCTCGCTATATATCTTCACTACGGCTATTCTTTTTACCATACTTAGCTTTCTTTTTGGCCATTTTGTAACCACTTAATTGTAAGGCTATAAACTTAGTCATTGTATTAAAAGTCAAAAAGTAATTGCATAAAGTAAAGTTGACCTTGCACTTTTTACAGACGTTTTTTGTATATGTTCTCCAAACTTTCCGCTCAACTGTACCTGATAACGGTTGTCCAGGAAACACGGGTCATGCACGCGGAATCGAACAAACTTGCTTCACAAAATAAAATAAACAAGAACAAACCATGACCAACATAAATGCTTAAAGATATTTAACACATAGACAAATTCCAAAGAAAACTAACTTGATATCGATGATATGTAATTGTTTTTTTTTTTTAAATTGAAATCACGTTTACAGTCCACTGATTGGTATTTCAATTGGTAGTTTTCTTTGTATTTTTGTTCCGTTATTGATTGGAATCGCAATAAAAAGATGAATTTATATCATAAATAACTATAAGTAATATGATTAATAAAATTTATCACAAATATATGGTTTCATTGTTGCGATGTGATTTTACTTACAGAAAAGTTTAAATCAAAATAAGTATTTCATGTCTAGCTTTTAAAGTAATATGATCCTTGAGTAAACTACTTAAAATATTGTCCTAGAAATATTTCTTCTTGGCTGAATACTGATAAAGAATATACAGATGGGTGCAGTCCTAACCTGTACAGCTAGTTAACTTAATGACCAGACTTTATGACTGGTGAAAGTTACCTTGGGACAGGATTCTGACTGCTCCGACCGGTCCTAGGACAAAATTCATGTTAACTTAAAAAGCAGACTTGGTCCTAGGTCTGTTTTATGACTGCCCGAAAAGTAAACTTTATGACAGTTTCAATATTGAAGTTAGTTCTGGACGAAGTTAACATTGTCAAAATCCGTCCAACACAAAAGTTAACTTGTGACCAGGTCTGCTATTAAAAGCAGTCTGATATGAACTGCTCTGTCCAAACAAAAGCTGTTCTAATAAATGTTAACTTTGGTCTGGTCTGCTCCAGGATAAAGTTAACATGATCCAAAGCTAACTTGTAAACGGGATCGATTTGATTGATGAATTTCATTTGAGTGTTGATTTCCGATCAGTGAAAACATAGGACCGATTAAAAATCAGACCTGTCCCCATGACTGACATGACTGGTCTGTCAAATAGCAGACTTGTCCACAGGCCAGGTAAACATCAAACCTGTTCACAGATCTGGTCTGGTCAGGCTGACCTGTCAATAATTCTTGTCTGGTCAAGCTGACCTGTCCACAGATCTGGTCTCATCAGTTCTAAACAAGCAGACATAGGTCTGGTCTGATAAGGATAGAGTTAACTTGTAGGTCTGTTAAAATTTTCTAAAGTTAACTTAGAGAACAGTCATTATGAGTGCTCTTAGTTAACTTTTGTACAGGATAGGACTGCACCCATCTGTACTTTAACTGTTTTTATTGAACCATTTGATTCTGAAAATCATATACATGTATATAAATATATATAACGTTCCTGGGTTTTCGACTCACCTTTCTTGGCGTTACTTATTTGAGTTCATGGTGAAGGAAAAGTCCCTTATCAAATCGCAAAATCAAAAGCTCAAACACATCAAACGAATGGATAACAACTGTCATATTCCTGACTTGGTACAGGCATTTCCTTATGTAGAAAATGGTGGGTTAAACCTGGTTTTATAGCTAGCTAAACCTCTCACTTGTATGACAGTCGCATAAAATTCCATTATATTGACAACAACATGAACAATGTGTGAACAAAACAAATAGACATAATTATAATGAAATGTATAACGGCAGTTCATAAAGTGTATTACGTTAATTTTAGTAAACATATAATTTTTTCCCCACTGTTGTGCAATACAAAGCATTAAGGGTATTTTTTCTAGTACAAAAGACGTCTTTACTTGCATTGTATTTCATGAATAACACAATTCCTATCGAATACATATGTAAGTCAACAGAGTCAATTTTCATTTAATTTTGGAACAAACATGTCTTACATACTGTTATAATCTCTCCAAATTGATATGTTTTAGTTACATTTATTAACATACATATCATTATTTAATTTTTTTTAGAAATTATATGTTTTGGCTTTACAAAAAGAAGATATATTTTATTATTATTTAGGTCCGTACATATTACCTTAAGATGATCACAATGACCACGAGAACGCATAGTCCGAAGAGAGCAACATTCACTATGACTACTTCTCCTACAACTAAATATAATGTATATTAATTTTAATATGCAAGCAGAATTATTGATTTGTAAATGTGATTATTTTCATGCCTTTATTTGTAGACATGAAACGTATATTGTATATTTGCTTGAGAAAAACAATAGGCATGGAAATAAAGCGCATACTATACCTTTAGATAGTCACAAAACTCGCATCTTCTACATAATATTTGTGAGTTTTGTTCATTTGAGCGCATTCTTTCATCATGTATGAGTATCCAGACATTTAACCATATTACCATGAATCTTTTTTCCTATGCGTTTAGTTTTTAATTTATTTATATGGAAAATAAATACCGACAAAATTTATTTCGTATATTTTAATAAGGTAAGGTTAAGATCAAGCCAATAAAATACGTGTTTCTTCACTATCAATTTTCTTGTAAACGATTTTGAAGGGAAATCTGTTTCAATTTACTGTGATGTCATGTATTTCATGGGTTATTTATATTTCATACCAAAGGTATCATTCTTTTCACCAGATCTTTGTTCATTAGACATGTTTGTAGAAGTAGGCTTAAATAATACATCGAACACTGATTCTGTTGAGTTTTCAGGAACTTGGTTACCAGGATTTATTAATATTGGCGTTCTTACAGAACCTACAAGAGAAACAAGGAAGAAAACCAAAAGGAATAAAAAGCAATATTGTAAGATAAGACCTCGAAGTGTGTACATTGGTGAAAAACGTTCTTGTGTAAAAAAAAAGTTGGGTCTCCGGCAAGATTTTGACTGTTTACTTTAATGCATAAATAAACTGATGTGTGTTTATGAACACGCGCCGAATACGCACATTCATCACGTCGGAGTTTGGACCTTTAACACGATGACACTATACAGTTATAGTGCAAACTCTTTGAATATCTCCAATAAGCCATCACTTTCTTACATTTTACGAAAACTTTAGAATTATTAAAAATCAATACATTTAAAATAAGTTCTTTCCACTTGGAATATATTGTAAATTCAATACAACTTAGTTCTTCGACGTTTGAAGTTGGGTTTGCATTTTCAAATATTTTAGGATCGAACATTTCTGCGCAAGCGTCCAAATTCAGGAGCTTGTAATTAAGTTGTTGTCATTTGTTGTTTTATATTAAATGATTTTTCGTTTGGTGTTTTGTACATAACAGACTGTCGGTTATCTCATTGAATTATTTTATGTTTTGTTATGTCGAGGCCGTCTATAGCCTGCTATTGGGTATGGGTTTTGCTCCTTGTTGAAGGCCGTACGATGAACTACAGTTGCTAACATCTACCTGATTTGGTCTCTGGTGGATAGTTGTCTCATTTGCAATCACAATCCATCTCCTTATTCTATATTGATTGTCGAAATGCGCATATGGTGCAGTAACACTAGTACCATTAGTGATATACCAATTAACAAATGGGTGTGCATTTTTGGTTATATTTCCAACATAATTACACCTTATGTAAGAATCCTGGGTTTTGATTGGTTGATATCCAGTGTATTTTTCGCCAATTTACTGTTATCAAATGAATATCGTTCATTGTTTAACGCCGCCGGGGTATATGCAAAAAGGATATGCCTTTTTTACCCTCTCTGCCATGGTATTTGCCAAAAATACTCTATCCGACTGGACGCTTGTAACGTCACGATCATCAATGCGTTTTTGAACGTTAACATGCGGTGTAATTAAACAGATATAGCATGTTCTTGAGGGGTATTTGCGAAAAATACCAGTCTTGAGAATGAATTTCCCTCGCCTTACGGCTCGCGAAATTTAACATTCTCTCGACTGGTATTTTTCGCAAATACCCCTCCTTAACATGATATATCTGTTCAAAATACTAGTATACAAGTACCATATTTGTGTATATTTTCAATAAATGCTTGTCCTAATCATTAATATCCATAAAAAGAAAAGTTAAGACTCACTTGAGTCAGTTTTATTCTTACATAAAACATGCAAGTGATGTGAACAATGTCTAAGCTGGTAGGTCAGTGACCGCGTACTATCGTTCTTTAGGATCGCAGCACATCGTTGATTGGATTCGTCTTAACGAGTAAAAATCATGAATACATCGTTAGTCACTGATAAAACAATTGCACATATATAATTATAAATACTTGATTACGATTTGAACTTTGTTCTAAAACAAACAAACGCCAATACAACGTACGACTCTGAAAAAGTTGAACTAGAAGGAGAAGTGTATTTTAATTGAGTCATGTCTAGTCACGAAAGGTCAAATTGATAAAGTTAAGAAAAGAACCAAACGTTTAGTAATAATCTACTCATGGAGTTGGTATTGGTATGAAAATGGAGGCAGCCCAAACCATTTGATAAGCCGTCATTAACAAGTGTTCAACTGACCGCTTGTCGTAAAAGCACCATGATATAACAATTATATGTATACCGACCAAAATACAGATGAAAATAACAAAAATTCGTATAGTACTTAATAGCAAAAATAATAAAACAATAAGTAAGATGCACGTTTTGTCTAAACAATACTCATCAGTGAAGTTCGATTCAAAATAGTTTGAATACCAAATCAATTAGAAGGTTGAAGGGCACTGAAAACCAAAAACTTCAAAATGCTGTGCCAAAAACAGACCAAAATGGGAATATCATTAACTTCAAACAAAGGGATATGATGCGTTTCCAAAGGTAAAGCATCTCTCATCATTTTATAGGTTCTCTTTTAAAAGATTAAGGCATCGGAAGAAAACTGAGTTCAAGAAAACCTGTCGAACAGAATATGTTCTGTCGACAATTTGGAACGATAAGAACAATAATGAAATCTGAGCTTATAGGAATATAACTGTTACTTTCATTGATAAGTGCTGTTCTATGAAAGTAATAAAATGTTGGGAAAATATATATTTTGACACTTTTCAAGTACAAAATGGTTAGCGTCACTCCAAAGTAAAAGGTATGATAAGTCCATGTTTTCTGGTCTCTTTAATTAGAAAATCTGTCAGAAATATAAATCCGTCAAATGACACAATTCCTATATCAACTGTCAAAATAAAAAAAAAAAAACTATTTTCTGGTCAACTCATTGATATTTTGCATTATTTTGCTTCAAAATGTTTTGAACAACGACGATAGAGGAAGTAAAATATTGTCTTGGTACTAGAAATGAAAAGCTGTTATTCTAAATAATTTGACAAACCTGTCAATTTGTTTCATTTGGCTATTAATTAGTAAAAAGATATAAATGATCGTAAAACTATCTTTTTTTCTATTTTAATCCTTGTATAACAGGTTTGGAAATAACTCTTTCTTTATTGCCGATGTTCTTTTAATGTGAAGCAGACTCCACAAAAGTATATACATGAATGTTCGCCAAGAAATGAAATGAAACGAGTAAGAATGGAATTAAACTTGATTGAACTTAATAGACTGCTTGGGCATTTTGACGATTAGAATACGAAGAACAAACACGACAGAGAGGAGTTACAGAGCTGCGGAGAGAGTGAGATCAAGTACTTAATGCAATGCTTTATCATTCTATTAAAAACAGAGTTTAAAACATACAAGTTCACCATACAATTATTTGGGATCAACTATATTCGTAATGACTTAGGATTGTCTTGTTTAATATAAGTATAGTCAGGAATCTGATGTTCAGTAGTTGTCGTTTGTTGATACGGTTCATAAGTGTTTCTCGTTTCTCGTTTTTTATATAGATTAGACCGTTGGTTTTCCCGTTTGAAAGGTTTTACACTAGTAGTTTTTGGGGCCCTTTATAGCTTGCTGTTCGGTGTGAGCCACGGCTCCGTGTTGAAGACCGTACTTTGACCTATAATGGTTTACTTTTATAAATTTTGACTTGGATGGAGAGTTGTCTCATTGGCACTCATACCACATCTTCTTATATCTATAATAGAGTGAAATGTGTATTCTGACCTTTGGTTGTATTGTTTGTGTTATAGAAAATGCATATTTTAAGGGTTTTCTTGTCGTATAACACCCCGAGGTGTATTATCTGACTTAAATAACGCCAACAAATATTATTTTCTACAAAGATTTGCAGATTTGCATCCTATTTTATCAACCACGCTAAAGTGGGATAATCTTATATGATGGGTTTCAGGTTTTAGGACGGCCTATGGCTCATTGATAATGTGAAATAAAACTCACTAATTAATCTAGATATAAACTTTAGAAATTATTATCCTGTTACAATAAAAAATATTGCTGTAACTGCATATTTCAAGACACAAATGAACTGTTACGGTGTATGAAAAATACAAGTCACTTATTAAACAAGTAATTTATTGTATTAACTTTATGAAAGGGAGGTGCTATGGGTTTTTTTCATGACATTTTTATCGCAGAAAAGCACATAATTATTTCAACAATTTTTAACAAACTATGCAGAATAATTGTTTTCTCTCTTTTGTCGATCTTCGCTAGCCAAGGATTACGATCCAGTAGACAAAAGTCACGCCCATTCTGACTACATCATTCTTGACCAATGGCAGCACTTGAACACTGTCGTCAGAGCTTTGCAGTATTTCAGCTGGTGTCCCACAGGGTTCTGTTTTTGGACCGCTCTTATTCATTATTTATATTAATGATATTGCTGAAAATTTGATATCTTTATGTAGATTATTTGCAGATGACACATCTCTCAGCTACTCTAGTCGTGACACGTCACAAATAAAATCAGTGATCAGTCACGACCTGAGTGAGCTGAGCGATTGGTCTAAGAAATGGCTGATGTCCTTTAACCCAGAAAATATGTTGTTTTCATACATTGAAACTCCGGAAATGAATTTCATATTCAATGGTAAGAATATTAAAGTTACAGATTTTCATAAACACTTGGGTGTTACATTTAGTAGATGCTAAATGGAACACTCATGTGGAAAGTATCATAAAAAATGTATCGAAACATTTGAATGTACTTAGAAAACTAAAGTACAGATTAAGTAGAACTTAGAAAAGCTATACTTGACTTTTATAAGACCGTTACTCGAATACGCCTGTGAAGTTTGGGATAATATGGGTGTGGGTTATAGTAACAAATTAGAGCAGCTGCAGCTTGAGGCAGCCAGAATTGTAACAGGTCTTCCTGTTTTTGCTAGTAGTAGAGTTATTTATGATGAGATTGGTTGGGAAACTCTAGCTGAACGAAGAGAAAGGAGGAAGTTACAATTATTTTATAATATTCAACATAATAATGCACCAGCCTATCTTTGCAATTTAATTCCACCAACAATCCAAAGTACAGCTGTTTACCCCTTACGTAATGGGAATGATATAATATAACCTTTTTGTAGACTTTCATTGACCCAAGAATCCTTCATACCTTCAACTATACGACTGTGGAATAACCTTAATGTGCTGACCCGCAACATTGACTCTTTAGGTAAATTCAAAACTGAATTAAAAAATCTTAAACTGAATTCAAAAGCCCAAGTACCCAAACATTATAAATTTGGCAATCGTAAACTCAACATCATTTTGACTCAACTTAGATGCTCAGCCTCGTTTTTGAATTATGATCTTAACAGAGTTAATATAATTTCAGATCCGTCTTGTAGCTGTGGCGCTAAGCGTGAAGATTCATTTCACTTCTTTTTTGAATGTCCTAATTATACGAATATAAGACTCAAACTATCTAATAATCTGAACTGGTTACCAGAGAACTCTCTATTGAATTTGAACATCTTAACCTCCGGTGATTCGTCATTAACTAATGATGAAAATGAAAGAATTTTAAAGAATGTATATGAGTTTATTAAAGAGTCAAAGAGGTTTCTAATTGTGTAATACAGCACACTAAAGTGCATATACATGTATATTGTGTACAACCATTCACATCATCACACATCATCTTTTAAATATCCAATATATACAATGTATTGTTTGCATGCATGCTTTGTAAAAAATTCTATTGTTATAAATTTTTCATGGGAGAAGACTTCATAAGTTTGATTAACTTGTGTCTCATCCCTTTTGCATATTTAAGCAAATAAAATATGTTTAAACTAAACTTGAACACTGTTCAGTGTGGAGGTGTAAAAATGGTTGTGTCTACTGTTTACAAATTTCGTGAAGCAGGAACCGAAAATGTACGTTGACATTCTAAGATTTGCATGAAAAAAACATACACAGGAACTTCAATTAGTTGATTCAGAACTTTAAAATTGTCAATAAATATCGTTCTATATTTTGGGAGTAAACATTTGTTGCACAATCAGCACGTGGCATTTGTTTTGTACATTTACACGTGATCATCTCAAAAGCGATTTTTGATTGGATGCAGTCAGTTACAACTGCTTCCAATGAAATCCTTTACCTCGTGGATCCAAAATTCCATCTTAATCCGCCAAGGGTGGTAATCCTTGGCTAGCGAAGATGTCTTTTGTCTCGCAATCCATTCTTTTTTTTTAAACTGAGAATTAGGATTAAATATTATACTCCCCCCACCCCAATACAAAGTTCGTGGCTGTTATTCTATAGAAAATATGAATATATGGTAATTTGATCATTCGATAGAGTAAAAGGTATATATAGATGTAAAATATGAAGAACTTGCACGAAAAGAGCACACAATCGCGATACATGTACATATAAAACGAAAAACGAATATTCATATGTCAAAGTATAATTTCTAATACAGTGTGAATCAATAAGATCAGATGCGGATTTAAGGGGGGTGGGCTTACGGAGTTTCATATATGATAAATGCGTACACTTTTTAGTAGAATACTCAAAACCTTTGGCTTGCTAGGGGACCCCCCATTTTCAAAATCCTGGATCCGCACCTGAATATTTTCAAAATCCTACACACGAATGTGATAAATCTGGCTTGTTTAAAAGTGTTATGAAAAGTTTTGCATTATTAAATTCACGTCACATAATGTCCTTTATTGTAATGATAAATTAACAAAACTTCGCATTATTTGTTTCGAAAGTTAAAATGTGCATCAAGGACGATTTTTGGTATTTCATCTAATAAACGAAAGAAAGGATTGTTTCTGCCTCAAACTTATCAAAGAGTTAAAATTAAAAGTAAACCCCCAATTGGCAACAACCCACGATTACCATCAAATGAATGGAATGTTGAAGTAAATTATAGTTTGCATTTTAATCAAGGAAAATAATGACCTTACATAGGTCATTATTTTATGCCTTGAAGCAAATTTCATTGAAATTTGGTATCGTCCGTGTTGATTATTCAAAAGAAAGACCTATCGTTTTGAAAGAAAATAACTCCATATAGGTATATAATTTTCTATATTACTATTGTTAACTTATTGAAATTGACAGACTGGGATGGGGAACATAGTATACTTACTAAACACATCTTAAAAGATATCACAGTGTAAAACTTATGTCATACGTATGTATAAATCAGACATTCAAAAGTCCTGTGGAAGACAGTATTCGAAGAAATCATATCAAAAAGGTTAAAATCGTCATTCAAGGACAACTAGTCCAATAAGGAGTCTACTGTCAATTTCTGTCATGTTGACTCATTTATATGGCTTTTCTCAGCTTGTCAGTTTTACTATTCAAAGTTTTTCTCGGACTATGAAAGTTTTCAAAATATATGTAATAACAAAAACTGCGAAATATCCAAAAATGGACATCTCAGGTATAAATATGATATAATATTTCAATTGTGAAAACAATACGCATTTGAGGAAAATCAAAGTTAAAAAGAAGTACGCACGCACGAAGCAATTTGAAAGTTAAAGGGGGCATTACATTCCACCTGCTGCAGCGTTGCCTGTGTTACCAGTAGTAATCTGTTTAAATATATAAGCACCTCAGTACCTACCGACAATTTTAGAATGAAGTTATTGGGATGCATTTAGAACTTATTTTTGATTATTTTCTCATTTTGTCATAATGGGTCCTTTTATAGTTATTTATACGGTATGGTTTTGCTCATCGTTTAATTCCGTATTGTGACATATAGTTGTTTACATCCTCCTCCTTTGGTATGTGCTGGAAAGTTGACTCATTGGTAATCTAACCACATCTCCTTATTTTTTTTTATACTGAAATGGTATATTCACTATCTTACCTTCTTCAAACATAAAGTACCCTAGCCAGTATTGCAAACTGTTATTCTGTCTTTTTAAAAGTGATTCCTTCCTGAGTAAACATAAGTTAATAGCATAACTCCATTTTCCGTATGCACGCTGACCTAAAATTTAAATGTTGCAGGAGTGAAAATTTATTTTCCTTCAATATAGTGAATTAGACAAAAACGTTTATCATTTTATGGAGATACTTAGTTAATATTATAGTGAAAAGCTGTGAATAAAAGAATGTAAACAAACGTCCACTGAAAGTTAAATAGTGTTGATTGATTCTGAAAGAATAATTTAATACACCAAATCAATGAACAACTGTTATTGCGAAGTTGAAATAACAATAGGAAACGCATGGAAAGTATAAAAAATCACATAATCAACTCACTTATTTTTCAGGTGTTACTTAATTATGTGTTAATTGTTTATCAAGGTCACAAAACGTCGGCAACAAAATCGAAAATTGATTAGTTTGCGATCAACAATCACTGAATGAAATATTTGTTGTCGATTATACGCAATAAATGTGAAAAACGTGCATACAGGACTAAGTTTAGTATATATGCATGCATTGTATCAATAATTTTCATAACGTATAATTTCAAGAGGCTCGTTTCGTGTGTCTTTAATAAATTTGAATCAGAAACAATTACAGTTATAAGAGGAGACAGGTGCTATTTCCAAGAAGTTAAAAGGTATAGGTACGACTTAGGTTCGTTAAATTGTTCATTCAACATGTAAATTAGCAACTCACCTAAATACATGTAGATAGCAGAGGATGTTTACAAATTGCGCCAACCGCTCTAGTACTAGTTTGTTAATCGAGAAAGGGAATGCATGATAATTATGTTTTACGTATATTAACATTTTAAAACGTTTTTGTCGTAAAGGATCAAATAAAACTCGTTTTAAATACTTGCCATCTGCACAATAAAATATGTTGTAAGAGCTGCAGCTTTTGCTTATGTAAGTACCATCTTCTTATTGCCTTCTGTACCTCTCTTGTGTATACTTTTAGTCCAAAATTCTAAGGTAAATGCAAGATATTAATATAGCATCACATGTATTGCATAATTCTGTATCAACTTAGAATCATATTAATCCGTACGATAGTCAATAAGATATATGTTTGTATTGTCCCATTAACTATAGTACAGGATGTTTTTTTACAGAACCAAAAAGTCCAACCAATTTACCTGGTATTCATTTCAGATTAATTCATTTCTAACTGATGTTAATTTTAGAAAAAAAAAGTAATAAAATGTGAAAAGAGACAGACAATATTAAGAAAATCAATTATCCTAATTAAAAAAAAAAAGACAATATCATGATCAAAAAAACCTTCGACAAGACAAACAACAGAGTTGGTTGACCGTTATGGAATATCTGTTTCACAGATGTCGACGGATATGTTCCAATTGTTGTAACCATAATCCCGTCTTCCTTACGCGAATGTGACCTACCGAATTACATTTATCAACGGGTTTGTACTTATACATGAGAAATACGACGGGTGCCACATATCGAGCAGGATCTGCTTACCCTTCAGGAGCACCTCAGATCACCCCGTTTTTTGGTGGGGTTCATGTTCCTCAGATTTTAGCTTTCTATGTTTTGTTTTGTGTACTGCTGTTTGTTATTTCGTTGTATTTCGTTTGCCATTGCGTTTTCAGTTTGTTTTCGACTTATGATTTTGAATGTCCCATTTGGTATCTTTCGCCTTTCGTCTCAAAAACTCATACAAATAACATGAAAAAATCATTGATACAGACCCATTCTTATACTGCATTTCTTTAAAATTGAAATATTAAAGAGTATATTTAGGGAAGTGAATGCTTCTTTTTGTAATTTTATTGTCAGTGGTGTTAAATCTACAGTAGTTTACCGATGTTCAAAGCTCATAAATACATTAAGAATAGACAAATCTATATAACAAACAAAACTGAGGGATTTGCATAAACTCAAAAAGGAGAAACACCGGGTGCGTCAACAGGGTAAATGTCTCTTGCTACGCATGCATCACCCGCCTTCCGAATTTATACTCAGTCAAAATACCACAATTGGGAATAGGACACAATCGATAAAATTACAGATCAGACGTTTATGCGGATATTAATAGATCTAAGACCGCGAAAACATTTCACTAGTGATTTTAGACACGCTGACCGACACATCGTATCGTTCAGCCAATTAGTGATGGTGACCGTAGAACTTATGTAGTGTTGATTAAAACCATTCTGTATCATTACTCTGTTGGGACAGTTTTGTATAAGGAGCACACTCTTGTTTATGAAGTTCATATAGTGAAGACTCAGGAGCAAAACATCGTTTAGGTCTGTTGTCTTTTCCATTTTTTTTTTCGGAAGTTTGTGATTTCTATTATTGTTAATGAAGCCCAACCCAAGCAGGCTACTGATGTTCTAAAATATGACATATCATCACCCCGAACTCATTATTCTGACTTTGATGACAATGCATCGAATGCCAATTCCATATGTGTTTAGCTTTACCCAGCAAGACTAGGAATTCTGCAATCGATTATTGCCATCCACCGCGAGACCACTGGAGCAGTTTACCTGATTGTACGAGGAATGTTTGGTTTAATCTTGTTGTAGAGTTATATATGAAGTTAGTTAGCCCTGAATTGTGTTTTTCTGGCGTACTTTGATTTATGAGGAACAAATTGTTTACTACTTTTCTTACAAAGATCAAACATTCCATAGTAAATAGAAGTACTTAGTATTCAGAAATATTTTTTAAAGAGGAATCGCGCGTCAGACGTACCAAATTATACTCCTGGTATTTTTTATGAGTTTGTACAACCACTGCCACTACTGGTGGACGTTTCCGACCCGAGACTATCACCAGCCCAGTAATCATCATTTTTGTATTGACATGAAATATTATTGAAATGTTCATTTTCTGTAAATTAACTATTATAAAACGTTGAACTATTCAATACACTATGGTTTTTCTACCAACAGGCATATAATACCTTAGCCGTATTTTGCACAACATTTTGGAATTTCGGTTTGTGATTTCTAAATTATGATTTGGCCTTTCAAATATTTTGAATTGAGCGCCGCTGATAAGTTTCATATATACGAAACGCGCGACTGGGATGTCAAATTAAATGCCTAGTCTCTTTAATGAGTTCTGTATCGCTCATGACATGTAACACTCTAAAGATGTTGAACCGGCGGTTCACGTAAACTCAATCTATTCTGTTGATGCTTATCCAAGATGGAATCAACAGAATTTTTTAGCGAAAAGTTTCTGCAGAAATATATTGGCATACCTGTTTCAAATTTGAAGATTGCAAGTGAAGAATGAGATATTGAATAAGCTGCATCAATTATTTGTGCTTTTCTTACATCTGTTGACATACACACTGGACGCTCCACTATATATGACTTAAATTCGTTCTGATGAATACATTTACAAACTCGTCTCTAAGAAAAAAAAAAAAAAACAACAAACAGTTATTTTAGTTAAAACATTGACAAAAAAAAGACAAATTCTTTATCTGAATTTTTTAAAAGAAGTCTTTCAAAAAATAAAAAAAGGATGCCGCATATTCAGGCCAAACATATCAATAGGTAGAAAGAGTAGACTGCATGGGCAGCACTTCGTAATGGGGGGTTAATGTAAATTGACATGTAATATTAGTTACGAAAAGATCGAAAACACGTGTTCATATTGTTTCCGTATTATTAGAAATATGAAGTTTTCTGGACAAAGTGTTGTTCTTTATTGCTCATTTATATTTTATTTCGGTGGAGTTAGGTGTTGTTGGTTGATAGGGTCGATAATACTGTCTAAACTTTCGGAAATTTTTGTTATCCTTTTATGTCTCCTAGGTATCTGTCTCCTCTTTTTCAACGTAAAGTAGTATGATGCATATGAAACCTTGTGAGCTTTCGAATGTTATTAGTTTTTAAGAAGTGGATTTTTCTACTTATCATCATACTTTTTGCATATACAAATTTTCAGGAAATTGTTATTAACTATTTACAAAACTTGAATTGTTCGAAATACTAAGAATGTTTTACCCAAGGAATACACCTTACCTGTATTAGGATAGAGTTTTTCGGAATTTAGGTTCCTCAATGATCTTCAATTCCGTACTTTATTTGGTCTTATAACATTTTTGATTCGAGTGTCACTGATGAGACTTTTGTAGACGAAACATGCGTCTGTCGTACAGAATTAAAGTCTGGTATCTTTGAAAAGTTTTTTTATACTACTTAAATACAAATTTGCGGGAAATCGTTAGCTCTTCAGGTACAAATTTGAAGGAAATAGTCCCTATGGCGTCTTATGTCTCTTTGTTAACATCTTTTGTCTCTTTTTAAACGTAAAGTATTTCGACAGACAACAGAAAGCCAGTGACCACTTAACGAAAATTATCAAAACAATAAGATAACATTAATAAAGGAAGGAATATATAATTCATGAAAAGTTGAAGCAATCCTCCTTTGTGACACTTGTTTCGTACATTCTACGCTTTTATAAACTTAATTCATAAATGATTTTACCTCTTAATGTTTAATTGCTATATTTATCACTTTATCGATATCAAGGTAGTAGTTCAATGAGTTCTAAATACTCAAAAAATGTTATCAATTTCAGAAATATCGCCCTTTTACATGTACGTGTATTTTGCCTCAGTCAAAAACCTTTGGGGGAAAAACGCTGCACTATAAAATTGATATACGTACAAAGAATGTAAAAAAATGACCATTTGTTGTACACAAATATGCACATTTGAATACGCTTTCGGATTCAGTGGCGTATGCACTGTTCGGAAAATATTGGTTCATCTTTCTTTTTATATAATTTTTAACCATGTTAAATGATACATCCAGGCAACCTGAAAAATAGATATGTTAACACTTAAATCAACAAGTGTGAAGTACACATAGTAACAGCAGAAACCATTAGAGACTAAGTTCTTGGTGACAAATTTATGTTGTATATTTAGAAAATGAAAATAACACTGAACAACTAAGCTGCTGGTAACATCGCGGACTATCATTGGCGATATCGATATCAAAAATGTGATAGAAAATAAAAGTAACATTTTATAAATTTGGTGAGTACGAAATAATTTCCTGGATTAACCTTCATAACTAATGCTTACACCCAAAATTGGAAAGCCAAGGATGTGCAAGTATTCGAATACATGACGAATACCTCGACCTAAAGGGGACATAAAAAATAGCCAAATTCAACACTGCCTGATGGAAATATTTGGCCGATTTAGAATTCAATCACCCAAATGTTTTGAGAATAAAGTATCACAATGTATAAGAAATTTCGAGGACTAGATTGCGGGGTAGTACGCAATACAGAGATTTATTTTGGATTTGAGGCGACGTTCGCTTGGACAAGGTTTTCCGCGGAAAGGGAATCGGGGAAGCCTTCACCAATCAGGATCTGCTGTTGTGCTTTTTTTTTCAGAATAGATTATTTCATAACACCTCAGTGTTTTTGCAGCGCGGCAAAACCCCTGTTGTTTGCAGATCATTTGTGGGTTTTTTTTGTAGTGTGGTCAGACGATACGTGAACTGGTACACTTGACCCAGAAGGGGGACAGGTTACTAGTTGACTACATATATGTTTTGTTTACTTTCGGGAACCGCAGACCAGAAAGACGGGTTACCAGAAGCATTTGTGCTATTAAATAAATAAATTATTTAGTGTGTTGTTTGTTTGTTGTTGTTTATTTTTTCAATAATGAGCTTTGTGGGTAAACATTTGTTGTGGTTTACACATCATGTCAATGGTAAACATCAACACCTGCAGTTTCTAGGAGTTGCTCTAGCTCCCAGGTATAGGTATAAAGACTGGGGAGCAAATAATGGACCTTAAGGAGGGAAAGGGCTTTGTCACTGAGGCTGATTTAGCTACCATATCCCATCTTAGAGTTACTATGGCCCTCATATCTAGGCTTGACTTTTGCACCAATGGGGGAGGCCAAGATATTGGGCCACCACTTGAGGCCCAAGGCAGACATCAAGTTAACACTCTAATAGATGGGGGAATGGTGACCTCACCGGGCACGCCATCCCAAACGCATGGTAAGTCCGTATTTAAGCAAGAAGGATGGCACCAGGGGCAAAGTCCTGGGGCTTGGGGAGGGCCCAGCCAGATAGACTATGGCTTACTTGAGTATAGTCCATATCCTGAGGAGGCCGGAGCTAGGCCTAAGACCCCAGCTAATTGGAGCGGGGGCTACGAGGAACATCCACCGAAAAAAAGAGTGGGGCTACCACAACACTGGTGACCCAACCCAGGGTAGCACCCCTCACTAGTAGTACCGGGTACAACCCATATTGACACAGCGGAGACAGTGCATGAGACAAGAGTGCCCCGACATAAGGGGCACACCTACTTATCCTAGGGGTCATCCCATTGTTCATGCACACAATGATACAAGCCAGGGGTCGTCATCAGGTAATCAACCGGGCAAAACATTTGGGGGGCAGTAAGAGACACCCCGTAGTAGGTATGGCAAGTGGTGAGACAATAGGGGCGAGGACACAAGGCAAACCCCAGCCCGTACCTATGTAGATAGTCATGTAGATATGGGCAGCAGGCCTACCCAGTAGCATATAATGAGGATAGGCCTAGAGAAAGCGCGAGGGGACCCGACAGCCGAGGTGGGTCACGAGGGAACTCAGGCAGCACCTCGAATATTAGTAATGCCCCAAAAAGGGAAGGGTAACTGGCAAGCTTTTTTCACAAAACTTTCAAGATATCCAGAGGTTTGTTAGTGGGCCCGCAAGAGTGCAAAGATCATCTGTGTTTGTGCCTTGAGTCGAAGGCAAGTGAATACTATGCCCTCATTACGGAAAGAGACAAGGAGGTGAGTTACAGGGAGCTAGTTGAAAAACTGCACAAGCGGTTTGGTTTCAAGGCGCTCCCTGAGACTGCCCGGGTCCAGTTCAACAATGCCCGGCAAGCCCTTGAGGAGTCCCTTGAGGACTTGGCTGATCGTGTGTTGTCCTTGGCGACCAGGACTTTTAGAAACCTCCCTGATTAGTTTATGTATGAGCAAGCCGTAACGCGGCTTTTCCAGGGCATTAAGAACAAAGAGTTGGGGATGCAATCCTCCAACCTCCAACCCAGCAGTATTGAGGAGGCTGTAGACAAAATAAGGTTATTTCAGCATAACACCCAGGCAATATATGGAAAGCCAAATAGGCGCGAGGTCAGGCAGGTAATGCGTGGGTGGTATGATGACCACCCTGAGGCCTACCAAGAGTATCCAGTGCCTCATGTAAGGGCTACCATGACCCCTGAGAGGGCCCCAGCCAGTGCATGGAAGGCAGAGCTGGATAGGAAGTTTGACCAAAAACTTGGTAAAGTCCATGAAAGACTTGAAGACATAATGAACCAATTCAAGAAACTCCTCACACTGCCCCTCACCGGGCGTACGGGGAGGGGCAGGAGATTGTTACCACTGTGGGGAGAGGGGCCATTTTAAAAGGCATTGCCCAAAACTTAGGGGAATGTCCCAATCATGGAGCCCCTCCCCTTATAGGGGGTCTGGGCGGGAAGGACTGTGTTACCACCGTTATAAGTCGGGACATCTTCGGAATGATTGTCCAGATATACGGTTAAGGGAGAAGACCGTCACTTTTGCTAACCAGGCTCTTAAAGCACATACACGTCTGTTAAACTCAAACGGGGCAGCTCCAGAGGCCAGAGCGAGCCCCCGAAAATAGAGTTGGGCCTTTCATCCGATGTGCTATATACATGACCAAATGTTGAGGAAGTGACCCTAGGGCATCATTTTGGGATTCAGGATGCCCGGGGGAGGAGGTAGTGACCGAGGGCCCACTAGAGGCTAAGGGGGCAATATCCTCAGATTGAGAAGGGGAGGTTACTCAAGACACGGGGTTTGACCGTTACATAATGCCTGAGTGCCCATTAGAGACTAAGGGGACAGCATCATCCGATGCAGAGGGGGAGGTCGCTCAAGACCAGGGATTTGACCGTCATTTGTCAAAAACACTCTTATATTGGTCAATATCCCTAATGCGCCTCGAAATGAGGAACTCAAAAGTTGTGAGTAAACAAAAAATCTCTGTGTAGTGATATTGGACATGTTTCTATTTTTTTACAAATGACTGAGCTTAATCATTTGTGGTGATTAGGAAAGTAGAGGAACATAGAATAAATGTGTAAAAAATTATGGAGCTATTAAATGTGTTCAAAGTATTAAACTTTCAAAGAACTTATTGTGTCAAAAAAGGGATTTTTTACCACGAGGAGCCGCATCACGAAAGAATGTTCGGGGTATGCTAATTTACGGAAAAAGTAATCTCACTTCGTACCCCGAAAATTTAACCACATATGTGAAAATGTCACAGCTTCGAAACGAGCTATCATACATATCCAAGTTTACGATATGGACTGAGCTACAGGAAAAAACGTTACCATTACCGCCTATGTAAAAACAAAGTTATTGACCCATATGTACTACGGCATGGTGCCAGTAAATTGGGACACAAGTTCCTTCCTGGGGGATTTGTGTATGTTGATGAGCTCCTGGCCCGGCACCCAGGGCTATCAGGGTACATGCTATAGGGGCTCACCCGCCTCATTGAGGCAGATGCAGACAAGTAGTTTACTTTAGAGAGGGATCTGGGAAATGGTTGGTGGAAGATAAAGGTAAATCAGGGGCATTCAATTGATCTTTTGGTATGCCCTTAGTAGAAAAAAATGCGGTTGCCCAGGCCTACCACTACACAACCATGCTTGCTTGGGGAGATATATCGAAAGAAGGGTTGAGGCTGATGGGTAGGCAGCACATTCACTTCTTGGGTAAGGTAACCAGCAGTTTCAAGCTTCATTGGGAGGTACAAATCATAGATGTACCAAGGGCGCAGGCTGAGGGATATGAGTTTTTCTGGTCATCCAGTAGGGCTATTCTAACCGGTCAAGTTCTTTACTGGGGCCATTCATCTAGACTCGGGGGGGGGGGGGGGGGGGGGGCAGATGAACCTGGAAAGCCCCATTGTTCAGACAGTGCTTACACATGACCAGGGGGACCCTTGGGATGAGGTTGAGGGGGAAACACCTGAAGGCCTATGGGGTAGGGACGAAGATCTGAACCCTCCCTAGGAGACTGGCCAAGCTGAGGTAACTGTGACAAGTAATGAGGAGCCCTCAGGCAGTTGGGACTCCACTTCAGATCCAAGCCCTCCCAAGGTGATAGGCACAATTGAGACAGCTCTGGCAAGTGATGAGGAGGACCAAAGTAGCGGGGACTCCTCCTCAGAGGATGAGGCAGAGACCACACTGGTAGCTGAGGGCAGTGAGTGTGAAATAGTCACAGTATGTCAGCTCCGGTGAGGGACTGTGTTTAGGTACTTGTAAAGGTCCAGGGCCAGAGTTTGTTTGCTGTAGTGGACACCGCAGCAGAGGTCACTTTAATATCGGAAGATGTGTACAGGTCTTTAAAATCAGCCCCACCTGTCCTGAGAGAGGTCATAATGAATACAGCAGGGAAAGGAATGCAAATGAACGGGTATGTTGTCGGGCCAGTGAATTTAGAAGCTCATATAGTCCAACGTGTATGTGGCCTAAATAGAGGACGACATGCTACTTTGATTTATTGAGAGCCTATTGTATCGACTTGCAGATGTCTGAGGGACAGCTGCGGGTGGGAGAAGAGGTCATACCGATGACTATGGGTAAACTTGGGCAGGCGAAGAGAGTTGCTAATGTGACACTTCGCGAGAAAGTCACTGTGCCGCCTAATTCAGTGATGAAAATCAGCTGCCATGCAAACGGTGAGCTGCCGAGTTACATTGTTGAGACATGCACCTACTCTGATCTACTGGTTCCCTGCACCTTACATGCAGGGTGAAGCCAACCAAAAGTGTGCTAAATAAACACATCGGATAGGCATTTACAAGTGCGGCAAGGAGAATTAATTGCGTAATTAATTGAGAATAACAAAATAGAAGTCCCAGCCAAAGTACTAGCAGTGGGCACTGAGGATGGTCCGGGCCCACAGGAGTCCAATCAGGGAGTCCCAGAGCACCTGCGGGAACTCTTTGATCGCTCAAAGGGGTTACTAGAACTGGATGAACAAGAGGACTTGGCCTCCTTGCTTCAGAAAATAACGGATGTCTTTGCGGCCAATGAGTTTGATTTGGGAAACTTTACTGCCTTGGAGCATCGAATCGATACAGCCAACAACCTTCTTATAAAGCAACGCATAAGGAGAACCCCAATCGGGTTCGCCCAAGAGGAGGAGGCCTACTTAAAAAATGTTGGAGGCGGGAGTCATTCAACCCTCTGTATCTGAATGGTGCTCAGCCCCTGTACTACTAAGGAAGCGGGAAGGGGTGTATTGATTACCGGGCCCTAAATGCAGCCTCGGTAAAAGATGTGTACCCCTTGCCTTTAGTAGAGGAGTGCCTCGACACCCTGGCAGGGAATCAGTGGTACTCCAAGCTGGACGCTAACTCGGCGTATTGGCAGGTAAAAATCAATAAGGACGATAGGTCAAAGACCGCATTAATCTCAAAATATGGCCTTCTTGAGTTTGCAAGGATGGCATTTGGCCTTTGTAATGCCCCAGCCATTTATGCTAGGGTAATACACCTAGTTCTGAGGGGGTTAACTTGGGATATAGTATTGGCTTTTCGAGATGACATTTTAGTCCTTGGGAAAGATGTAGCTTCTCATTTGGCCAACATGAGGGCTGTCCTACAGCGCTTAAGGGAGTATGGCCTGACGCTAAAGCCCAAAAATGTGAACTGTTCCAAGAACAGGTGGAATTCCAGGCAGAGTAGTAAGTAGGAAGGGTATGGATATCGGCCCAGGCTACATAGAAGACGTGAAAAAATGGCCAACCCTTAACAACACGAAAACTGTAGAGCGTTTTCTGGGGTTCGCCAATTATCACAGAGCTTTCATAGAGGGGTATTCTAATATCGCAGCCCCTCTCCAAGACGTTACGGGCATACAGGCAAAAGGTCGTTCACGTGGAGAGAAGCACAGCAGGAGGTATTTGGCAGGCCCTTACCTCAGCACCACTACTGGCTCTCCCAAATACCTCTGACCCATTTGTCCTAGATGGGTCAATGTTCGCAATTGTTTCTCCATAGGCGGTAATGGTAAAGTTTTCTTTTGTAACTCAGTCCATATCGTTAACTTGGATATGTATGATGGCTCTTTTCGAAGCTGAGACATTTTCACATATGTGGTTAAATTTTCGGGGTACGAAATGAGATAACTTTTTCCGTAAATGAGCAAACCCCGAAAATCCTTTCGTGATGCGGCTCCTTGTGGTAAAAAATCCCTTTTTTAACACAATAAGTTCTTTGAAAATTTAATACTTTGAACACATTTAATAGCTCCATAGTTTTTACACATTTATTCTATGTTCCCCTACTTTCTAAATCAACACAAATGGTTAAGCTCAGTCACTTGTTTATCATAGAAACGTGTGACGTGTCAAATATCACTACACAGAGATTTTTTGTTTACACACAACTTTTGAGTTCCTCATTTCGAGGCGCATTAGGGATATTGACCCAGATACGGATGCCTCCGACTATGTAATAGGGGCCGTCTTGTCTCAAATACAGAATGGGTAGGAAAGGGTAGTTTGCTATGCCAGTTTCACTCTCACTCCAGAACAGCGGCGGTAATGCACCACCCGGAAGGCTCTTGGTTGTGTTGCACGTCACAAGGCAATTCCGGCACTGCTTGCTGGGAAGGCATTTTGTAGTCCGCACCGACCACAGTAGCCTGACCTGGCTTCTTTGTTTCAAACAGCCTCAAGGGCAGCTCGCGAGGAGGCGTGAAGAGCTGTGCCAGTATAACATGGAGGTGAAGCATCGGGCAGGGTCCAAACATGCGAATGCTGATGCCTTGTCTTGTATGGCCATGGGTGCCCCATGTGCAGAATTTAAGGTGGATGCCAATTTGGCTACCCTTCCTTGTGGAAGGTGCACCTACTGCTCCAAAGCACAGACACAGTGGGCTAAGTTCATCCTGGATGTGGATGAATTTATTCCATTAGCATCCAATAGTGGGGGTGTGGAGGGTCGATCTGTAAATGAGATACTGGTTGCTTGCCGAGATCCTGCTGAAGAAGGCATTTGTATATTCCGGGTGACAGTTGCCACTGTAAATAGAGATGCGGTGATATTCCCTGACAGCCCAGACTGCTTAATCAGGGTTGTGCAGGAAGGACTAGGGGTGGTTTGAGGGAAATACTCAGATCTGTGAAGCGCAGGACAAGGACCCCCAATTTAAGTGGCTAGCCGACTGGTTGGGGACAAAAGTTATCAGCCTGCCCAGGGGGACCTCTTTCGCAGTAGCCCCATGCAAAATTTTATTGGACAATAAAGGAGCGGTTCAGTAGAGACGAGCGGGGGATGATAATGTACCATGCAAAAGTTGGAGAGGGAAATAGGTTGCTGGTGCCCCGCGAATGGAGGAGGGATATCATGGAACTATGCCATGACATCCCATCAGCCGGGCACCAGGGCATGACTTGAACTCAAGAAAGAGTAAAGCAATTTTACTACTGGCATGGGTTAAAGAAAGACATCAAGGGCCATGTGGCGAGTTGCGCATCACGTAACCAAAGCAAAAAACCGAGCAAAACAGCGAGGTTCCCAATGACAATGTTTCACGCAGGGGCCCTATGGAAAGGGTTCACCTAGACTTTGTAGGGCCTCTACCAAAGTCTGACAGGGCAAATGAGCATCTGCTCATGATCGTAGATCAGTTCAGTAAGTGGGTGGAATGTATCCCACTCCCTTCCCAGACGACAGAAGTAACGGCAAGGGTCGCCATTAATGAATTCTTCTGTAAATTTGGATATCCCTATGAAATATTTACAGACCAAGGCCGTAATTTCGAAAGTCTGCTCTTCCAATCAGTATGTGAACTGCTCCACATACACAATGCCCGTACTACCCCATATCGACCTTCTGCAAATGGGCAGGTGGAGAGATTCTATCGCACTCTCCTGGCATCGATCAGGTTTTTTGTGGGTACAAATAAAAGACTAGCGGGGGCAATCAGGGCATCAGTGAATAGATCTACTGGGTTTACCGAAATCGACTTATGTTGGGCAAGGAGATTAATCTCCCGGTAGAACTAATGTTTAGGCCCCCAAAACAGGGGCAACCCCCTGCCCTTGCAGGATATGTAGGTCACTTAGAGGAGGCCATGAGGACCGCCCATGAAATTGCAAGGGCTAATCTCAAAACGTCCAAACTCAGGGCCAAGCAGGCCTATGACCTTAGAGTAGTTGCTCGTCAGTACAAGGTTGGGGATGTAGTTTATAAGTTGGACACGGCATCAATTCTAGGCAAATGCAAAAAACTTAGCCCAATGTGGAGGGGGCCAGGGGTTATCCTTAAACGGATATCCCCTTATTTGTACAAGGTTGAAATGAAGAAAGTGCGCACCACAGTTAATCATGACCGCCTTAAGTAGTGTAAAGCTAGGGAACTGCCACCATGGGTGACACGTACCTTGGCTGAACTCCAGAGGGAACAGCAAGCCCCTGTCCATGCACCAGAGGCAGGGGATTCTGCCCCAGTTTCTAACCATGGCCAAGTCAACGCCCTCCCAAGTGTAAATGTTGGGAGTAGAGTCAGGCTTATTATTAACTGAGGGCTCTGAGGTTTTATACTGTGTATGTCGGAGACCCTACACTGGGGAGTTTATGATTTCCTGTGACCGGTGCAGCGAATAGTTTCATGACCGCTGTTTGGGAATCTCTCCCTGGGAGGCAGAGGAGTGGGAGAGCAAGGAGTACGTTTGTACGGGCTGTAAGAAAAAAGCCGATAACCCAGCTCCTGTATCACCTAGGGAAGACCCGCCCGGGCTGAGGAGGTTAGCCCGGAAAAAGGGGCCCAATAGATGATTAAGTGACAGTGTAAATAAATGAATATAGATAGGAGAAATCCAGAGAGGACAACAACCCAAATTTAATTTTAAAATTTAAAGGAATATGGACCTTATTTTAATTTTCTTGTGTAATGTAAATTGTACTCCCATGATTAAGGGTGCATCACTGAGTGGTTGAGGGGGGAGTTGGGATCGTTGCTAGCAGGGGTAAGGGGCTGGCTGTACTTGGGGTCCACTCAAATTAAGTGGCCACAACCAAATTTTAAAACAAATACTTTGCAGTGATTTTATTTAGGCTGGGGCCCCCTTAGACAAAGGGCACCACACAAAACTTTACCAATCTTTTACAATTTTGGACCATTAGACAAACAGGGTATAAAAGTTCAAAACTAACTCTAAAAATGTAAAGTCGGGGGGAGTGTGGTATTTCCCGTTGATAATTAGCCAGACCCTACCAGTTATGGGCAGCAATCCCATAATGCTCTTTCTCTTTCCGGTTAGCTGACATCAAGAACACAACTTTTATCAACTAGCCTGACAGAATCATACAGCATCCAGCAAGTCTGAGATCAGAGAACTTGGTAAGTTGCTTTAAACATATCGGCAGTCACAACATTACTCCGTTCGATATTTATATTTTGGCATTGTACAAGGAAATGGTTTATCATACTGCTTAGATTAAGAAGTGAGAAGTAAAAACCTAATATGGCTTCCCAGATTGCAGAAATATTAAAATGAGGGATCTACATATTGCTTTTCATGTGATTAATTTAAATAAGAAGATGTCGTATGAGTGCCAATGAGACATCTATCCATCCAAGTCACAATGTGTAAAAAGTAAACAATTATAGGTCAAAGTACGGCCTTCAACACGGAGCCTTGGCTCACAACGAACAGAAAGCTATAAAGAGTCCCAACAAGACTAGTGTAAAACAATACAAACAGGAAAACCAACGGTATAATCTATATAAAAAGCGAGAAACGAGAAACACTTATGAACCACACCAGCAAACGACAACCACTGAACAACAAGCTCCTGGGTTAGGATAGGTGCATAAAAATGCAGCAGGTTTAAACGTTTTAACAGGCGCCAACTTTCACCCTAACCTGAAACAGTGGTATAACATTACAACAAAAAAAGACTCACAATAAAAGTATGCATTATACAATTTTATTCTTTTTAGGAGCTTTCTTTCATGACAAATTTAGATTTAATTTAAATATTATTGCGTTGTAGAAAACCACATGGAATGATAGAAATGATAAAGAAATTCATAATAAAAAACATATTTAGTCATAAAGAACTTCAAAGTCATTTCAACCAATAAGTCTATTCAGCATATTTGATCATATTTGTTACATAAAATGACAATATCATAAAATCAACCCCCCTTTTTTTTCAATAAAATGATGTAAAAAAAATTATATATTCAGTTTTACTCCTAGATAATATTCATACTTTTAATGAGTTTTAATGACACTCCTCTCTCAGCTGTTTATCTAACTGTATTTTCCCACCAAAAGAGCAAATGTGACATGGTTGTCAACAAGACATATGGTCAGGGATCCATTTGTTTTTTGGATTACTGCTTTTAATAATTTAGTTTGGATGGATACATTCCATTTAGGGTACAGTCAACATTTGTATTTATAGAATAGTTTGCAAACAATTTTCACTTTTCATATTGAAGAAACTGGGTCATGATCGTTCATTGGGTGTTTACTTGTTCAAACAATTTAACACTAATTAGATTTTTTTATAACCACTTGCATGATAATTGGATTAGGGATATCCGAAATATAACTCAAATCTATTGAATTTTTTAGTGTGGCGGACAATTAAATAAGCGTGGCGCTGGGTATTTTAGCGTGGCACTAGGAATTTAAGCGTGGCGCAGCGTTAAACCACTAGATGTCTTTTGGTCTGTTACGTATTTCAAATAGCATATAGGCAGTCAGTTTGGCTAAATTGTTTTCCAGCACTACACCAACGAGTTGACTGGGGTATAGAAATATAGTCACCACATGACTTCTTACGGGGCCCATTTAGGCAGTTGTAAAGTAAAGTATGTCGTCAGTCTGGCTGTGCGGGGTGTATACATTCACATCCACGTTCGATCCGAATGGGGATGTTTAATCTGATTCCTTGTATAGGACGAGTGCAACGTCTCTTTTAAAAAACTCGGAGGGGTTGGTAAGTAGCCTGTTGCAAGGCAAACATTCGGCCCATTGCAAACATATCTTAATTTTCCAGTGGCAGTTTAAATTCCCCTCCCATCTTCCCGATCTTCCCACCTTATAGCATCTACATATTGTATTAAGTGTTTGTTGTTGTCTTCCTACACTATTTGCACTTCTGAATAATATTTGCTCAGTTGTCCCAAAAACTTGCAAAGGATTTGTTATTACGATTTTTATTGATGGATTTAAATAAATTTTGTTAAAAAATGTGTTTTTCTTTTCTTCAATATTGTAACATTGGCCTCATGCCTTTAATGCGCACACGCATATGCTTTGCATAAAATATGTATATTTTAAAGATTAGAAAAGACACGAAAACAAACGCAATACGAAAAAGGGCGACAGCACTTGCATCATGTTGATTAGACCAATCACTTTAAATATGATGGCATTATTGATTGTTTTCATTTCCTGGTATCGATGAATATTAATCTTGTATTTTCGTCTGTCAAAAAGTATTCGTAAAAAGTTCTGAATTTACAATAAGAGAATTAACTGTAACACGATTATGTTATTAATTTTTACAGTTAGTTTATTGATTTTTATGTAATATAATGTCGAATTACCATAAAAAGATGCCCAATCTGATGTACAACTCAAAGAAGACGTCCATGCGGTGAACTTTTTGGGTAGTTCGGTATAAGCTTTCTCCGTGTGCATGATGTCATTTACAGATGGAACGTTGCAGATAGTTTGTGCATTCCGCCATGTTACTGTACAACAGAATATTTTACACATGATTTATAACGTAACTTTGGTTAACGCAATTTACAAATGTGAATAAAGAAACTGTTAACTATACGTAAATGAAACAAAATATCAAGCCTTTTAAAACAACTATAAACCTTTAAGAGGTTACTTGATATCAAACTAAGATGAAATAATATATTTCTATCCTCTTTAAGAAGTATGGTTAATGACAATTGCAGATGGTTATATTCATAGCGGTTCCAGTACAATATGGCTAGTTATGTTACAGTTTATGCAATATCGAAATACATTTTAAAAGATCAATCATATATTATCATCGTATTAGTTGATACAGGTTTAAGCAAATAACTTGGACCGAAACAGCTGTATAATAATAAGATGCAGTATGATTGTCAATGAGACAACTCTCTACCAGAAACCAAAGGACATATAAGTTAACAACTATTGTTCACCGTACGGCCTTCAACAATGAGCAAAACCCCATACAGTATAATCAGCCATTAAAGGGCCTTAAATGACATATCTTAAACAATTCAAACGAGAAAACTAACGGCATGATTTCTGTACATAACAATGAACGAAAAACAAATATGATATACATCAACAGACGACAACCACCGAATTACAGGCTCTTGACTTGGGACCGGCACATACAGAATGTGGCGGGGTTAAACTAGTTTGCAGGTGACGAACCCTCCCCCTAACCTAAGACAGTTATGTAACAGTACAGGATAAGAACTATAAAAATCAGTTGATGCAAAGCAGAAAAACAACTAAAAAAAACAGACCGGACAGGGTGCAATCAAAAATCTTAAGTTCAACTGACAGACAACACCATGATCAAAAATAAAAACAACTATAAGACAAACAATGTAATCAAAACACAACGGACCAAATCCACGTATAACAAAGATATTTCTTAACACTAACGAAAGCATTATGACATGCGTAAAACTTTCGAAGGGATGACTTCAAATTTAAATTTCCATCTAAAACCATGAAGCAGTAACCCTCTGTCAGGGTATTCACTTTCATATCTACTGTACAGAGTAGGATATAAACTTCATATGCTGCTGGAATGTTTCTACACAAAAATCGAAAGTTTACAATGACAAAATTTATTGTCTTTTTTTTTCTATGTGTTTTTTTACATAAATATTAATTTTGTTATCAATGAATTAAATAAACTCATCATAGATACCAGGATTGAAGTTGTGTACGCCAGACGCGCGTTTCGTTCACAAAAGACTCATCAGTGATGCTCGAATTGAAAAGTTAAAACAACTTAACAAAGTACGAAGTTGAAGAGCATTGATGACCCAAAATTCCTAAACGTTTTGCCAAATACAGCTAAGGTAAAACCAAAGTAAAAACATACACTAAATCCATTAGATGATTGATGTTTACTGATTGATATTTTAGTCTTAGATACATGATTTTATTACTTAATAGTTTCTTTGAACTAGCCTTCAGTAACCTCGAGTCCTCACAGATCTCTACTTTGTCTCTATTGTGTTTTTGTTGGTTGTTTTTGTTCTTTGTATCGATATAATGAGTTAAGCCCTATTCAGATGATTTTTATATTGTGTTCTTGTGCTGTGCTATTACATCACTGTTTTGGTGGTAGATAGAGGGTTGGGAGCCAAAATACATGTTAAACCTCGCTACATTCTGTATGTGTGTGTCCCAAGTCAGGAGCTTGCATTGCAAGTCAGTGGTTGTCGTTGCTGTATATTATATTTCTTTTTCTTTTATTATTTTGAACATAAATCAGGCCGCCGGTGTTCTTGTTTAAATTGTTTTACATTTGTTATATCAGGGTCTGTTATGGTTTGCTGTGCGGATGGGTTTTGGTCATTGTTGAAGGCCGTAAATTGACATTTAGTTACTTTCCTCTAAGTAATTCGGTCTCTGGTTCCAAACTTTGAATTATTTACTGAAAAAAACATCACGTATATAGCTACATTATTCTTGAGAAACAGAGAAACAAACTGGATATCTTTCTGATGAAATCAACGTTGCACTAATTCTTTATATTTGCATTCAATATGAAATAAAGAGATGTCGTGCCCATGAGACAACTATTCAACAGAGAATAAAAGAAGCAGACTTCAGCTTAGAATGAAGAATACGACCGTAATGAGTAGAGAAGTCGTATTTTTTTAAACTGTAGCACTAGGGGATAGACTTAGTTTGTTCGTACTCTAAAAGATATTTCGAAAGGGTTAGAATAAACATCTGATTCACATCGCCCCAAGAGTAAGTTGTTTCACAGTATCTCTGAAGCCTGTCTTTGCTTGTTGATAAAATAGATATTAATAATTTAGAAAGGGTTTCGTGGTCCATTTTAAAGACCCAGTAATATTGGATTGAATGTAACGGTCTCTATGTGATTTTGGTATCCTTTAATGTGAAGGATGATGTTGATGATGGATTTGTGTTTTACATCTTGTGGCATAAAAAGTGACAGGAGATCCAGTTTTTCGTTTTGTTGAAATTCCAAAGGAACCTAAATTGCTTGAATCAAGACCTTTGCTTTCAAAAGAAAGTTATAGAAAGGATCGTTTCTCCGATTCCTCTTGTCTGATGACAACCGGTCGGAAAAGTTAGTAATGAGCAATTTCCAAGATTTAATTGTTTACAATGTACATTTTCAATAAGGTGTCAAATTGAAACGTAATTTGTACACAGATTTAAGTTTCCAACTGGTAGTGAAGATAGGTTTGTGTAGATGAGATGCATACCCAACGGCTTTTGTATAAATGATTATAAAACCTCACCAGTATCTGAACAGACAGTTGATGAAACAGGGTTATGTCAAAGAACGTCTCGTTCTTTTTCTTATAAAAATCATCGGAAGATACCAAGACCTTGTTGATAAATATTCCGTATCAACTTCACAAATAATACATGATGGTCTTGATGTATAGATTTTATGTACTGACATTGTTTATTATCGTAATTACCTGTTATAGTGTTCTTTTTATTTGTCTTTGTATATTTTTAACTTTAATGTTTAGTCCATCTTTGGTCATAAACATTTGGCGTGGCTCGGTATTTATACATCCCGCCAAATTTTTGACATTTTTACCAATTATGTTTGTTGTCAATATGACGGAATTCTATGCGCGTCATACAAGAGAGAGGTTTAGCTAGCTATAACACCAGGTTTAATCCACCGTTTTCTACATAAGGAAATGCCTGTACCAAGTCAGGAATATGACAGTTTTTTTCCATTCGTTTGATGTGTTTGAGCTTTTGATTTTGCCATTTGATTAAGGACTTTCCGTATTAAATAATCCTTGAAGTTCGGTAATTTTTTTATTTTACTTTTCACATCTTCTTTTAATTATTCAGCACATATCCTCTTAAACATGTTAAATCAAAATATGCATGTCCCAGATAAGGGGAAGAGTTTAGCGCTCACAAACATGTTTAACCCAGCTACATTCTGTATGGGCCTGTCCCAAGTCAGTAACCTGTAATTAAGTGTGGTTATCGTTGTGTACTGTCTATCATATTTTTTCGTTTATTGTTTTGTCATTATTCAGACCGTTTATTTTTGTTCTTTTGGATTGTTTCACATATTGTCTAGTCGGGGCCTTTTATAGTTGACTAAACGGTTTGGGCTTTCCTCATTATTGAAGGCCGTACGTTGATTCATAGTTGCTGAAATCGTCTTCACTTGGACTTTGTTGGAAAGTTGCATCACTGAAAATCATACCACATATCTTCACTTTAGATTGTGCAATCTATTTAAGACAGAGTAAATAAATTTTGGTGTTTCGGAGTTTCAATTTATCTTTACTGTTCATTTCGGCGTAACAACATATGAACATGTACAGATACATAATAACACAGTTATGAAAACGTATATATTCAAGATAGAAAGTAAAGAACATGTAGCTATACATAATGACATGTAATGTACAGTTATCTATAAAAAATGACAAATAATTTACAATTATCATCAATGAATCTATATCTATACAGAATAGCTATTAATGAATAATTATCTATACAGAATGACAAATAATGAACATGTGTATATGCAGAATGACAAATAACGAACAACTGTCTATAACGAAGTAATTATCTATATAGAATGACAAATAATGAGCATGTATCTATACAGAATGACAAATAATGAACATTTATCTATAAAGAAGCAACTATCTATACAGAATGACAAATAATGAACAATTATCTATAAAGAAGCAACTATCTATACAGAATGACAAGTAATAAACATGTGTATATACAGATGGACCAACAATGAATATGTATGTATACAGAACAAGTAAAGAATATAGACCTATGCAATCTATCTATATATGCACTACTAAAAACATGTGTTGATTACTCATTTCCTTTTTTTCATGAGGGCTATACATAAAGGTCAAAACAAGAGAAAAAATAAATATTGATTTGAAATTCAACAAAAATAATTGTAGTCTCGTACTTGTATGTTTACCTTAAGCAGCAAAATGCATGTACTACTAAACAAAATAGTTTCGGTAACAAGTAATTTTCATAATAATTCTAATAAGTTTTTAGTTGAAAATTTGCAAAGTTTTGAATGATAGTTATGCAAACCCTTTTGACTTTAGTTCGCTGACCATTTGTTCATATCATAAAGGGCCAACCCGTGGTAAAATCAATATAAATTCAAGCCCCCATGAATTATTTCTATTCTAATAGGACAAAGACAGCATTCTTTTGGATTGAAGCGCTTTATGTGAAGGGAAATGTTTTCTGTTCCCGTAACTGAACACACTAATAATATTGACGTAAACGACGAAGGAAATTAAATAAGTGACATTCTTAAACGATATAAAAAAAAAACATCCTAAGACAGATTTAGGTGAATTTAATTGGCTATCTTACTATCATTTAAAAAGATATGGATAATGTATAAATTCTTACCTTCGTTTTTTATGTTTTCTTGTTTTGACGACTTTCAGTTTCCCATTCGTGCATTTTCCCGTAAAATCCATAACATTTTCACGTCATCGTTCAATGACGTCATTTACACCATCTGATGTGAGGTAAATAATTCATGAAAAGCATACGACTCGAGAGTAGGATTGGAACAGCCCAAACAAATCATGACGTTGTCTATCAGCTGACATATGAATATATTCGAAGTTTACCACGGGTGCATGTGTACTCAAAGCGTTTGAAGAACTTCATATTAGAATATGAATTATACAACGAGTTGAATTTACTCATACAGACGACAAAGGATACAAATGTCATTGACGTTATAAAGAAGATTAGTAGCAGAGTATTTACAGTAACTGCTGTTCAGATGTGTTGTGCCTTTAATATTTACTGATTTAATCACTTAACACAAGAGATAAAAATAAATTGGTATATTATTTACTTAATTTTGTTTGTTACAACGGACTGAATTATAGGTATATTACTTAACAACGGACAGTTAGTTTGGATTCGATGAAGATATTTAGTTTTTTTTGTGTATTTTGTACGGCAAATATTTAATATGCAACAATTTCGGTTCTTCGCGCACTTGATATTTTTTATGCAAATTTCACCGTTAATTTCCGCTCCTTTTATTCTTATCTTGAATCTTCTTTAAAACAGGGAACCTCGGTGGCCAGGTGGTCTAAGTAGTCGAACTACTGTATCACTAGCCTGTCAACACTGAGGTTGTGAGTTAGAATGCCACACGTGGCAGGTGCGCTCGACTCCAATCTTAATTGACTAGAATTGTCAGTTTTCCCACCGAAGGTTGGTGGTTCTCTCCGGGCACTCAGGCTTCCTCCACCAATAAAAAATGACCGCCACGAAATAGCACAATCGTGTTGAAAGTGGCCTTAAAACACCAATCAATCATTCAATTAATCTTAAAGACAGCGAAGAAGATATGAAGGAGTCTCGTGAAGCCTTTCCGTTTTATCAAAAGATTACCAACATTTGACTCTTGAATTCATCATTGACCTATTTGTTATGCTGAATCAATTTGGTAGGTACTTAATATTACTTCCAAAAACGATAAAACTAGAGAAAATGAAAACAATCTACAAAATTTGTAACAAATGTTTAGAAAAAATAAAATTTACAAAATTACCGCGCTCCAACGAAAATTCTCAACGGAAAGACTCTTAACAAATGGCAAAATCAAAAGCTCAAACACATTAAACGAATGGAAAACAAAGTCATATTCCTGACTTGGTACCGGCATTTCCTTATGTAGAAAATGGTGGCTTAAACCTGGTTTTAAAGCTAGCTTAAACTCTCACTTGCATGACAGTAGCTAGCGTAAAAATACTCTCAACGGACCAGTAACCTAATCGACCAAAGGACTTGTCTCCTACGTACCTTCATACAAACGTACCTCAAACCGAATTACGCCATTGTACACTGACATGCATAATGGGATTTTACTCGCTAGCTAATTTAATAAGGTAGCATAAAGACATGGCACAGTATTCTAACTCCGAACCGACTTGTCTTTGATCTAACTCCCACATACTGAGTAGGAAACAACGCAGTTGCAACTAACATATCTTTTTACGCATCGGAGGATCCAAGCAAATATCAATCACACTCTATGCGAGCATACTACCAGGAAGATTATTCAGTGGCACAAGTTAATTTAACTGAACCTGAAATGCATAAAATATTAATTTAATATTTTGTCATTTTCACTACATGTATTAAGTTACTGAAACAGTTTAATATAATTGATATGAGGGTTTGCCCTAATACGAAAAAAAAACCCAACCTAATAACACTACAGGAAAACATTGGGCGGTCAACATACATAAAGAATGAAAGAAAGTGTATCTACAATATAGCAATAGAATATATATTTGGAAAATAATTATCATGTACTTTATTTTATTATTAGAAAGTTTGCACCACTTTCACAATTTAGTAATTCGTTTGATACATGTATATCATGTAATTATTTGAAACAATTTGTAACCGGCAAAATTTATTCAGTATTATGACAAGTTTTGAAACCAAATTTCAGATATTAAAGAAATTAAAACTAATTTTAAAAAAGTTTTACCAATCGAGACACGAAAGTCCGATGATACCCTTCTACTCTTGGATGTAGTATTATATACATGTAAGTGTAAATAAAATACATACTTTAACACACTGTTATTTGATATTTAATACTAAAAAATAACAAGAGTATGTGTCCTTCTGACACTCTTTCCCGCTAGCACTATCACATTTCAATGTTCAATTAACCGCTAAATCTGGAAATAAACCATAATTTGCCAAATACTCGTGGAAATGCACATCATAATACACCTGTGTTTTAAGTTTCAAATTGATGTGACCACAACTTCATGATAAATTATCTTAACCCAAATCTGTAACCTGACATGGAACAAAGCTAAGGACGTACATGCACTTGTCTCTTAATTTTTTTTCCTATATACCTTGATAAAACACGAGGTACTTAACTCGCATTTTTGAAAAATGTCACCCGGTCGCAAACTTCCGTTATATTTCGATTTCTCGGTTGTCAACCCCTTAAACTTGTTATGCCGTAAATCTAAATTGATTTACCTACACAATGGTGTACAACACGACTACCTTTGTTGTCGGAATCATTCGTAGCAGGCCTCCCCAAGTATGTCAACCGTAATTATTTCGTCTACCCACAGCCGATTGGAAATATAAAACTCGCAGTAAATGATAAATTATAAAAAGTATTTCCAAAAATCCTGTTAGTTTTTGTCTGAATAGAACTTATCATCCAGATAGTAAATGTGTAAAAGATTCCTTGAAAAAAATCTAACAAGTATTATTTGAGGTATGTCTAATGAGTTACAAGTTTCTATTTTTAGACTCAAATTTTCCCATCCAATCAATGTCATTCAGACTCTCTCTGGACATTACATATAAAATGAGATAACTCCAAGTAACATTTATATTTACCAAAAGACCTCCACATAAAATTTGACCAATCGGAAACCGAGATATATATAAGAGAGGAGAAAGATACCAAAGGGACAATTATATTTAACCATTTACCGCGAGTCTTATATTTCCAATCGGCTGTGGGTAGACGCAATAATTACGGTTGACATACTTGGGGATGCCTGCTACGAATGATTCCGACAACACACTTTAAGGTAGGCGTGTTATAAACCATTCTGTAGATAAATCAATTTAGATTTACGGCATAACAAGTTTTAGTGGGGTTGACAACCGAGAAATCGAAATATAACCGAAGTTTGCGACCGGGTGTCATTTTTGCACAAATGCGAGTTAAGTACCTTGTGTTATATTAAAAGATATATTTTTAATTTTAGTTTCTTGTGTATAATTTGGAGTTTAGTATGACGTCCATTATCACTGAACTAGTATACATAATTGTTTAGGGGCCAGCTGAAGGACGCCTCCGGGTGCGGGAGTTTCTCGCTGCATTGAAGACCCATTGGTGGCCTCCGGCTGTTGTCTGCTCTATGGTCGGGTTGTTGTCTCTTTGACACATTCCCCATTTCCATTCTCAATTTTATATAGGAATTTCTTTCAGAGAAAAGTCCCTGTGTATGGACGAACGGACACACAGACCAGAAATTAAATATAATACCCATACTATTGTAAACCAAGCAAAAAAACTTCTTGACCCGGCCTTGAAAGACCAGGAATATGTATTCATGATCTATCACATTTTGATGCTCGAATTCCTAACATTTAAATAAACATGAATGTAAAAAGGTACGGTGACGTTCATGTTAATGACGAATTCGTAATAAAGGTTTTGATGCTACCAAAACTAACACCAATGCCGTTCGTAACGTCAATCAAAATAGTTTCAATTTACTATTTTACTAATTATATTAGTCCAAAAGGTTCAAGTTTCCGTTTCCTCCGTTTGAACATCAATGATATTCTGCTGGTAAAGTTCGTCCATATGAACAATATTATGACGTAGTTCCCAAGGCTCAGTATAGCTGTCACGCACAACATTGTTTTCATTTTGAGGTATTGCATCATTCCCTGTGCTATTTCCGTCTGTTTGTACAATTGGATTTCTTTTTATAGTATTCCTTTGAGATTTCTGGTTTGCTCTTTGACAGAATTGTAGATTTAAGCGCTTTCTAAAAGTAAAGTCGAAATTTTACAGGATCAATGATTACACTGATCTAATTAGGTAAAAGAAACGGCAATAATTTAATAACTTGTTATTTATAATGCATACAAATGAATTGCGTGTTTTATTTTCGTGATTTGTGTACAGTAATACAATATTTATGAAATGGTAAACAAAAAAGGTAAATATAAACGCACGATACTGTTTTGTACAAAATACAAATAGAAGGAGATGTGATGTACACGTCAATGAGACAGGAAATCAACTACAAAATGCATTTGTAGGGGGGAAATTAAAAATAACCAGGTTTCTATTAAATATTTCAAGCTTTAAATCATCCTGAGTCTATAAAAGTCAACACCAAAGTCTTTAAATACAAAATTAATTATAATTAGACATACGACAACCCTGAATTGATTTTAATGAGCAATTAATATAAGCACTTGTTGCTTGTTTCTCAAAATTTTTGCCACAATATGTATTTATATTGTATTACAAGTATTTAATTTATTATGAAATATTGTTTACACTAAACCTGACTTGGAAAATATGTTTCGGGGTCAACAAATTAATACATCTCAGCCCGCCCGTTTTTTATTTAGATTAGCGCGCTAATATAAGCCTTTTTCAGCTCAGCCCGAGACAAAAAAAAAAACAACAACCCATAAGACATTGCGGAGCACCAAAACAAAATGCGCTTAAAGGGAAAGCCAACATCTTTTATGTGATTTACTTTTTGAGATGAGTTGTAACCTCAGTTTTGGTACAGTAACACAGCCTATAAACTGAAAAATTGCAAATACAATGAATCATAGTTGCCGTATAAAAATGTAGACGTTATAATTGTTTAGTTTTGGTTGTATTGTGTTAGTTATAAATAAACACTTTTATCTTAAATTTAAGTTTGCGAACTTATATACGTATTTAGTTTTACATTAGAAAAATCTGTTCATCTCATTTCACTTTAACATGTATAGATATTCTTTATTTATTTCATTTTGATATTACGTATATATATTACCTCAAGATGATCAGAAGTATAAACAAAATGCACACTTCAAAAAGAACAACATTGACTACGACTAGTTCTTCTACAAAACAATATGTTTTAAACAGATTTTAATACAATTCGATTTTTAAATTAATTTCTTATCTAAAATAACTTGTTGATTGCAAAGTTTTTAAAACAGTTGTACTCGTTTTGAGACATTGTTATATTGATGCATTTCTGAAACTTTACATTTTTTCTGAGTTACAAGCCACGTGTTAGTTAAAAAAAGGAACCAGAAACAGCAGCTATTTATATTTAAAAGTTCAAACAGACTCACATATATTCTGAATTTTCAAATATGAATGATATCAATATTGTATTAACTAGAAACCATTTGTTTTATTTAAACTGTCAGATAAGAAAATCATAATTCAAATTAGTTTGTAATAATATTAATAAAAGGAAGAAAATACAATAAAAAACAAAGAAACAATAAGTACGTAACCAGAAAACTGCAAAAAAAAATCATTTGTTACTTTTTTGAAGCCTTATATAGAACTTTGATGTTTCAAACAAATTATGTTGAAATCATCGCATATTTGTGATCTTTGTTTTCTCTATAGGGCACTTTGGTATAAATGACCGTTTAAGACTAAAATTTATTTTCTATTGAGTGTTTTGTGACATTGTTTGTCTTTTTTTCGTCTTTCAGTTTTTGCAATGTCGTTGTCATTTTCTCTCAACTTTTGAGTTTTGTATGTCACCTCGGTATCGTCCATCTTTTTTTTAAGACGAATTTTTGTGAAAGTTGTTTTGCAGTTTAATGTGGTGTCCACTGTTTTCCTAAGTTATACATATCATACCGAATGTTTTATTGTTTGGCAACATTTCACCAGAACTTTGTACATCAGAAACGTTCGCAGAAGTAGGCTTAAAGGATCTTTCAAATGTTGATTCTGTCGAGTCTGCAGGAAATACACTACTATATTTCACATATATTTGCGTGTTTGAAAAACCTATGCAATAAACATAAAGACAGCTACATTAATATTTATCTATTTAAAGTTTTGTTTGAAGGTAATTGTGCCACAAAGGTTTATTTTTATAATATCATATAATAGAAACAATTCAACATTAAAAAAAAGGCTACTGATATAAAAAAAAACTTTTTTAAAGTTTATTTCAGATAAAAAAATAAAAAAGGATAAATGTTAGAGCTAGTGAGATGTTTCTTGTTACATCTTCAAAATACTTACAATGGAACCGAAAGGCAAAGATTTATGGCGAACAAGTATGTTAATTAAGATATTTTTGTCCACCAAATATGTATATTGACGGACCTTAAAAACGCAACACTAGATTATTCTTTTTTATTCCCATTTTCAAATAGGCAATTTATTGCAAAATAAATGTATAAACATAAATTTTATTCATTTTTTAAGAATTGTCTGAAAAAAAGTTTGCAGTTCAAAAGCAAGTTGAACTGATGACGTAATTTCTTAAGTTCAAATCATGTGTTATGAACTGAAACCCTGGTATTCCCCCAATCAATGGATGTGTCACTGTCGAAGGCAATGACTGCCTGCAACCAACGCCAAAATGATTGTCAGAAAGGTCAACCAATTCTGTCGGGCATGTTTTGAGTTCTGTTTTGTACCTTCTGATTTTGCCTCTGTCCCATGCATTACAGTGTGTTCTAGCAATTACAGTCCGTGGATGGTGTAAACTCCCAAAAAAACGTGTATGGTGTAATGATGTATGGCATATGGTGCAATGGTAGAATGTGTATGGTGCTATGGTATATGGTGTAAGGGGAATGGTGTAATAGTGTAACGTGCGATCGGGAATGGTATGAATGAATGGTGTACGACATTTAAAATTATGGAAAATATTGATAAGAACTGATTTTTAATTTTATACATTAATTTACAATATTGTGATCAAAATTCGTTTTTTGAAATAAATAATTTTGTAGTCGCACGCTTTTTTTGAAATTAAATTGCATTATTGTGTAATGTGCAAGGTGTATGGTGCAAAAGTGTAACGTGTATGGTGTAATGGCACAGGGTGTATGGTGAATGGTGTAATGGTGTTTGGTGTTAGTGGGAAGTTTACACCATCCAAGGACTGTAAGTGGTTTAAACGTTAGTGCTTCAAAGGGTTTTCTATCGATTCTTTGGCATTTAAGTATATAGGAAACATTTTTGGCATGAATCTGTCTGCCATGGTATTCGTCGCCTTGATTAACAGTTGACGTTGCGGCCGTAAACATGTCTCGCAAATGACGTTGCATATATGTAATCAAATTTCATTAAAGTTGCGTTGTCACTACAAATTGATCTGGTCATGGATGGTCATCAACAAATCCCGTTTGCCTGTACCGTTGTTGTCAGGACAGTAAAACGAGTTTTTGATGTGAAATTGTCTGAAAAGAGCACATTCACGTATTCCTGCCTGCAATATTCTTATGGCCTGATTCATATTTTCATTGCTTAGTCTCGGCAATATGGAGGTGCAACACTTTTTTAATGATTCCAGTGTGGGTATGGATTGAAAGAATTGTTTCACGAAAAAAAAAATCCTTTAAAAAATCATTTATGGGTTTCAAATTTTCGCTTTACGAATTTCGTGCGACTTCAATAATCCGATACGTTCAATAACCTCAGGTAAGTCAGGTATTGAATTTTTCTAACCATAAAGAAGTATGGTAAGCATGAATAGAAGTTCTATGAGGATCAATCATGATTTGGTAAAAATAATCACCAAAATGTGTGTTGCGTTTTTAAAGTCCATCAGTATATTTTGCGGTCAAAATCTTCCGTATGTCATAGAGTCATTTTAGACCTCATTTTATATTTTTGTGAAAATTTAGTTTCCAACAGAAAGGAATAAGTTTAAAATATTTTATTTATTTAAAGTCTATTTCGAAGCTTCAGGATTGATTAAAAGTATTTTTGTTTTATATTCGTTCATTATTGTTGAAGGAAATCATTTTTATTTTCGATATATTTAAAATAAGAAGTTCAATTTTAGCAGATATTTACTTTGGCATTTGTCACTTTAGATTTTCTCTTTGTTAGGCATTATTTTTATCAATTTAAGATGTTTAGCGACAAGCTAAGTGGACACAATTAGACATGTATTTTTACTAAGTCTATTGTCCTTTAAACACAAACAAGTTGTTGTGTAAACAACATATGTCTAGGTAACCTGGTCAATTATGGTTCTTTTTCCTGTCCAGCAAAGATCTTTCCACGCCCCTTTTTACCCCAAAATATCAGGGTAACTAAGGTGGCTTGGGTGTTTAACAAATCTGATTGGTCGAACCTGAAACAGTAACGCGAAGTCGGACAAGTGAATTTCGGTCTCAAAAGTGGCACTTTCTCATGCGCTTTTGAAGATACATGATCTAAAACCTACTTCACTGTGTTTGTTATAACTGTTTTCAGGTGAGTCAAGTATATTATTTTATTCGAAGTTAATATGTTTCTTTCATTATTTTATTCAATTGAATCGTGAAACTTCGTAAAGTTTCGTTTCCATTTTATTTAGTAAAGTCGAAGTTAAATATTCTATGAGTTCTGCACGTAAAGAAGTTAAGATCAAGTTGTTGTTTCTCGATCAGTGTAAACAGATGTATATTTATGTTCAAAAAAAGGTTGGTTTATTCTTCACAAACTTTCTGTACTCAAGGGTATTTTCAAACGCGTTATAGAATTTAGTTTCACGCTCGCATGTTGGAAATGATAATTTTAACTTATCGCTTGTTCATACTTAATATGAATTAAGGTCAGTTCTGCAAGGGTAAGACATGTAAGATGTGGATTATTTTAACAAACGCTTTATGCGTAATTTCCACATGTATAGGCTAATTTAATAAGAAATTATTTATCGTAAACTATTCTTGTCGTTTAGCCCTATATTATTACGAGTCATGAGTTTTTCATAAAAGCAAGCATGTATATTTTGAAAAGCTAGTTTCCCCATTTCACATGATACTGTTTCATATTCATAATATTTGAATATTCACGATTAGTTTTGTAATGCTAAGTTTGTCTCGATTTCGAATATTTCTCAACCAATGCCCATCGTCGGAATTGATTATTTTTGGGTTAATAGGTTTTTATATAGTTTAAGTTTTTACAAGCGCAATATATGCTCTTTCATGATTACAATTCGAAAGATAAAAGAATTCAACATGTTTATTCATGTCCATTGTTAAGATATTATGCATTCAATACTTTATGCTGTTCAGCACATGCTTTATGCTCCGTTAGGTCCAAATATTAGGTCTCGCATTATGCTCATACATTTAAGATTTAGTCCGCATCTTGCTCATATATTTTAATGCTAAATAAGCTTTTATTTATAAGACATATTATAAGCATCCGTGTTCGTCAGCTAAAATTCATATGCTAATGCATTAACGTAAAGTTTGTATACTAAAGATATTAATTGATCAATTGTATTGTAAAATTATATGAATTATATGTTTCTTTTATTTGCATTATATACTATTAATTTGTTATTAATTATATATCACTTTCTCATGCGCTTTTGAAGATACATGATCTAAAACCTACTTCACTGTGTTTGTTATAACTGTTTTCGGGCCCGTGCTCATCCCCCTAAGTCCGCAAGGTGTGCTGTTGGTTAAGTCCAATCCTAACAGTCAAACAACAGTCCTTTTAACCCAGAAACCCAAGTCTGACAACTTGCGGAGACCCTTAAGATCAAGAATACGGTTCCTCATTGATATATGTATTGGTTGAGGTCGCAGGAAGTAAAAGAAAGAGACATGCCAGCCCCAGGCAATGCCGCAGGTCAGCAGGAGGTCGAAATTATTCAAGCACCAGTCATCGCTCCAGCAGATATTGCAGCACCAGGCAACGTTCCAGTCGTTGCAGCACCAGTAAACGTTCCAGTCGTTGCAGCCCCTCAAGGACCCCCACCTGGTTTCCCTGCTCAGAGATATAACGTGAACATAGAATTGTTCACTGGCAAAGGTAATGTGACGGCTATCGAATGGTGGACAATGTTCGTAACATTTGTCACACTACAGAGGATGCCAGAAGCAGATGCGCTTCTGGTTCTCCCTTTTCATTTAGCAGGGGTAGCTAAAGCATGGTTTAATACCCTAAACACACACACAAAAACCACCTTAAATAATTTGAAATTAGCATTTTTACAACGTTTCAAACCTACACTGAATGCAGGAGTTAAGATAACAGAATTAAAACAAAATGCATATGAAACTGTAGATGAATATATCGACAGGGCTTTAAGTTTAAATGCAAATAACTGTGTGTCTGAGGAATTTCTAATTTCAGTGACCGAGAAGGGTTTCAAGAAAAGTATGTGTCATATCATACTCCCCCATCGATCAAAGACCATGCAAGCCCTCAGAGAGATTGCCAACATTGCAGAAATGACTGTTGCTGTGTCAGGTCAGCCACAGATGGAGGACATTACATCCACCATCAACCACGCTGTATGTTCTGCAGTCAAGTCGGTCAAAGCCAATATGCTGGATAGCCTCATGACAAAGATGGACACAACATTATCCGCCATGAACAGACCAGACCGCAGACCAGATCAACAGCACAGAGTCAATTTCAGCAATGAGCAAAACAACCAGTTCAACAGTACAAATTCAAAGAACTGTGGTTACTGTGGGGGTAAGTCCTGTAGAATAAGGTCACAATGTCCTGCATCCCATAAAGTATGTAATTATTGTAAAAAGTAAGGTCATTTTGAAAAATGTTGTATATCATTGAAGAAAAAACTTGCAGCTCAAGGTCACGTTTAGGGACACGGGCCTGTCTGTAGAACAAAAACTATAGATGGGCAAATAGATAGGCAAGAAAGGGTAATTAACTTAATCACCACTTTAGATGCTAAAAAGAGTACCACCAAAATTTCTGTGGGTGGGACAAGAACATGTGCATTAGACGATACAGGAGCAAACATATCTGTAATGAGTAAGCAGTTCTTCCTAAGAACTCCTTACTCAACGCAAAAACTTGAACCATCAGATATTACAAGTGTAATTGTTGTTAATGGCAATCATGTAAAAGTGCTAGGCAAAGTTAACATATCCGTTACGATAGGAAACAGACATTTTAGTGCTTCAATTTATGTTTTGCCACAATTACACCACTCTTTATTCTAAGGTGTAGATTTTGTAAAACAAACAAAAGCTAAGTTAAATTTTGAAAACTACACATTTGAAATTTTAGAGAATAACGATGTTGTCATCCTGAGTCGGTTGACTTTAAAAAAGGGTTTAGCAAAAATAAGAAAAGCCGTCACGATCCCAAACTTTTATTAGTGTTGCTGTGTCACAACAAACACACACTTCAACAGTGCTATTAGAACCGCTAAAGTCATAAGATCACAAGCACAGAATTTTGGCAGCAAAAGCATTAGTTAAAATCAAGCACGGTAAAGCTTATTTCAGCTTGCTAAACCCGACTGACAGAAACGTAAGGATTAAGGCACGTACTAATCTGGCTGAAGTAGCTCATGTCAATACAGAAACTATTCAAAAGGTTAATGAAACTGGCCCATCACTATCACCAATTAAAACACCAAACAGCAAATCATGCTCAGATCTTAAGTTTGATTTATCAGAATCCGATTTAACAGATATTGAAAAACAAAAGATGCAGAAATTTTTAAATGAAAATAAACAAAGTTTTGCTACAGATATGACAGAATTGGGGAAACTCCCTTGTATAAACACAAAATTGTAACTGTACCAGGTGCACGGCGGGTAAGGCGTAATCCGTATAGGCAGTCACCTCAAGTAAGGGGTGAAACTGAAAATCAAATTCAGGAATTATTAGAAAATGGAATTATTGAAGAATCAAATTCTGATTGGTGTTCCCCATTAATTATGATTCTTAAGAAAACAGGAGGTTGGAGGATGGCAATTGATTATCGTTCTTTAAATAAATTAACGGTTCCTATGAGATATCCACTCCCTCATATTGAAAGTGTTTTTGATGCTCTCGGTGAAGCTAAAGCGAAATATTTTACAAATTTAGATGTAAAAAGTTCGTTTTGGCAAATCACTCTTGACGGAGATACTAATCATAAGAGTGCTTTCATTTCCCAATCAGGTGTTTACGAATGGAATCGTATGAGTTTTGGAATTGATGCCACAATTACACCACTCTTTAATCTTAGGTGTAGATTTTTTAAAACAAACAAAAGCTAAGTTAAATTTTGAAAACGACACATTTGAAATTTTAGAGAATAACGATGTTGTCATCCTGAGTCGGTTGACTTTAAAAAGGGTTTAGCAAAAATAAGAAAAGCCGTCACGATCCCAAACTTTTATTAGTGTTGCTGTGTCACAACAAACACACAACTCAACAGTGCTATTAGAACCGCTAAAGTCATAAGATCACAGGCACAGAATTTTGGCAGCAAAAGCATTAGTTAAAATCAAGCACGGTAAAGCTTATTTCAGCTTGCTAAACCCGACTGACAGAAAAGTAAGGATTAAGGCACGTACTAATCTGGCTGAAGTAGCTCATGTCAATACAGAAACTATTCAAAAGGTTAATGAAACTGGCCCATCAGTATCACCAATTAAAACACCAAACAGCAAATCATGCTCAGATCTTAAGTTTGATTTATCAGAATCCGATTTAACAGATATTGAAAAACAAAAGATGCAGAAATTTTTAAATGAAAATAAACAAAGTTTTGCTACAGATATGACAGAATTGGGAAAAATCCCTTGTATAAACACAAAATTGTAACTGTACCAGGTGCACGGCCTGTAAGGCGTAATCCGTATAGGCAGTCCCCTCAAGTAAGGGGTGAAACTGAAAATCAAATTCAGGAATTATTAGAAAATGGAATTATTGAAGAATCAAATTCTGATTGGTGTTCCCCATTAATTATGATTCTTAAGAAAACAGAAGGTTGGAGGATGACAATTGATAATCGTTCTTTGAATAAATTAACGGTTCCTATGAGCTATCCACTCCCTCATATTGAAAGTGTTTTTGATGCTCTCGGTGAAGCTAAAGCGAAATATTTTACAAATTTAGTTGTAAAAAGTTCGTTTTGGCAAATCCCTCTTGACGAAGATACTAAACATAAGAGTGCTTTCATTTCCCAATCAGGTGTTTACGAATGGAATCGTATGAGTTATGGAATTGATGCCACAATTACACCACTCTTTAATCTAAGGTGTAGATTTTTTAAAACAAACAAAAGCTTAGTTAAATTTTGAAAACGATACATTTGAAATTTTAGAGAATAGCGATGTTGTCATCCTGAGTCGGTTGACTTAAAAAAAGGGTTTAGCAAAAATAAGAAAAGCCGTCACGATCCCAAGCTTTTATTAGTGTTGCTGTGTCACAACAAACACACACTTCAACAGTGCTATTAGAACCGCTAACGTCATTAGATCAAAAGCACAGAATTTTGGCAGCGAAAGCATTAGTTAAAATCAAGCACGGTAAAGCTTATTTCAGCTTGCTAAAGACGACTGACAGAAAAGTAAGGATTAAGGCACGTACTTATCTGGCTGAAGTAGCTCATGTCAATACAGAAACTATTCAAAAGGTTAATGAAACTGGCCCGTCAGTATCATCAATTAAAACACCAAACAGCAAATCATGCTCAGATCTTAAGTTTGATTTATCAGAATCCGATTTAACAGATATTGAAAAACAAAAGATGCAGAAATTTTTAAATGAAAATAAACAAAGTTTTGCTACAGATATGATAGAATTGGGAAAACTCCCTTGTATAAACACAAAATTGTAACTGTACCAGGTGCACGGCCTGTAAGGCGTAATCCGTATAGGCCGTGCACCTCAAGTAAGGGGTGAAACTGAAAATCAAATTCAGGAATTATTAGAAAATGGAATTATTGAAGAATCAAATTCTGATTGGTGTTCCCCATTAATTATGATTCTTAAGAAAACAGGAGGTTGGAGGATGGCAATTGATTATCGTTCTTTGAATAAATTAACGGTTCCTATGAGCTATCCACTCCCTTATATTGAAAGTGTTTTTGATGCTCTCGGTGAAGCTAAAGCAAAATATTTTACAAATTTAGATGTAAAAAGTTCGTTTTGGCAAATCCCTCTTGACGAAGATACTAAACATAAGAGTGCTTTCATTTCCCAATCAGGTGTTTACGAATGGAATCGTATGAGTTATGGGATAATGAAAGCATCTATCACCTTTCAATGTCTTATGACTCAAGTTTTTAGAGGTCTAAATTGGAAATTCTTACTGTTATACATTGATGATATCCTTATCTTCAGTAATTCTTTTGAGGAACATTTAGAACATTTGAGTCAAGTTTTTACCAGATTAAAAGAGGCCAACTTAAAGCTGCAATCTGCAAAATGCAATTTTGCTGTAGAAGAAGTGAAAGTTCTTGGTCACATAATGTCTCGGCGTGGTATTGAAGTTGATCCAGAAAAAAAAACTAATGCTGTTAGTCAATTTCCGGTTCCGAAAACAGTCAAACAGGTTAGGAGTTTTCTTGGCATGGCTAACTACTATCGTCGTTTCATTAGAGGTCATTCTGACATTGTTTCACCATTAACAGGTTTGTTACGTAAAGAAGCACAATTCCAATGGACACCGCAGTGTCAACAGGCTTTTGAAATCATGAAAAATGCTCTGCTTACTGCCCCTGTTCTATCCTATCCAGATCCAAATAGGTCCTTCATTTTAACCTGTGATGCTTCTGATAAGGCCATTGGTTATGTGTTAGGGCAAAAGGATGATGAAGGCAGAGAATATGTAGTAGCTTATGGTGGTAAAGCTTTGAGTTGCCCTGAGAAAAGTTACCATACATCAGAGAAGGAGTGTTTGGCTATATTAAGAGGCGTTGAAGCATACCGTCCTTATCTAGCTAACTCTCATTTCACGTTGGTAACAGATCACAGTGCACTCACTTGGTTGAAATCTGCAAAATTATCTAGTATGCTTGAAAGATGGGCTCTGAAGTTACAAGACTTGAATTATGATATAATCCATCGTCCAGGTAAAAGCAATGTTGTTGCAGACTGTTTAAGTCGTCGGCCATATATTGAGGCACCAACTATACAATCTGTATCAACAGCATATCCTACAACAGATTCCAAATTAGAGTCCGATACTGATCTTGACACAAATCGTACCTCTATTTCTGGATCTGATAAACTACCCGATGGTTGGAGAACCGTCACGGAGTTTATTTATGACGATGAGACTACTGATTCTTGTCCAATAATTTCTGCCATAGACATTGAAGAACTACCACAAGCTTTAGATAATTCAGATTCGCTATTTGAAAAACAACAAATTTTTCCAGATTTTGCAAACATTATCACATATTTACAAAACAACACTCTTACACAGGATGAAAAGTTACATCGTGCTATAGTTGCTGAAAGTAAATTTTATTCCATTTCTAATGGCATTTTGTACCATTTGTATCAAAGAAGGTGTAGAAGATTACCTAATGAGCTTAGACATATAAAACAAATTGCTTTACCTATTTGTTTAAGGGAAGAGGCTTTACATAGTTACCATGATTCTCTTTTAGGCGGAGGACACTTAGGTCAAGACAAAGTTTATTCTTCTTTCTTGGAAAAATATTACTGGCCAAAAATGCATTCAGACGTGTTACAATACATCAAAACTTGTGATAGGTGTCAACGTGCAAAAAAGGAATTACAATCAAAACAATCCACCTTTGTCACCAATGCCACATGTTGGTAGATTTCATCGTTTGCACATTGGTATTCTTGGGCCTTTGTCTAAAACTAAAGATGGCTTGTCTGTTGTATTTAGTGCTAGAAATGTATGATCGCGCAACATGCATTCAAATGACTTTCATCACATCTGTATTTTTTTACTTTCTTAAAAAAAAAAAAGATTTTTCAATATTTTGTAGGCAATTTTGGGCTTGGTCAGCAAGTTTTGATATACACTCTTATGATGCTCATTTTTTGTGATGTATCAGTTGGTGCCATGACAACCAAAGAAACAGACATAATTCAAAGAAATAATTATGGTGTGATTTTTAAAGAAGAGGTCAAAATGTATTTAGCTAAGGAGTCATGGTTACACACATTCAAGGTGTCATTACCTGAACATTTCAGTTTACAAACATTAGTTTTTGTTATGAAAACTCTACTCAATGTAATTATTTCAATTCTATTATCAGTTTTGTTCACAATTTACAGGACACTACAAAAATTCATTTACTAGAGTCAATTAAGAATGTTAAAACGTTAATTCCCCAAAATGATATATTATTAAAAAAGCGCAATGCACGCTCATTTCTACCATTTATAGGCTCATTAGCTAAAGGTTTATTTGGTGCTGCAACCTTGGGAGATGTAAATTTACTGGCTAGCCATATAAATGAAATAAATAAAAGAACAAGATTAATGGCTAGGGCTTTAGAGCAACATGGAGACCACTTGTCTTCATTTATGTCACTGGTTGACAAAAGAACAACCAATCTAATAGACGGAATTAAAAAAAACTCACTAACAGAGCTCACCAACAAAGGCAACATGCTCAGAAGCAAAGTGGACAAGTTTCAGGCAGCAGTCCAAAGTTTGGTCGAAGAGCGGAATTCACCATTCTTATTGCCAAAACATACTTTAACACAAGCTCTGCACAACATCCAAACTATCTTAACACATTCATATTTTGGATTCTACTTAACACAACCTCACCCGTCCTATTACTATACTAATTCAAATTTCATGTTCATGCGTAACAACTTTTCATTACCCTTCGTTTTCCTATCTTCACTCACTCACCCTCTTCGTCTTTATAAGATATTGTCACTTCCTGTTCCTGTAAATAATTCTCTCAAGCATGCAACTAAATAACTAGAGCTACCTGATTTCTTTGCTAAACCCACAAGCATGATTATTATTTACATATATCAGCTAACAAACTAAGTAATTGTAAGCATGAATCAGTAATCACGTGCAATTTTAACAAGGCACTCATACCAACGCATGTTCCACAATGCACTATTGGATTGTTCAATAACGACATCAACCAGGTTTCTCAATTCTGTGATTTCCGTTTTTTGAAAAACCATTTGACCCATGATATCATTGAATTGAGTTCCACGTCAGTATTGGTGTATCAAAGTGATTCACTTGCACTTCATTGCCCAGGTAAACAAACCACTTTACCTGGTTGCAAGTTCTGTGTTATTCAGTTACCGTGCAAGTGTTCACTGTCTACAGTATCTTTATATCTACCTCCCAGACTGGTCAATTGTTACAACAAGAACTCAGAATTGTCAGTGTTCCATCCAATTAATTTAGAAGTTTTACAAGAACTTTTCGATGAAAATAAGTTAAGAACTATCTTAGGAGATTCTTTATTTTCAAATCAAATCAGTATGACAATACCAGATTTTAAATTTTATTCTCATAATATGTCTAATATTTTAGCTGCAGACCACGAAGTACATTTAAGTTTAAAGAAAATGTCTGCTGCAGCAAGAAATGATTCCCTAATATTTAAAACATTAACAGAACCACTTTTATATGGTCAAATTAAATTACAATCTGAGTGGCCTGATTTAAACGCCATTTTGATTTTTGTCGCTCTAGAAATAGCGTCAGTTACATTTCTATTTTTTATTTTCATGTTTTTGAAATTTCGTCGAATGGCAACTGCTATTTTAGTACTGCAACAAGTTGTGAAATCAAAATCAGACAACATCCCTTCATTTATTTACCATAAAGTTACTGAAACACCTGCACCAAATGATATTTCAGTTATTGAAAAGTTCATAACATCAGAATTTGCATGGCTACATGCTTCTGTTATACTAAGTTGTTTAGTACTTGTACTTTTATCAGTACTTGTTTACTACCTGTATCGTCAAAGAAATTCTAAATGCACTCGGGTTTACGGTGGTGATTGTGTTACGATACCCATAATAAGCTTATCATTGTGTCCATCATACTACAATTTTTTAACACCTTCAGTGGAAAACATTACAGTTTCAGCTTTACCTCATTGTAAACTATTTTTTCTATGTTCTTCATTTGTCATAACCAATAGATTAACTATGAAAACTGTACAGATTCGAGATTATGTCAGCATAGGATATTTCACTCTAAGAAGACTTAACAAAATTGTAATGCAATCTTTTAATGCGTATGTTCTAGTTACGCATCAACGTTTTGCTACTGTATTAAACCCACCTAGCTTTGGTACATAGTTTATAAAATTTAATTTTAGAACTATTTGTGTAATGTTCATGTTTATTACACTTTAACAAAAATTTGTTTTCTAAAACCATGATAAGCATTTTTATTTATTTTCTTAGAAGTTTGACCAAGTTGGGTTCAAAAACAACTCAAAGTAATTCTTGTATAGGTGATGCAATGGACAATAATTCTTATATGACCTTATTACTCAGGACTAATTTGATTATATATTGTTTTGTATATTTTGTATATATTGTGTGATTTGTTTTTTTAATTTGTTTTTAAATGTCTATTGAATTCTAAAATGTATTATTACTATTTCCCAGAAATTTAGTTCAGCTGAAGTAGAGGGGAGTTGTCATAGAGTCATTTTATACCTCATTTTATATCTTTGGAAAATTTAGTTTTCAACAAAAAGGAATAAGTTTAAAATATTTTATTTATTTAAAGTCTATTTCGAAGCTTCAGGATTGATTAAAAGTATTTTTGTTTTATATTCGTTCATTATTGTTGAAGGAAATCATTATTATTTTGGATATATTTAAAATAAGAAGTTCAATTTTAGCAGATATTTACTTTGGCATTTGTCACTTTAGATTTTCTCTTTGTTAGGCATTATTTTTATCAATTTAAGATATTTAGCGATAAGCTAAGTGGACACAATTAGACATGTATTTTTACTAAGTCTATTGTCCTTTAAACACAAACAAGTTGTTGTGTAAACAACATAGGTCTAGGTAACCTGGTCAATTAGGGTTCTTTTTCCTGTCCAGCAAAGATCTTTCCACGCCCCTTTTTACCCCAAAATATCAGGGTAACTAAGGTGGCTTGGGTGTTTAACGAATCTGATTGGTCGAACCTGAAACAGTAACGCGAAGTCGGACAAGTGAATTTCGGTCTCAAAAGTGGCACTTTCTCATGCGCTTTTGAAGATACATGATCTAAAACCTACTTCACTGTGTTTGTTATAACTGTTTTTGTGAGACAGTGAAGTTTTGTAAAAAGTAGGGACCCCTATTTTTTTATTCTATTATAATAGTTACAATTTTAATACAGTTGTTTAGGTGGTTTACGGTATCATGTGTATCCTGCGAGATGCATCGGGCTTTATCATTATATTGCTGACAAGCCGACATACCACATGTAAAATAAATATTATGAAAATGTATTTATAATTCTTTATTCTTTCCCAGGTAAGAAGTAAAATTTTATTATATTTTCATTTTAAAGAAAGTTATAATTTCTTCTAAACTTTTTGGATATTTTTGAATCTTTAGTTAATTTTAATTGATTAATTGATTAATTTAACTGATTACATCTTTGTTTGTTTTATTGATTTAATAATGATTTTCACTATTATTTTGAACATATATATTTTAAAGCGTTAAGTATTTACAATTCTCCAGTTTAAACTATCGGTAGAAAGTATTAGTTTTGTTGATTAGTGTATTATTGTTTATCTCATGAAATGGATGGGAATGTACGAATAACACGTGTCTTCAGAGAACAAAGGAATTCACGTGATACCTCGATATAGAGCTGTGCTCTAGTAGAAAATACATTGAATACTTTATTACATTCATATCTTTGTTATTAGATTAGTTTTTATATATTTTTATGTAGCCCTATACCCGTTAATTAGTTATTATTTTGTATTATTTTCTTATCTCATTTTTCCCTTATTGACCCTCAAGTTCATTACGAATTGGTATCAATGAAGAGTTTCCAAGATAAAAATAGATTACCGTAAATGTTCTAATGTACGTTCGGAGAAATAAAAACATCTTTGATTTAAGGAAATACCCATATTGTTTTATGAAAAGAAAGATTAGTTAATTAAATAAATGTCATGACAAGTTATTTAAATTAATTAATGAAGTTCGTTCAATGCGTAAAAAGTATTTTAAGACCCATTAAAGTGAATACTTAAGTTCAATTGACTCCTAGACATAACAGAGTTTAAGAAATGTATTAAGTAAATTATTCATCAGGTACAATCATATGGTTATTAATTATGTCAGATATTATGTTATTTGTAAAACCTATGAACAGTATGTTAATTCTTAATCATTATATTGCTGACAAGCCGACATACCACATGTAAAATAAATATTATGAAAATGTATTTATAATTCTTTATTCTTTCCCAGGTACAAACCAGACCCGGGTAACATTTTCTGGGGGCTCGTCCGGGATATGTTGGCTGCAAATATGACAACAAAGTGAAAGATCAAACAAAAGTCAAGCATGGTTAAAGAAACAGAGAAGGAGGAGGAATTTAGATTGGAGGTTACAGGAAAGATTTACATTCAACCGTTGGTTGTTTTGAAGACCCTAATTACCGAACTAGAAATACCTGCCGAGGACGTTTCTCAATTAACCAAGGTAAAGGCAATAAAGTTGATCACACAGTTATTGAAAGATAAGCAGAAAGATGAAGATAAAGGCACCACGACCCTATTACAAATAAATGATCTTATCGGGAGTAAAACACCAACTGAAATACTGGTAGCTGAAGGAATAGAAGAAACATCTAAAGACGAGGAACAAGAGGTTGATGATCCCGAAATATCCTTTAAAAAGAAAAATAACGATGAAATAACACCGTTATTAAAGGATAAATGCTCATTATGGAGAAAAGATTTCAAGATTTCTGGACAAATTGGCGACTCAAAATCTTGCATTTCATTCACTAGTTTAATTCGTCAAATAGAGGCAGGAACGGAAAAAGGATACGATGACAGAGAAATAATCCAAGTTGTAATCCGGTCCATCACTGCAGGGTCTAGTTTACGTAATTACTTAGAAGGAAGGAGTAACTTGACTCTATCAACCTTGAGGGGAATACTTAGAGCGCATTATCGAGAAAAGACAGCGACAGAGTTATATACAGAACTCTGCAATTTATCACAATCGCAAAAAGAAAATCCGCAAGAGTTTCTACTTCGGGCTCTTGATATAAGACAGAGAGTGATGTTTGCATCCAATGAAACTGAGGATGAACACCAATATCATCCAGATCTAGTTCAAGCTATGTTTCTACACAGTCTTATGACAGGCATACAAAGTGACAACATCAGGCAAGAAATGAGACCTATCCTGAGTGATAAAAATGTGCGGGACGAAACTTTGATATCGTCACTAAATCAGATGGTGTTACGAGAGAATGAAAGATTAGCAAAAAGTAAAGGGTCCAGGGGTAAAGTAAACAAGATAGAAGCGACAGAAGAGAGCGATGTTTTCGGAGATTTTAAGGATGAAGTTAAAAGGGAATTGGCAGAAATCAGACAGCTAGTCACAAATGCCTATAAACCACAACAACAACAACAACAACAACAACAACATACGGCAAACAAGACCACACGAGAGAGAAAACCAGGATGTCCGCAATGTCAACAATCAGGAAATGGAGGACAATGTTCTCATTGTTGGATATGCGGAAGTTCCGAACATTTCAAAGCCGGATGTAAAAATAGGTTTAGAGCCAAAGACAAACAAGACAGACAGGATCCGAGTATACGGAAAGTGTCTGTAAGTGAATTGAAAGGAACTGTATTCCAGCTTTCATCAAAACAAAAAAGAAATTTAGTCAGACTAGTTGGATCGAAATGCGAGGTTGACTGCTCCATGAACGGGAAAGAATTTCGACTTCTATGGGACACGGGAGCACAGATATCAATCATCCCAGTTCAATGGCTGAAAGAAAAGATGAACGAAACTCAAATCAGACCATTGAGTGAATTGATGGATGGCGAACTAATGGTCCGTTCGGCAAATGGCAGCGAAATTCCATATGAGGGATGGGTACAAGTTAACTTCAAATTAAAAAGCAAAGAGGAAAAATTAGAAAATAGTCTAGAAGTGCCATTCCTAATTAGCTCTCATCCGGACATGAATGAACCGATTATAGGATATAACGTAATCGAACATTACATGGAAAAACATAGGGATGCTGCTGAAATTCTTAAATCTTCGATGGGAATCAAAGTCAATCGAATAAACACAGTAATGAACATCATCAAATCTAGTAATGGGGACATTTGCTCCGTAAGAAACGGGAAAAGGGATATCATTATTCCAGGACACTCACAGTCTGTGATTAAGGGAATTGCGCACGTGAGGGATACCAGCAATAGTACATCAGCTGTTTTCATGCCAGAAGGAAATTTCGATATACCAGAAGAACTAAGAATCCAAGAAAGTCTTGTAAGATGTGGAAATGGTAGCACTTCAAAAATTAATGTCGTTGTGGAGAACACATCAGCTCATGATGTCATTTTACCAAAGAAAGTAAATATGGGAATGCTTCAGAACGTTAAAGGCGTTTTTAGCATACCAGATAAGGACGATAAAACTAAAGACACATACAAACAAGATATATCGGAAGACAATAACAATGAACAACTTTGGGATCCACCAATCGATCTAGGTTCAAACTTGGAGCTAAGCGAGAAAAATAGAATACAGCAACTGCTAAGGGAAGAGTGTGGAGCTTTTTCAAAGGATGGGGAAGTCGGTTGTGCACCGGACTTGAAAATGAAGATAGAATTAGCTGACAAAACTCCCGTAAATAGGTCATATACTTCAATACCAAAACCACTGTACCAAGAGGTTAAAGATTATCTTGCCGATCTTATACATAGGAATTGGGTTCGACGAAGCAACTCGCCCTATTCAAGTGGTATGGTCTGTGTGAGAAAGAAAGATGGTAGTCTACGTCTCTGTATCGATTACAGAGAGCTCAACAAGAAAACTATAGCCGATAGACAACCGATCCCTAGAATCCAGGATGTATTAGACTCTCTAGGTGGGAAACAATGGTTCACCGTGCTAGATCAGGGTAAAGCATATCATCAAGGATTTATGGATGAAGCTTGTCAAAAATTAACGGCGTTTTGTACACCTTGGGGTTTGTACGAATGGATAAGAATTCCTTTTGGATTGACTGGAGCACCCGCAGCATTTCAATCGTTCATGGAAAGAACGTTATCTGATATCAGAGATAACATTTGCATACCATATCTAGACGATGTATTAGTATTCAGTAGTAGTTTTGATGAACACCTTATGAATGTTAGAACTGTATTGCGAAGGCTCAAAGAAAAGGGTATAAAGTTAAACCCTTCGAAGTGTGAACTTTTTAAAAGAGAAGTTCGATATTTAGGACATTTGATATCTGAGACAGGATACCAAATGGACCCAGCAGACAAGGAAGCAGTGATTGCTCTAAAAGAAAGAAAACCAAATACTATAGGAGAACTTCGAAAAATTTTGGGATTTGTAGGATATTATAGGAAATACATTCTTAATTTTTCAAAACGACTTAAACCAATTTACAACTTGCTCAAAGTCAATGATAAGTCACAGAAAAAGAGCAAAATTAAAGGCAAATCGACGAACCAGGCCTCGTCAGGCACAAAAATAAAATGGTTAGAAGAACATACAATGATATTATCAGAAGTGATAGATTGTTTAGTTAAGCCGAACATAATGGTTTATCCACAATACGAAAAACCTTATATTGTACATACAGATGCATCACAAGAAGGGTTAGGCGCAGTTTTATACCAGACACAGGCAGACGGACGTTTAGGGGTAGTTGCATATGGATCGAGAACGTTGACACCGGCGGAACAAAATTATCACCTGCATTCTGGGAAGTTGGAATTTTTAGCACTTAAATGGGCAATCTGTGACCGTTTTCGGGATTACCTCTACTACACAAATGAGTTCGACGTTTATACTGACAACAATCCTTTAACATATATATTAACTACCGCAAAATTAGATGCGACAAGACACAGATGGGTCGCCGAACTTGCCGACTTCAATTTTAAGATTCATTACAAGCCCGGCATTCAAAATGGTGATGCTGACGGATTGTCAAGGATGCCATTCTGCTTTAAAGGTTACATGAATAGCTGCTCTAAAACGGTTGAAAATAATAGTATAACGACAACACTACAAACTGCAGACGCACAAGCCAAGGGTGAAATTGATTGGACTGTAACACTATCAAAATGCACCGTTGAAATGACCGACGATGAAGTTGAAAAATTATCAAGTCCGTTCGGATGTATGTCAGAGAAAGTGGATCAGGCAAATGATAAAACGCAGAGTTTGACAAATCCGGGAAGCAAATTAGAAACTAATTTGCAGACAAGTGGTACAATACCATTAAGACATATTATCGAAGCACAGAATCAGGATCTCGATTTAGGGCCGATAATAAATTTGAAGATTCATAAAAGATCTCCATCAGATCACGAGAAACGTCAATTCAATCATGCACAGAAAATTCTTGTCAGGGATTGGAATAAACTACTGGTAAATGAAAAGGGGATCTTACAAAGAATAGTAACCATCGATGGAAAAATAAAAGAACAGTTAGTCGTACCTAAGCACTATCGTAAACTAGTGTTAAAACAACTACATAACGATATGGGACATCTTGGAAAGGAAAGAGTATGGGCTCTCACCAGAGAAAGATTATATTGGCCTAATATGTTCAAAGACATAGAACAATATATTAACTATGAGTGTTCCTGCGTGAAAGATAGGATACCAAGGAAAAAGGAAATTGCACCAATGCAGTCCATCAAGACTACATCTCCATTCGAACTAGTGTCAATTGATTTTTTACATCTAGAAAGTTCGGGTGGTTATGAATATATGCTGGTGGTTATGGATCACTTTACAAGATTTGCGCAAGTTTATCCGACACGCAATAAATCAGCTAGGACAGTCGCCGAGAAAATCTTTAATGATTTTATATTAAAGTTTGGTTTTCCTCAAAGAATTCATCATGACCAAGGAGGGGAATTTGAGAACAAATTATTTAAGCATTTACATCAACTAGCAGGTGTAGCAGCTAGTAGGACTACTCCGTACCATCCACAAGGTAATGGACAGGTTGAACGATTTAATAGAACTTTACTCTCCATGTTAAGAACGTTACCTAAAGACTTTAAAAGTCAATGGAAATATCACTGTCATAAAGTAGTTCATGCATATAACTGCACACGTCACGACACAACAGGATTTTCACCATTTTATCTATTATTTGGACGGAATCCAAGGTTACCAATCGATTTGACTTTTGGATTTGAAAATAAAGTAAACAATTCATGCGATACCTCGATGTATGCTAAGGAATGGAAATCAAACATGCAGAAAGCTTATAAGTTGGCCTCTGAAAATGCCTGTAAGTCTGCAACTAAAGGAAAACGTCTATATGACACAAAGGTGCGAAGTAGCTGTCTACAAGAAGGTGACCGTGTATTAGTTAGAAATCTTCTAGAACGAGGAGGACCGGGGAAATTGCGATCATATTGGGAAGAAAACGTATATGTAGTTTTAAGACGTCTTAATGACGAAAGTCCTGTTTATGAGGTTAAAAAGGAAAACGGAACCGGAAGAAATAGGGTACTACATCGAAACCTTCTCATGCAATGCGACAGTTTACCACTAGAAAGTACAACAAGTGCTCACGGAAGTGACAAAAAGAAAACCGATTACCGAAAAACACAAAAATCTACGATCACACCACATAATGATGTCTGTGAAAAAGATAGTGACAATTCAAATGACTTAACGTACAAGGTTCGATCTACTGATAGATATTCAAAACTACCGACCGATGGAATTCACGTTGATAATGAAACTGACAATGTTCCTAATGCTGAATCAGACGACGAATCTGAAATCATTATACCGAATAACATCGAGAATGTAACAAGTAAAGACAAACCAACAAGGTTACGGCATCCTGCCGCAAGGTTTACATACGATACACTCGGAAAGCCAAGCATACAAACTTTTGATGTGAATAGTAATCATATACGACAAAATCCAACAACAGTCACATCTAATCATTTGGAGAGCAATCTTAATCCTAATTCGGTTCCATGGTTTCCGCAGCATCAGCAACCGTATCAACATCCTTATGTCCGTTTCATACAGCCACGATATATGTTCCAAACATATTAAATTTCAGTAACTGTTTTTTTGTTACACCAGAACAGCCGTGTTTAAGTGAAAAGACGTGTGACGAAACAACGAATTAAAACCACTCAAGTGACAGAAACAAAAAGCATATAGTGAAAGTACAGTTTAGTTGCGTGTCTGAACTGTTCAGTACCAATTGAATGAAACTTCAGTATGACTGTGGTCATCAAAAATAGGCTTAAATGTCAAATGACTTTTTGGAAAATGGCCATTTCTAAAGTGACATTATTATGTATTTAATTACATTATGGTGATATCCATAAAGACCAAATAGTCAGTTAACAGTCCTAAGAAGAAATTGATGTATTAAATGGTTAAACATATCAGTTAAGAAAGAGGTTGTTAATTGTGTCATAGAATCTGCTTTTATTTCTTATGTCGGGACGACATTTTTTTCAGTGGGGAAGGATGTGAGACAGTGAAGTTTTGTAAAAAGTAGGGACCCCTATTTTTTTATTCTATTATAATAGTTACAATTTTAATACAGTTGTTTAGGTGGTTTACGGTATCATGTGTATCCTGCGAGATGCATCGGGCTTTATCATTATATTGCTGACAAGCCGACATACCACATGTAAAATAAATATTATGAAAATGTATTTATAATTCTTTATTCTTTCCCAGGTAAGAAGTAAAATTTTATTATATTTTCATTTTAAAGAAAGTTATAATTTCTTCTAAACTTTTTGGATATTTTTGAATCTTTAGTTAATTTTAATTGATTAATTGATTAATTTAACTGATTACATCTTTGTTTGTTTTATTGATTTAATAATGATTTTCACTATTATTTTGAACATATATATTTTAAAGCGTTAAGTATTTACAATTCTCCAGTTTAAACTATCGGTAGAAAGTATTAGTTTTGTTGATTAGTGTATTATTGTTTATCTCATGAAATGGATGGGAATGTACGAATAACACGTGTCTTCAGAGAACAAAGGAATTCACGTGATACCTCGATATAGAGCTGTGCTCTAGTAGAAAATACATTGAATACTTTATTACATTCATATCTTTGTTATTAGATTAGTTTTTATATATTTTTATGTAGCCCTATACCCGTTAATTAGTTATTATTTTGTATTATTTTCTTATCTCATTTTTCCCTTATTGACCCTCAAGTTCATTACGAATTGGTATCAATGAAGAGTTTCCAAGATAAAAATAGATTACCGTAAATGTTCTAATGTACGTTCGGAGAAATAAAAACATCTTTGATTTAAGGAAATACCCATATTGTTTTATGAAAAGAAAGATTAGTTAATTAAATAAATGTCATGACAAGTTATTTAAATTAATTAATGAAGTTCGTTCAATGCGTAAAAAGTATTTTAAGACCCATTAAAGTGAATACTTAAGTTCAATTGACTCCTAGACATAACAGAGTTTAAGAAATGTATTAAGTAAATTATTCATCAGGTACAATCATATGGTTATTAATTATGTCAGATATTATGTTATTTGTAAAACCTATGAACAGTATGTTAATTCTTAATCATTATATTGCTGACAAGCCGACATACCACATGTAAAATAAATATTATGAAAATGTATTTATAATTCTTTATTCTTTCCCAGGTACAAACCAGACCCGGGTAACATTTTCAGGTGAGTCAAGTATATTATTTTATTCGAAGTTAATATGTTTCTTTCATTATTTTATTCAATTGAATCGTGAAACTTCGTAAAGTTTCGTTTCCATTTTATTTAGTAAAGTCGAAGTTAAATATCTATGAGTTCTGCACGTAAAGAAGTTAAGATCAAGTTGTTGTTTCTCGATCAGTGTAAATAGATGTATATATATGTTCAAAAAAAGGTTGGTTTATTCTTCACAAACTTTCTGTACTCAAGGGTATTTTTAAACGCGTTATAGAATTTAGTTTCACGCTCGCATGTTGGAAATGATAATTTAAACTTATCGCTTGTTCATACTTAATACGAATTAAGGTCAGTTCTGCAAGGTTAAGATGTGGATTGTTTTAATAAATGCTTTATGCGTAATTTCCACATGTGTAGGCTAATTTAATAAGAAATTATTTATCGTAAACTATTCTTGTCGTTTAGCCCTATATTATTACGAGTCATGAATTTTTGATAAAAGCAAGCATGTATATTTTAAAAATCTAGTTTCCCCATTTCACATGATACTGTTTCATATTCATAATATTTGAATATTCACGATTAGTTTCGTAATGCTAAGTTTGTCTCGATTTCGAATATTTCTTAACCAATGCTTATCGTCGGAATTGATTATTTTTGGGTTAATAGGTTTTTATATAGTTTAAGTTTTTACAAGCGCAATATATGCTGTACCATGATTATAATTCGAAAGATAAAAGAATTAGGTCCAAATATTAGGTCTCGCATTATGCTCATACATTTAAGATTTAGTCCGCATTTTGCTCATATATTTTAATGCTAAACAAGCTTTTATTTATAAGAAATATTATAAGCATCCGTGTTCGTCAGTTAAAATGCATATGCTAATGCATTGACGTAAAGTTTGTATACTAAAGATATTAATTGATCAATTATATTGTAAAATTATATGAATTATATGTTTCTTTTATTTGCATTATATACTATTATGTTGTTATTAATTATATATCACTTTCTCATGCGCTTTTGAAGATACATAATCTAAAACCTACTTCGCTGTGTTTGATATAACTGTTTTTAGGCCCTTGCTCATCCCCATAAGTCCGCAAGGTGTGCTGTTGGTTAAGTCCAATCCTAACAGTCAAACAACAGTCCATTTAACCCAGAAACCCAAGTCTGACACGTATGCAAGACTAAATGTTAAATCAGTTAACAATAAAATGAAAACAAATTAAATTTAAAATGTAAATGTTCAAAAACTGTATTTTCCCCAAATAACAGAACTCAATATCGACCTTTACTACGCTTCCAATATAATTTTTACTGAAGGCAGATTCGGCCATCTTGACTTTCCAAATCAAATTTTAATTAGAACGAAACAATAATTTTTACTCAATGTCGCCTACACGGTACACGGAATAAGGATTGCTTTTACCCATTGATCTTGGTAATGAAGGATATTACAGGTACATATATAAGTCTGATTCATCTCTTGATTTACAACTAGAAATTGACGATCAGGGCCGTTTGGGAAGTTTACCACAGAAGAGATGATTTCGATTTTCCCATTGCGAACTTTTATGTGTAGCAACATTCCAGCCTCGCATGTCTATGATATACATACCCCAAACGTTATTCCAGGCTGTTTTTCCTAATGTGAGTTTGTTAATATAGGATTGCTGCTTGGAAGCAATCATTTACACCAAATGCACAGAGTGGTAAAGTCTAGTCATACCTTCGAAAGATTTACGAACGCTATTATGATTTGGGTGACACAATCCTTCGCCCTCTTCCCCAATTACGTCATTACCAAATAAGACATACCTCCGAATACTAAAATACAATGAGCGACACGACGGATGAGACAATTTGAGCGTTAACCCGTCTGGGTAAAAATCCAAACCAAATCAGTTGTTTATACGTAGACAGAAGGGTAAGCAGAATGTTTCAAAAGGTCCGGACGAACTTATGGACGTATGAATGGACAGACATACAAGGGCACTGCAGTATATCATTCACTCCATGGGGATATAAAATAGAAAGACAGCAATTTTCATATAATTTGTACTTAGTTTATGTATTGTAACACGATGCAGTGGAATCGCTTATCGTGATCCTACCTGTGTATTGTGGTAACTAGTGTTGTTGGATTGATGTTTCATTAAAATTTCTAATCAAACATACATAAGTACGTATATCCGTAGTACGTGATATCAGAACAATCATAAATACAATGTATAAATACTAATCCAATAGTGACAATTCAGTTTGGTTATATTTCAAACAAACTAATTTTTTGTCGATACTTTTTTGTCAAAATATTGTTTTGATATATTGCAAATAAAAATGTCCTTGCCAAAAAAAAATCTTTTAAGAAGAACATCCAGAAGACATGAAATAAAAATCTAACTGAAACGTTGCTGCAATAGCCCAAAAAGCATTATATTTCAAATCAGTTATTAGTTACTATCATTTACAAATACGGAGTATATATCTCCCAATTGATACGATATTCCAGGGCTTGTGTTTCCTATCATGATTTCCTTGATAGAGGGTTGCTGCTCACAAGGAAGCTATTAAACCAAGAGTTCCAAATGGTGAAGTTGAAATCATCCGTTCGTAAGTTTTACGGACGCCATCACAAGTTGGTTGACCGTTATGGAATATCCGTTTGACAGATGATAGCGGATATGTTCCTAATGTCGTAACTACAATCCCGTTCCCTTTTCACGAATGTGACCTACCGAATTAGACTATTTACCGGGTTTGTACTAACATGAGCAACACGACGGGTGCCACATGTGGAGCAGAATCTGCTTACCCTTCCGCAGCACCTGAGATCACCCCCAGTTTTTAGTGGGGTTCGTGTTGCTTAGTCTTTAGTTTTCCATGCTGTGTTTTGTGTACTATGGTTTGTCTGTTTGTCTTTTTCTTTTTTAGCCATGGCGTTGTCAGTTTATTTTCTATTTATGAGTTTGGATGTCCCTCTGGTATCTTTCGCCCCTCTTTTACACAACATACACATATAAAAACAACAAAACAACTGGAATGACAAATTTGATAAAACATTCGTAGCACAAAAACAATTAAATGATACATTGTAATAGTATAATTATTTTTTTCATATCAATTAACTATTAAGACTTACTTGAATTGTTTTCTTCCTTGCATAAAATAGGCAAATGATCTGAACAATTTCTGTATTGATACGTCAGAGAGTAATTAAATTCATTCCTGGAGACCGCAACACAACGTTGTTTTGATTCGACTAAACGTAAAAATAGAACATGTATTCGAAACATACAGTGCCTAAAAAAGTTGGGTAATATATCAGTTTTTAACTAACACCCCAAGTACCTCATTCGTATTTATTTTTAGAGTTTGGAGTGGTTTTTCGTGTAATATATCAAAATAATTAATTGTAAGACAATATTTATTTGCAGAGAGGAACATATTCGTGAATTGGTAGTAAATTTTAGCGAAAAAAGATTCAAAGTACTTTGCACAATTAAACCATTAATGTCATTAAACCATATGTTTCTAAACGCAAGTATTACAAATCCATTCTATCTTAGTATTTTATAACAATGATCGTTTATTTTAGTTCATTATTGGTTATTGATATATCCCCTCTACAATATAAGATACCAGGGGGACATCCAAAACTCATAAGCAAATAAAACTTACAACGCCATGGTATGAACTGAAAAACGACGTCGAAATCTGCACTCTTGACAAAAATTTAAATATATTTTATTTAAGGCCATATTAGTCCTTTAATTATAGTTAAACAAATGCAGTAATATGTAGATTATCAAAATTGCAGCCGAAACATCATAATAAGTATATATACTAGGCATTTTAAAAACTGAAATATCTTAATTTTTTGGTCAAAGTACTTTCACAAATATTCCAAATTACATGTGGACCAGGATTTGCAAACGCTTCCGGAAAATAGAGGCGAAAGTTACCAAAGTGACATTCAAATTCATAAGTCTAAAATAAACTAACAACGCCATGGCAAAAAACGAATTAGGCCAAAAGACCAACAACAGTGTACAAAACACAGCATAGAAAACTAAAGGCTGAGCAACGCGAAAACCTGAGAACACCCGACGGTGTTTTTCTTTCGGTCGTTCTTTTTTTATGGCATGAAATGACAGTCAGTTTCGCTTCGAGTTTTGAATGTCCCTTTTGTATCTTTCGCCTCTTTTTTATGTCCAAGTCGGAGTATGTCACTACAACCAATAAAAAATAAGGAGATGAGGTATGATTGCCAATGAGACAACTGTCAACCAAAGTTCAAATAAAGTGGATGTAAGCAATTATAGGCAACTGAACGACCTTCAACAATGAGAAAAACCCATACCGTATAGTCGACTATAAAAGGCCCCGGCATGAAAAATATGTCACAATTTAATTGAGAAAAATAACGGCCTAATTTATAACAAAACAATTAACGAAAAACAAAATTGACAGACATTAACCAACGACAATCACTGAACTACAGGCTCCTGACTTGGGACAGGCACATACAGAATGTGGCGGGATTAAACATGTTTGTGAGCGCTCAACACTCCCCCAAACCTGGGACAGTGGTGTAACAGTACAACATAAGAACAAACTATAAAAATCAGCTGAAAAAGGCTTAACTCATTAGATCGATACAAAGCAGACAAACATCAAACATAAACACAGACTGGACATGGCAGGGTATTTATCCATCCCTCATCCCTAACAACACAAAGGACACTAAGTACAGATCTGAGAGTACTCACAGTTTCTAATAGCTAGTCCAAAGCCAATAAGAACTAATAAAAAAAGTTGATTTATGTCATTATATTTAAACCCTAAACTCCATTGTATAAAAGTTAATTGATTATTTTTTTTCATGATTTGCAGGTTTCCTGTGAAAGTAGTTAATTTCCAGGAAGTCATTGAAATAAACTAATTTAAATTTGTTCATATTTGTATGGTATTTATTGCTTGAAGATAAAAATAAATTCATCTTATTGCACCTTTTAGATATTTGGTTTTGAATTAGATATCTTAAAATCAATCCTACGCGTATTTTTTTTAAATGACACAAGTATTGTGAGAGCATCTGTACAGATTAATATCGAATTAGACTAAATAGCTATTTTGTTATTTATAATTGTATAGAAACATATGCATTAATTGATCAACATTTACAAATTTTATGCGTATTGCAAATGTCCTTTATTAATACATATGTATCTGTAAGTCCTCTACACAGAGATTTGATATAATCTATTTTCAACACTTTTCCAATTGTTATGAATGCAATTCATATGAAAAAAGCCAACTTAAAACATAAAAGCGTCAATGTCCTGTTAAATGGGTTTCTTATAGTTTTATAATAGAAAAACAAAGGATATGGGGTATCCATCCATGACACAAAATCAGTTCATGCACAGCAAAAAAACACACAAAAAGCAAAGAAACAGCGCTTTTATTGCTGTTCTTCATCTCAAAGTCACAATGAGGCCTTCAACACGGAGCAAAAAATCTATCGACTCACTTCAAGTTTAAAACCACCCCTAGCACCGGTTTCAGCGGAATTTTTTGCAAAATGATTTAGATCATTTTGTGGGATGTAACACCACATGATCGGGCCAAGTAAAAAAAGAACATACTGAAAAGTGAAATGGAGAATGGAAATGGGGAATGTGTCAAAGAGACAACAACCCGACCAAAGAGCAGAAAACAGCAGAAGGCCACCAATTGGTAGTACATATTTAAAACAAAATAGTTCCTACGCAAAGGTGTAAATATCAAACTATGTAGAATATATTTTGATAATTTAGGTATCAAATGAAAGGTGAAGAACTTGTGATCCTTGTAGAACACATTTTGACTGATAATTTTTAATAATAAAAAAAAAAAAGTATGAATGAATTCTAAAATTGAGGGCATATATTGCCTATATCTCAGATATGAAGTACCTGGTTTGGTGTATATAAAGTTCCGGTAACCAATACGGTCTGATGTGAAAATAACGGTATATTAATCCCGCCTCCCATAAATGTTTGGAAGTGAAAAATTTAACATGGATAGGAATGTGCGCCAAGAATAGGTAGTGTGCGTTTTATTAAAGTTTTAGTACACACACTTGCCTAAAATTGAGAGAATGATGTGGCACACATAACAAGTTATCTCAAGAATACACCTCGAGCACTGCGAAACTTTCTACGGCCTCTAAACAGCACGAGAGACAAACACAGTTAATATAATAGAAAAACCAAAAATATGGGGTATCCATCCATGACACAAAATCAGTACATGCACTGCAAAAAACAAACAAAAAGCAAAGGAACAGCGCTTTTATTGCTGTTCTTCATCTCAAAGTCACAGTGAGGCCTTCAACAGGGAGCAAAACAAAAATCTCACCTCACTGCAAGTTTAAAACTTATAGTTTGTTCTTATGTCGTACTGTTACATCACTGTCCCAGGTTAGTGGGAGGGTTTGGAACCAGAAAACATATTCAACCCTCGTCACATTCTGAATGTGCCTGTCCCAAATCAGGAACCTGTAATTCAGCAGTTATCGTTTGTTTCTGCATATCATATATTGGTTTGTGTTTTTTGTTTTGTACATGAATCAGGCCGTTAGTTTTCTCGTTCGAATTGTTTTACATTTGTCATTTCGGAGCCTTTAATAGCTTACTATGCGGTATAGGTTTTGCTCATTGCTGAAGGCCGTACGGTGACCTAATAGTTGTTTACTTCTATGTCATTTGGTCTCTGGTAGAGCGTTGTTTCATTGGCAATCATATTACATCTTTTTTTATATATAAATATATATATATACAACCAGTCTAAAAGGGTACAACATCACCAAAAAATGACAATAAACGAACAAATGTAACTATAAATATTTCGGATAACAGATATCCTTCATCAGTATGAGCACGATGTAAAATGAATCAGATCAATCTATTCTGATTATTAAACTATAGCAATCTTGAATTCTATACAATAAAAAAAGTGAAACAGTTTCACCCGAACATCATATGTAGAGACGCTAATAATTTTTAAAATTTCCAAAAAAACGACTCAAAGACATGCCTAAAATGAAAAAAGTAATTAGAGATATGAACTGGCACAACTCTAAAATTCCAAAATGACGTCAGTTAAGATGTTACAACAACTGCGTGTAAATACATTCCCCAAAAAAAACAGCACTGATCGATATAAGCTGGTAAAATATGTCAAACAGAGGCTGCGTATTTATCATCCAAAATAAATAGCAGTTTTATAATAAAAAGAAAAAAATAATAGAAAATTTGGGCTAAGGTTAAAAAATTGGATGCGTACTTTTACATCCCTACCAAATGAAAAGAACCCTGGTATTTAAACTAGTAAAATTCAAAAAATTCCAAAAGAATCCTTAAAACTGTAAGAATCAAGTAAGGAAGCCGGAGTAACTGGAAACAAATAATGTCAGGAAAATGAGTGATGGTAGGGAAAATGAGTGACTCATTCTATGTTTTTTCATTTATGCCCTCTGGGGAAACTGTCCTTAGCTTTTTAATCCAAAACCTTTCCCGAGCAAGTCTTTCGGCCCTTGACCAACCCTCGTTGTGGTCTATGATTGTGATTGTAAGGTTTTTGAGATCAGCTTGGGCGTGTCCAGGTGATCTCAAATGACGACTTACGGGGAGGTCGGGCTTGCAGGTGTAGTCACTTCGATGACCATTCATGCGTTTGTTGAATGGTTGTTCTGTCTCGCCAATATACTGCATGCCACATCGACACTGAAGAAGGTATACAACATTCTGTGTTTTGCAAATTACATTACAAAATATAGTGTACACAGACCCAGTGGAGTGGCAAGTAAATGTTTGAGTATTCAGTATTTGTTGGCAAATCAGACATCGTCTGTTACCACACGACTTGCATCATCCTGCAGTTGAACAGCTTTTATTAGAAGAGACGTCAGCTCTCACAAATACGTCTTTCAGACTTGCTGGTCTCCGAAGAGCTAAGACAGGAGGATTGGGAAAGATCTTGGACAGTTTTGGGTGCTTGGCAATAGTTTGCCAATTGGCACGGATCAAACGTGAAAGGTTAGTAAAGGCGGGATTGTATGTTAAAACAAACGGAACTATTTTACTGCGCCTCTTCTGTTTGTACTGTAATAGGTCATTGCGTCTGTTGTTATTAGCACGCGCAAATTCCTTATCTACGTCTAATTTCTTATAACCTCGTTTGGTAAAAAAACCGCAAAGTTCCTGTAACCGTTTAATGACAGCCTCCTCAGAGGAGCAAATCCGCTTTACTCTGAGAGCTTGACTGTACGGGATACTTTTTGTACAGTGTTTGGGGTGACAGCTTTGGGGAGAAAGTTACTGATGTTTATCTGTAGGTTTACAGTAGAGATCTGTTGATATGACACCGTCCTTAATAGATGTAGTAGTGTCTAAGAAAGATATTTTAGAGTCGGAAATTTCATATGTAAATTTAATTGACTGGTGTGCGTTGTATGCATGTCTGATAAAATTATCCAATTTTTGTTGGGATTCAATCCATTTCATGTCAACATCATCGATGAAACAGAACCAAGAAAGAGGTTTGGATAAAGATGTTGAAATAATTTGTTTCTCGAATTTACATATGAACAATTTCAACTATCAAATTTGGGCTTCTAAAAACCAAAAGATACCAAAACTTTTTAATGTCTCTATGTATAAGTTATCACCTATTAAAAGCAACAGATAGCATATTTCATGTATCAGACTTATACAAAATGGCCAGAAGTTAATTTTATATGAGCACGTGCCAAAAAATAGAGGTTTTCAAATGAAGTGAGGCCTTATATGAAATGTAATATTTTTCACTTACCACAATTTTCTGAAGTTGTTAAGTTATAAGAAAACCTTTTACATGTTATAAATGTACTTTTAATGGAAATATAAGTTTCAAATACCAGAACACATGTGGATAAAATGGTCTTCTGCAATGTCAAGCTTAAAACACAGGTTGTCAATTTAGGCCGTTCCCCACATTTGCATATTAAAAGTTATAAAATAATATGGGAGATGGAGATATAATGCTTCTTTTTGCTCAAATCTTTGCTTAGATATGATAAAATATGGATTCTGGATGTAACAAGACTGTCACTTTCAACAATAAATGTAGACAGTATGGTTTGATGCAAAGTTATTTACTGTACTTTTTAAAACCGGCATGAAATTTCAGCCTCAAAAGGCCAATATTTTAACCACTAGTTATCAAACAAAAGAAAACAAAGGTAGTCTGTGAAACAGACAAGGCCAAACAACCAGAAATAAGTGATTTTGATACAGATTCAGTGAAATCTACTAGAAGGAATTGATCTTGTATGTGCATAGAACCTCATTTTTCACTTGCTTCATACTGACCTTTAGACTAAGACCATTAAAGCAGCACATTTTGCACTCTTATTCTGATTTTATCTACTTTTTTTTGTGTTCAGTGTTCAAAAATGAGTTAAACATCTACATTAGATACCACAAACACAAATAGAAAACCTGAAAAATCTGTCAGAGAGAAAGTAAGCATGCTACTTTTGTAAAAATATTGAAACAACTGAAAAAGTTCAATTTTGGGCATGTAGGCTGAAATGTCACTTTTTTACAAAATTTCTATCAAATAAAAGTGGAAATCATTTATTCTCATGTAGTTTGACAAATTAATACCAATAGATCATTCAGGGGAGTTGTCAAAGTACAAATTCAATATTTCCTGAATTCACCTCCTAGGGGTCTAAAACTTGACCAATTCTAATAAAACTTGGCATGATTTAAGCTTAGTGTATTATAAAACAGTTTACAAAGTTTCAAAGCCATATGATACCAATTATAAAAAATGTGGCATTTTTTATATCAGAACTTTGGGTGCTGAATTGTGGCGTTGAATTAGAACAATTTCAACTATCAAATTTGGGCTTCTAAAAACCAAAAGATACAAAAACTTGCACTTTTTAATGTCTCTATGTATAAGTTATCACCTATTAAAAGCAACAGATAGCATACTTCATGTATCAGACTTATAAAAAATGGCTAGAGTTAATTTTATATGAGCATGTGCCAAAAAATAGAGGTTTTCAAATGAAGTGAGGTCTTATCCCGTATGAAAAACATGACACGTACTCCAATCGGACAGTAGCCGTACTGAGAACCGTACTTATAATATTCATTTGGACTTTTCTTTGAATTGCTTATAATAGATACCCCGGATGGACTCGAAATATTTAGTCCAGCTGGACTTTAATAAAAGTACGTCTGTAAAAAAATCCAGCCGGCATTTCTGGCAAAAATATGGACTCTATAAAGTTCAGCCGGACTTTACAAAAGTCCGGCTGAACTTTAAAAAGTCCAGCTGGACTTCAAAAAATGCGGTTTGACTTTTAAAGATTATCTCAGCAGGGGTGAATCCAGCTATTTTCAAAAGGGGGGGGGTTCCTAACTCAGGATAGGGGGTGGGTATCCAACCATATGTCCCCATTCAAATGCATTGATCGTCAAAATAATGGGGGGTTCCAACCCCTGGAACCCTCCCCCTGGATCCGCCACTGCTCAGTTTTTCTTCAGATGGTTGATTCTTCTGATTTAATTTGCATCATGCATCCCTTGCTATAAACTGAAAATAGAAAAAAAAACAGATGACATTATGCATATATACTGGTTATTTCTTTTTCTTTTTTTGTACTGTCTTACTGTCAAAACCAAGAAATGGGGAATTGAGAAGCTAAATGGTAACTTTTAAAAATTTGTGGTTATTAAAGAGCCTAAATAATTTTAAAGTGGCTAAAAATGAAATAAAGTTGGCTTTGAAAATCACTTAAAGTGTAGAAATCAAAATACTTTCAAAACAACTCAAATAATAACCATTCCTTAATACAGAGGGAATAGAAAATATAACAATACATTTTTTTACATTACAATTCAAAACAGGAAGTGACAGTGACATAACAGACCAGATGAAAATTATTGCATGAATATAAATATTTGATGTAGGTTTTTAATCTTTTTACTCTTCAAAAATAAGAATTAAGCTATTTATAATATTGTATTTATTAAATTAATATGTTGAATAAAAAGAGCATATCAGATAATATCACCAAAATGGTGGAATTCAATTTATTGTACTTACCCGTGAGAATTATGCAATCCAAAACACATGCAAACAGCAATCTTCCTAAATTGTCATTGATGCCAGTCAGAAGGATCCATCTTCTCTATTTAATGTGAAAAGAACTACTTCCAAACATTTGCTTTACATCCAATGATATATACATGTAACATTCTCATTTTGTTCAAGAAAGAAGACAAATCTTCCTGTTTATTCCAAATTCAAATTTTGTTGTATTGCAATACATGAGGTTGTTTAACATGTTAAGGAGTTGTTTTAAATGTTCCTTTTATGACTAATTGCATGTGCTTTAATTTTGAATATGTGATATATTAAAAAAAGAAAATCAATTATTAATTTGTTTAATTGTGAAATTTTTTATAAAAGTGATAGTAATTGCAGAAATATGTATTTCGAAATGTGTTCTCCCACATATGGCCCCAATCTCTGTGGAGATAGTACTTCCTGTGACCTGTCCAGACTGAGGTTAATCGAAAACAGATGGCACATTTCTACAAGACTAACTCCTATTAAATCACTGTTATATGGCTCAAGTTTCTAATTGATGTTAAAGAATGAATGATAATTATTAATTTTATGCATTCATCTAATTAAATATAAATATACTAGAAAATGTATAAATTTGACCTGTAACAGATGTTGCTAGTGTTTTTTTTTTTTATGAAAAAAGTAGAAATGTTAAATAATTGCTGTATATTAAACATATTAACTTGGATATAATTTAATCAAAAGTCACCAAAATTAAATTTTAACTTTCCATCAACAGTCTATGTTAAATATTTCATAATGGAATTGAAAATCTGGGGAAAGTATCACATCTTATAGTTTGAACTAAAAGTATATTGCAAAAAAATATTTTATCATTATTATTAATTACTTGCAAACCTTATTTTTAACTGTTTTACATTTTGAAAGAATTGTTCCTTTCAAAGAACAGAATCTATTGTGGCAAACTTTTTATTTCTGTAAGGGTAGATTTGGCTGATGAAAATTTTCTAAGTCTAAATTCCTGCTCATAAATGAATGTAAAATTTTCTAAGACAAACATCCTTCTGATCATTCTACAGAAAGGAATAAATTTCCTCAAAAGTCCAGCCGTGTTTTTTTTCTTGTGAGCATTACAAAAAGTGCGGTTGGACTTTTAAGAAAATACCGGCTGGCAAATAACCCAAGTATAAGAAAACGTACGTGTACGGCTCATGTCAGACTGGACTTTTCAAAGTCAGACTGAAATACGTCTCTAGTCCAGCTAGAGTCCAGTTGAACTCCTGTTGAAATTTTCATACGGGTATATGAAATGTAATATTTTTCACTTACCACAATTTTCTGAGGTTGTTAAGTTATAAGAAAACCTTTTACATGTTATAAATGTACTTTTAATGGAAATATAAGTTTCAAATACCAGAACACATGTGGATAAAATGGTCTTCTGCAATGTCAAGCTTAAAACACAGGTTGTCAATTTAGGCCGTTCCCCACATTTGCATATTAAAAATTATATAATAATATGGGAGATGGAGATATAATGCTTCTTTTTGCTCAAATCTTTGCTTAGATATGATAAAATATGGATTCTGGATGTAACAAGAATGTCACTTTCAACTATAAATGTAGACAGTATGGTCTGATGCAAAGTTATTTACTGTACTTTTTAAAACCGGCATGAAATTTCAGCCCCAAAAGGCCAATATTTTAACCACTAGTTATCAAACAAAAGAAAACAAAGGTAGTCTGTGAAACAGACAAGGCCAAACAACCAGAAATAAGTGCTTTTGATACAGATTCAGTGAAATCTACTAAAAGGAATTGAACTTGTATGTGCATAGAACCTCATTTTTCACTTGCTTCATACTGACCGTTAGACTAAGACCATTAAAGCAGCACATTTTGCACTCTTATTGTGATTTTTTCTACTTTTTTTTGTGTTCAGTGTTCAAAAATGAGTTAAACATATACATTAGATACCACAAACACAAATAGAAAACCTGAAAAATCTGTCAGAGAGAAAGTAAGCATGCTACTTTTGTAAAAATATTGAAACAACTTAAAAAGTTCAATTTTGGGCTTGTATAATATATAAGATATCTTACATCATAATATATAAGATATCTTACATGATATATGATATCTTACATAATATATAAGATATCTTACATAATATATAAGATATCTTGCATAATATATAAGATATCTTACATAATATATAAGATAACTTACATAATATATAAGATATCTTATGTAATATATAAGATATCTTATATAATATAAAAGATATCTCATATAATATATAAGATGTATTATATAATCTAGTTTTTATTAGATATGATATCTTATATATTATATGAGATATATTATATATTATATAAGATATCTCATAAAGTTTATAAGACATCTTATATTCTTTATAAGATATCTCATATAGTTTATGATATCTTATAAAGTATATAAGATATCTTATTAAGTATATAAGATATCTTATTAAGTATATAAGATATCTTATTAAGTTTATAAGATAGTTTGTATACTTTACAAGCTATCTCTTATAGTTTATAAGATATCTTATATACTTTATAAGATATCTTATATAGTTTATAAGATATATTATAAAGCAAATTATATGAGATATCTTATAAACTATATAAGATATCTCATAAACTATATAAGATATCTCATAAACTTTATAAGATATCTTATAAACTATATAAGATATCTTATAAACTATATGAGATATCTTATAAAGTTTATTAGATATCTTGAAGTGAGAATAAATAGTAAAACGACTTACCATAGGTATTGTCCATTTGACGACGTTTTTCTACGAAAAAAATTGTGAAGAAAAGAGGATCTTTTATATATAAATGATGGTAACATTTTAAAAGTTTTTAACAATTGTAAACAATATATCCAAGTAGACATTCAATTCAAACGAATCCATTTCGAAAAAGAGAAACTTAAATATTTGATTCAAGAATATATGATTATGATTAGATTTAAGAATTTAGAAATGGTACACATTTGAATGTAAATGTACCAACGTGATAGACTATACATGTAATAAAAGCGCTGTTCCTTTGCTTTTTTTGTGTTTTTTTTTGCTGTGCATGTACTGGTTTTGTGTCATGGATGGATATCCCATATCCTTTGTTATTCTATTAAGTTAAGATTAGATCCACGAAATATAATAATTTTTCTAAAAAAGGTATTCTTATTTCATATTGAAATACTTGCTTTTTCCTGAACAGTAATACTTCATAAATACGTCACAGTCGTAGGTTGTGTAAGTATCATATCTGTTCCCAAGGCAATATTGCCTATGATGGTCCCGATTAGCCCTTTGTATGTTCTGATTTCGAAAGTCTGGAGTACATATAATATATAGAGCATCATGTAATATTTCTGTACAAACTAAGAATTCCGATTATAAAAGTAAGCAATATTTAAACTACAATTATTATAATTTGTTCACTGTTTATGGGAATACACTAAAAATTAAACAGTGACAATAAGTAAACAAAGTGCTTTCGTCATTTCTTTTGTTGTTATTAAGATTTGCCGATATGTTAGCGAATGGTGAGACAGAAAAACGATGAAAGACATACGAACACGTCTCTAAACGTAAACATTCAGTCATCAATAAATGTCAAGCACTAAATCATTCCGATGCTAGAACATTTCAAAATAAACTATTATCAACACTATGTACCTGAACGCACAAAGGAATAGAACAACACTTACGAGGTTCTGGACTTGAAAAAAGCACAACTAATGATATGGTTAGTACATCACGATAAACACATTTAATTTATAAGTTGTTATTTCTTTGGTGAATTGATCGTGTAGACAATATGCTTCAATGTCAAATAATACTTCAAATTAAAAAGAAGTTGGATATGTTCTATACACTTGAACGTTTACTATAAAGCAAGGGTACTTGGAAAAAAAGTCGAACAAAAATACCGAACTCCAACGCAAATTCAAAAAGGGGAAGTCCATAAAAACTGACAAAATCAAACGGAACAAGGTGCAGAAAATGGTGGATTAAACCTGGTTTTATTGCTAGCAAACAGATATAGATCCGCTATATTGACAAAATTATGTGAGCAACCCGAACAAACATAATACTAGGTTAATGTGACATTGATTGGAACCCAACAGTAAGAAATTCTTTTTCTTATCAAATTGTTCAGAAATGTACTGCTATGGAATTTTTGTTTTCCCGTACTGTAATTTGTCTATTTTTTACGTATGTAGTGACCATTACTACAAGACCTCTCGTTAGAACATCGGCCAACGCACAGCACAAGTGCGACGGAAAACCCCTGATGAAAGAATGTAAGCAAAAGTGCACTGGAAGATAAAAAGTAATAATTAATTCTTAAAGAACAAATCAAATACACAAAATCATTTAACCACTGTTATAGAAAAGTTTAATTAACAAATGTAAACGATCCGGTAAACTTCGGCAACAAACTCGAAAGCTAAATTAGCTTGCGATCAACAACCACTCAATTGAAAATTATTTGTCAAGCTTACAATCAGGGTAAATTTTGGCAATAAATAAACTGTTTCCCGATGATTTTGTCGTGTATAGAAAACATATAACATTTAATTCCCCCAAATTGCACTGATTGTAAGCTTGATTTAAATTTACTTTTTTTAGTTACCCTAAACTGCACTGATTGTAAGCTTCATTTTGCTTATTTTAGTTGCTCTTATTTGACCGAGTACCAGAATGTCCTTTCACAGAGTAGGTAATCTGTCAGATAATTGTATGCTCCGCAGTCAAAAGTCGGTAATGTGAAAATAGTCTATTGGGCAAACATTATTTTGATGGTACAATGAACTTTTAAACATCTCAAAGACGAAACAATTGATTAAGCATCATGAACCCAAATCGAACAAGAGAAAACGGACAATATCTGCTACCCGAAGGACATTATTTGTGCTACATTAAATGCGACCTTAAAATCTTACGCGGACCCATGCGTCAGTGATGAAGTATGCATATAGACAAATTTCAAAGCACTTGATGGATGATATATTCGTTTCCTTGAAAAACATCTTTTGAGTTTGAGACAAGAGTTTTTCCTATCAACTTCTGAAGAAAGTAAATGGTTTACCTGTTTCTAATTTGAAAATTGGAAGTGCAGAATGCGAGGTCGTGTATACAGCATCAATATATGTTGTTAGATTTGGAATTAAACATGCTGGACTCTTCTCCAAATGTGACTTTATTTCCTTCTCATGAATACACTTGCAAAGATAATTCTAAAGTGAAATGATATAATGGGTATTTGAAACATTTTACAAATAAGATCTCAAATTGAGATCAGATACGCATTTCAAATGATCTGATTTGTTTAAGTTCTATAGATATTTAAAAAATGAAATAATAAATGCCTATCTTTCAAATGTTGTAGCTTATTTAATATCCCGGCTCCTTATAAATGTTATAATTATTAATGTTTTCCGTATTTTTTTGTTCGCAATTCAAACCAATTTTTCAATAGGTTGTTACAATTAATAGTTTTTTTTCAAAAGCCCATGGAGGAGAATGTATATTTGATTATCACAACAGTCAGTCAATTGTCACTAACAATGCCATTTATCGAAATACAAATGATACTCTAGATTAAATGAATTCAATTGAAATTTAGAATATATTATTTAATACTGTAAACAGAACAACCGACCAACATGTTACTGTCAAAGCCAGTTTATTTCTTCATTACTTATTTTGTCTTTTGAAAACAAATATTTAGTACTTATTTAGACCAAACGAGCATTTTTTTGTAAGAACTTAAGGAATAATACAGGATTTCAACGTCAGATTTCATTACCTTATATTAAAACATTCTCGTTTTATGATATTTTTCAATATTTTCTACAGACTTAGTTCAAAGTAAAATTTAATTGACCCAAATGTTGAATAAATAGATCGTTCGTGTATACTTCTAGTCCTATAACTATATAAAATAAATAAATCATTTATGGTGGTTTTTGTTTTATTTCAAAGTTATTATTTTCAGTTTCATTATTAGAAATTTGATTTAAACCTATGAATGATTTCACCTAAATTTCTAAAGCCAGGGCAATCTCATGTTTAAAATGAAATAAAACAAAACTATCGTATTGTATTCAAATGTTATGGTACATTGTATATTCAATGCTTTCGTATGTTGAAGCAGATGTCCTATTACGAATAAAATTACAGAAAGAAGTAGATAAGAGCCAAAACTGCAACCTTTAAATCCAAATTTATTTTGTTTATAAACAATGATCTCCACGTAACCTTCATTAACTCTATTGGTAAATCAAAGTACAAAAGCTAAGTCTAAGCTCTTCTGAAAACACGAAACTATTTCATCTCAAGCGCTGCTTTGATAGCTATAGCCTAACCATTCAAATCTTAGAATAGTTTAAATAGTGAACATTTACAAATTAAGATATTATGAAGTTTCAATAAAAGAAAAATTCGTGTAATACAATAACAAAGATAGACACGGTTTTACAGCAAACTCTATCGGCAACAATACCGTCACGTTATTTAAAAAAATACGATGGAGATAAACATTGGATTTTGATATTACTATCCAACCGTCGTAGAAGAAGAAACATGACAGGTTAAAACAAAACCAGTTGTAACGTCTACATTTTAGCAGATTAATTTCATGGGATTTAAGTCGGTTCTTATATAAAACTATTGTGGCGTCACCAAAGGCCACACAAATTTGATTCCTAGTTCTATGGATTCTCTCGCTCCTGTTTTGGAGAAATTTTTCAAAATAAAAAAAAAAATTACCGCTTCCGCAAATTTGTTGTCCGCATGCCGCTCCGAAATAAGATTTTCCTTGAATATTAGTCTCACATAGACGCTTTTCTATTGTATGCAATGCTCTCATCGTTTCAAACGCACATGTGATAAATCGATTTGTAAATAAATAATCATAATCGGGATGCTAACATTCAGTTCATTGCCGTGGACAGGTACTAAGGCAGTTATTAAACACAGTGATCAGTTGTGTTTATCATTTTAACTCTGAAGATAAAATTATGTTATATGAAGCAAAAAAATAGAAACTTTTGTTAGACTTCATTAATATTTGTTTAGAACCATCGTCTTCACCGATCCTTGTTTCAATAAGCATAGACCTACCAGCCTCAACGAGATTCAGGGGATTCAACGAGTACCAATGAGTGCAAGGTGATGGTATTGTGATGGGTATGCTCGTCATGATTAATTGATTAAGGATCTGTAATAGGTTCAACAACTTCTAGTCAAGATAAACAGTTTTAAATTATTTACTGTATCTGAATGGGGTGACAGGCATTTGAAGGGAAAAAATTGATACCTTGGGAGCTAGCAATATAACTGTCTTTTTTAGTTACTGAGCATGTTGTTATAGTACAAAACAAAAACTATTCACCATGCTTCATTATTTTGATCCTGAAAATGGATGAAAAGTCCCCACTGGACGTTAAGCAGCATATAAACAATCATTTCCATATAATGAAAACAACATCTATCACCACTTTTTTACATCTTTATGATCATACAATTAAACCCATACTATTATATGGCAGTGAAATATGGGGAATGTTTCGTACTGATTCAGCTGCTTGTAAAAAAGATAATGAATATATATTAGAAAAAGTTTTTGGTCAGGATTCTTCTGAAAAAGCTCATAACAAATTTATAAAATATATTCTTGTTGTAAACAGAAAGTCCAGTAACATAGCTGTGATATCAGAGCTTGGTAGATTTCCTATTTATTTTACTATATTGTTATCAATGTTAAAATATTGTCATAGACTGGAAGGTTTGAATGAAGGATTATTATTTGATGCATTCATATGTTGTAAACAATTACATATTTCTTATGTAAATATATGGTACTCTAGTATAGATTATATTCAGAGAATGATTGAATTACCAAATTTTGACCAATCAATTGGTTCTGTATGTCAGTATGTTAAAAATAAACTATGTGAAAGTTATTCAACATTTTGGAATAGACTAAAGTATCAAACAATTAACTCTGAAAGAGGGAAGCTTGGTACTTATTTTTCTATAAAAAATTGCTTTAAAAAAGAAAAATCTTTTAGAACTACAGGATTTAAAAAAAGACAGTCAATTTGTAAATTAAGAATAAGCGCTCACTCTTTAAAAATTGAGACAGATATTCAAAAAAATATATAGATAGATCTGAGCGTCTTTGTTCAAATTGCTCACTTGGTAAAGTTGAAGATGAGGTTCATTTTTTTGTTAGAATGCCATCTTTACGATATTCAAAAGGAAGATTTTTTTCAATACATTTCTAACAATTGTTATAATTTAAAAATTTAAATAAATCTTCTAAATTTGTATGGCTCTTGACCCAAAAAAATGTAACTCTTATGGAAAAACTGGGCTGTTATATTTGTGACTGTTTTGAATTAAGGAGATCAGGTATGAATATTGACACTAAGACAAGTAAATGATTTGAGAATGAATGCATATAATGTAATTTTATTTTTTTATTCACAATATATATGTGGTTTTTGGCTCTGATCCTGATCAATGCTAATATACTAAATATATATTTACAAGTGACTATTATTGTTGTTGTTACCAATTTGTATCTGATTTTATGCCCTCTATGGGCCCTGTAATTTGGGAAATAAAAATATTCTATTCTATTCTATTATACTAGTAGTAGGACGCAGCATTATGACGACTTCTGTGCCATAAAATGATGTAGTATGCTTGCTTTCAGTACTTATAAGTATTTTTTTTTAAAGGAATACATTTCATTTATTTTTATGTAGTAGTGTTTTGTGATCCGTAAGACTAGTTATCATTGAGTTGAGTACTTTTTCAAAACTGATTTAAATTTCGTGTTTTTCTTTGCATCTTTCCTTATTCAACTAGAGAGAACAAAATAATGGAAGGGTTGAATTCTCACAAAGATCATTGATCTCTTTTCATTCATGAATAAACCATATATATGCTCTTTGTGTACCTACCATGAGTAAGACGGGTACCATTGATGTCGATGGTATAGCAGCATCTGCTTACCACTTCGAAGCATCAAAAATCAACTTAGTTTTTTTGGTGATCCGCGTGTTGCACAGTCGTTAGTTTGCCATGTATAAACATGTATTTTTTTGTGAACTTGTTTGTCTTTTCGTCGCCTTTCATATTTTTTCATGGCGTTTTCAGTTCTTTCGACTTATGAGTTTGAATGTTGCTTTGATATCTTCCGCCTGTTTAAAAAGATCCATCAGAGATTAGGAAAAAAATACATCATATTTGGATATATCATATTTTTTTTACCAACATCAGCAAATCGAAATTACAAATTCTATAATGGTCTCATCATCGCATTTGACTATGTTCCAACAATTACCGTGACTGTTCCATGTCTAACAAATTTACGATGTTTTATATACATCACACTACACTAACCAAAAGAACATTGTTATTGAGTTGCAGACATTACGAAGGGCATAACAAATATAGTTTATTTTGTAAACCAGAATGCATTCACTGGTAGTAACGTCGTCATATCGAGGAGCGTTTGGTACAGTTACAGTGTTTTGTCATAGTTTGATTAAGTTAGTCATTGTTTAGTTATGTTACTTCCCAGAACGATTGCCTCTGTTCTTTTCAAATGAGCAAATAAAAAGCAAATAAGATGTTTGAATCTATATTGTAAGTCAAACGATCTACATTGCAATTGTTGTTTTTATGAAATTTACGCAGGATAACCAACATATCGAAATTGATATGGTTTGGTTAAGCGACTGACATGATTCAGTTAAGTGTCTAGAAATTCGTCATGGTTTTGATCAAATTTGTCATGGTTTAGATCCATATTAATGCATATTTGTTCACCTTAATATTGATAGTTTGTTTGAAGGCGCTTGTGAAAAAACGATATTACACAATTTACCAATTGACTAAGAAGAAAAAAAAACCTTTTTTAACCAAATTTGGTGGGCGTAATCGGCAAACCGTACATAATACATTTTTACTTTTCGTGTGTTTCCTAAGATAGAATTTATATAGCCAATGCTCTTTAAAACTGGCATTCGATGAAATAAATTACAAAAAAACAGAAAGCGTTGCTTCTGTTTCACCTAGAATCTTTTCTCCCTATGTCCATGAAGGACTCTGCGGGGGATATTGTAAGCGGCGTCAAATGGTTAAAGACGTCTACTTAAAGTTGCAAAACGTAGCAGTAAGTAAAAAGATAACTCAGTTTGTTTTACATTTTTTCTAGCAAACTACACATCTGTTGTTTTTATTTTGAACAAGATTATGTCTATGACGAAAAAAGGAGATGTGGGGGTTATACGCCCATGATACAGTAACCCAACTACAAAACTAACCAAACGATATCGAGAGAGCACCATACAGTCTTCAACCCTCCATCGAACAAAATGTTAACATGGACAACAGTTAAAACTTATATTTTTAATAAACTATAAATTAAGTTACTATGAAAATTACTTACAAAGTTCCGAATTTAAATATATGAAAGATCACAATTTCGGATAAGAATTCGGTCGATATCATGTCCATTTTTATCAATTATCATTACGAAATAAAATACATGAATAAAAATGATTGTTTTTATCATATTGTATAAATGTATTGTGTAGTATAACTTAACCCGTTTAAGATTTTTTTCTTTTATGCAATAAAGTTTCTATGATAGCAGAAAGCTCTGTCAGTGTAGTATTTAGTATGGGAAATTAGACATAAGTACGACCCCTTCTGTAGGCCTGTGTATTACGAAATTTTCATAGTGCTACAATATCAAAACATTAAAAAAAAACAGAATAAAAAAAAAAGTGACATGCTATTTTGTACATATACCAAAGGGAAACGTTGTTCAAAGCAATACTGTTAAATATTTCATTGCATTTAATAGAAATGTGGATTTGGTGGCAAATAAAGCCAGGATTTTTGCAGAAAATCCACAAACTTGAATACAGAGATTTTCGTCATAAAATTGTAAACATAGATTACTCACTTGTTTGTCCATGATGTTCTAGATTTTATTGTCTACAAAAAGTCCTAAATAACCTTTACAATCCAAAAAACCTCGTGCTGAGTCACCAAAGTTGAGCGCACTAAGTCCATTTTTATATTTGTTTTAACCAATATATTTATTTAAATACTTGTTTGAGGGAAATCATTGATAGCACTACATGCAATAATCCAATCGCGGAGACCCGCCCCCTCCTAAGTTATTAAAAACTATTATTTTGCATTGAAAAAAATATCTTGGTGTAAATTAAATACACCCACACTCGGGTTAACGCCCTCATGGATGAAGATATATATTGGCAGCAGAATGCCATTCTGAAATTCAAAAAAAAAAGTACGTTTCGTCTTGGATTCATGATTTTTTTATTAGTTGTTATTGGCTTGGAACTTCCAGTAAATGCGAGTACTCACAGATCGGTTCTTTGTGTCTTTGGTGTTTATGTTACTTGATTATGTTGCTTTGTATCGATCGATGATAAGTCCTGTCCTTTTCAACTGATTTTTATAGTTTGTTCTTCTTTGTTGTGCTGTTACACCACTGTCCAGGCTAAGGCGAGGAGAGGGTTTGGGATCCCGCAAACATGTTTAACGCCGCCATATTCTGTATGTGCCTGTCCCAAGTCTAGAGTCTGTAATGCAGTGGCTGTCGTTTGTTATTGTATATAATATTTGTTCTTCGCTTTTTGTTTTGAACATAAATCAGGCCATTTTGTCGGAGCCATTTATAGCTTGCTAAGAGGTATGGGGTTTTTTAATTGTTGAAGGCCGTACGGCGACTTATAGTTGCTAACATCTATGTCATTTAGTCTTGGGTGAATAGTTATCTCATTGGCAATCATACCGCATCTACTTATTATATATCACTATGTGCTTTCTTGGGTCCTTTTAGATTCCAAATAAAACTACTTTTAAAGAAAATTGCTATTGAAATGCATTGATATATTATCTTCGTGATTTTTTTATACATGCGTCATCTATAATGATAACTATAACGATAATATATTAAATTTACTGAGACGACCTATTTTCGCGAGCGATGTATTTTCGCGAGTAGAAGATGAACGTCAATATGTGAAACTTAGATCTCCTCGTATGTGAACAAATTAAACAACATTAGAAAATGACGACCATATATTGCCTCGAAATAAGATAGAATGGGTTAAATTATTTTTAACAGTATTTCAATAGTTGTTATGTCTATTTATTTTGATCGTACCTCTTTTATCATACACGACAGGAATCACAGAACTGAACCATGTCGAACATGAACTAAACCATGACACTACTGAACCAAACCATGACACCGAATTTTCAGTAATCTTGAATTGTGTGCAGATGTAGCTATTTTTCGGAAGAATTGACGGCAGGTTTATATTATAACGAAATAAGTGATGTAACAGACAGTAAACAATTTTTTTATGCATAAGAAACGAATAAGCAACTTTTAAAATTTGACATACGCAAGAATTATTCTGTGTCAAATTGTTAACTATATGATACAAATTTTAATGTACTAACATATAAGCTAGTTCCTTTAGCAAAACGGTCCTCGATATGACGACGTTACTACCCGTGGCATTTAGAAATTATCAAATAGTTTATTATTGCGATGGACTGTAATTTGAATGTAATATGTTTTCACAATTTCCATATAGGTAATTGTTTGGTCTATTTATAACAATAAACATTTTCGTAACTGTTCTTGCATACATGCAATAACATTTTCCATGTGAAACTCTATTGTATATGTTACTAAAATACTGAAAACAGTGCCATCAATGTAAGGTATTATCGATGAAACAAAGTGTAAACATGATTAACGTATACAATTTTGAGCATGTTCTTCAAATTGATAAAGTTAATATGATTCTCGCCATTCTATATATACTGGCGTTTAACAAACCACACAGTAGAACAATTTAATATAATAGAAATTCCTCCTTTAATATACATTTTTATGAAGATAGATAGATGTATACATGTATATGAATATAATATTTTGCATGTTATCTAACAGTATCGAGAATATTTAATGTCGGTACTTCAATGTATATACTCACAACGAATGCAAAAAAACCTGCTTTTGTTGTACAGAAATATGCACATTCGAATACACTTTTGACATCAATGGCTTCTATTTCATTTGAAAAATATTGGTTTAGTGTGATTTTCGTGCTTTCATTTTTCCGTAGATTAACGTCAAGACAACCTGAAACAAATACATAAATATATATATATATATATATATAAAGAAACATATTTAGGTAAGAAACAGGCACCAACAATATAAAAAAAATAATTTTTACATTTTACATATAATAAAATTATATTGTTAGCCATCCTAATAAAATTTAAAGATTAAACAATACCATGATAATTGCTACCTTATATATACAAAAGTGAACCATGTCAACATTTTATTTATTATGTTCAAAGCTCATGTATTGAATCTAATGATAATATTTTTCACCATGAAAGGTTGTCCAATCTGATGTACGATTCACCGAAGAGGTCCATGCCAAAAACGCTATTGGTTGTCCACTATACTTTTCCTCCGTGTACAAGATGTCGCTAATAGATGGAACACTGCAGAGTGTTTGTGCTTCCTTCCATGTTACTATATAGAATAAACGTAAATAAAATAAATCTTCTATTGGATATTTTGTTGACATTGAAAGGCGCATGATAGCAGATTGGACCATCGTATGATATCATGGCTACATGTTCGTTAAAAGAAGTTTACCATCTTTCCAGAATTTAATATGGACTGATTAAATACACCTCTAAATGTATTAAATGTATCGCTTCACTGATTAGGGCACATTCACTATTCTAATATGACGTCCTTATATCGCTTTGTAAACAAAGCCGTCTTCTAATTAGCACAAAATATGTTTGACACATGCGTACAAACTAACTGTTTACAATCTCGTTATTTTCCTTTTTATCCTAGTAATATATATATATTTTAGCATGCTTTAAATTTTATGATATATTGTTATTTATTTTTTTTTTGTATTTTTTTTTTGTGAGTAATATCTTTTATTTTAAATCACCTGGAATACATAAACCCTAAGCAGTCCAGAGCAGCTGACAGAGGTGTCCCTGCTTTCATTTAAAATAATATCCCATTTGCCAGGGAAAATACAAATGGGTGAACAAAAAAGAAAAACTCTATATAATATATATTCAATATATATATATATATATATATAAACAGCATTTGTTTATAATTAGTTTACTGTATTCTTCCCTTGATTCTTTACACTTTGAAATATTGCATTTTCATATAATTTTATCCTTTTAAAATACATGTATGTTCACTTATGAATAAACACAGTCTGTGGTGAGTAAAATACTAGTACAGAAAAGTAATACAATTATATAGTATGTAATATAAATATTTATTATATACTTAGTAGTGAATACAGATAAATTGTATGTGTAATACAATCATTGGCAAGCGTGCTGTATCAGCCACCCGTGATGATATCGATATCAGCACGGTTGCAAAGGCTTTATCACACCTTTAATCTTTATGACGTGACGTCATCGATTGCAGTCACTGTTGCAAATGCTTTATCAAACCCCTAATCTGTAGGACGTCATGTCAAACCTCTAACCTGTATGACGTCATTTCAACCCCCCTTATCTGTATGACGTCATGTCACATAAAACACATCTACTTGAGGTATATGTATATAATAAAGTGTATATGATATGGCTTTTTCAATATCACACACCGTATCAACCCTCAACCAATATAATCCCTCGAGCAGAGCTCTTGGGATTATATTGGTGTCTTGGGTTGATACGGATGTGATATTCTCTATGTATTAAATATAAACTATAAAATTAACTTATAATGGCGGTTGTTTGTAAATGAAGGTGTAAACCATATACTAGTTCAAAGTGTGCTTTTTGTATTCAAATGATAAATATAGCTATATTACCGGGGCACAGGTTCTTTCATAATTATATATATAATTCTGCATAATGAGCAAAGAATAAACAAGATGTCAAATTCGCCTATTAATAGTGATTACAATATTTGAGATAAATGTTCAAGTTGGTCTATTCCGAATAAGTTCTTTTTGTGTGATTTAGCGATCATTTTGATAAAATCATTCATATCTTTCTTAAAAATACGGAGAATGGATGTTTCATTAAATACTGTTTTGTTGAATTTAATGTCGTTCCGACCTTTCCAAATACTAAATTTACCTAAAAGCACTATCAAATTTCCAATATTTATTTGCGTTTTATCAAGATCTTGATTATATCCAATAATCATGTTTTGGAATCAAAGTTTAGCGTTATATCTATGCACAGAGATAGCAATCTTTTTTATTTCTTCAATGATTCTTTGAATTTTACAACAATAATAGAATAGATGTTCTTGGGTTTCAAAAAAATTTGCCACATAAGTTACATAAGCCTTCGGACTTTCGCATTTGGTACAATTTAAATTCAGTGTAATGAATATTATGTAGTGATTTCCATTGAAATTGGAAAATATTGTTTGATACATTAGCTTGTGTACCTTTTTCCAAACTGATTGCAAGTCTAGTTCCGTATTAAATGTTCTGTTCCATTTAATTTCACATTTTGCACTAGTACATCTATCTAGTATTTTTTAATGATTTTAATTGAGTCTTTTTCTGGGGGTATAAAATTTCTTTTCGTATCATATATTTTTAATTCTGGATTTTTATGTGCTTCAAATTTGTTGGATTACTAATGGCACTTCTAAGTTAGTTAATCCAATCATTGGAGATTGATTTCTTTATTAGATTGTATTCGCATATCCAATTACGTTTATCTAACAGTTTATCAAATATAAGTTTATTACAATAAAAGGTTTCCGTTTCGATATTCCAAACATCTTTAATTTTGGCGATATGGCTCTTGATAAAGGCAGGGAAAAACAAAGGTTTCCCTTTCCATTTTATATTGTTGTTACCAAATATATTCCCTTCAAGAATACTATGTTTTGAATGTTCGGTCATTTTACTGTAAAGTTCAGACCATGCAGTAACCGCCTTTTGGTAGAAATTTGACATATACTTAATATTAATTCCATTTAGATCTTTACAGGTACATAATTTTTTATAAAATATTCAATACCAAATTTTTTGTCAAAATGTTTAAGCCAGTATTTGGCAATTGCATTCAAACTTTGAGTTGGGCTTTCTAAGATTCTATAAATTAATTTTATATGTTTGCTTTTTATGAAACATTCCAAATTAATCATTTTGATCCCCCTAAATTTTCTTCCAGGCAGCATAATTTTCTGTCAACAAGGCTGACTTTAGAGCCCCAAACAAAATCCCAGAAAAGCGAGTTTATTTCTTTTTCACATTCATTAGGTATACCCCTCATCTCAACCTCGTATCCCAAAATCGGTATTAATTGTTTTTTTATAATCAATACTTTACCTCAGTTTGTAAGTGAAATTTCTTGTTTTCCAAACGTTATCTTGCCAATTATGGAATCCCATATTTTACTGTTATTATTATTATAACCATGGTGGACCCCTAAAGCTTTTATGCTATCCTTGATTCAGGATATTTTTTTTGAATCTTGGTTTCTTGCCCTTTAGCCTCAAGGTTTAACGATAAAAAATGAACAGATACATTTAAACCTACTTTTAGAATGATTTTATTTAATTTCCTAGCAAGCAACACCAACAAAAATGTCCAGTTGGATCTCCAGCGTTGTTCAAAATTCTACTGACGTTGCAATTTCAATTGTGACATCAATCACATGCAGCCCATGTTTTATTGGAATTAGAACATGTATCCAAAGCCAAAGAAGAACGTTATATTAGAATCTATGTCATTTTTATATTTGCCGTCCGAACATTTTATACGATTCCATAATTTGATTTTAGCCTTCTGTTTTTCTAAATTAAAGAAATATTTAGAGGCCTTTTCACCATTTTCATACCATTCACTTTTTGCTCATAAAATTCTCGAATTGTATTTTCCGTGTATTTAATTTCGCGTACATTTATTTTATTTGGAACGTCATTTTTAAGATCCTGTAATTTATTTTCTAGCTTTAAACATTCCAATTTTGCATGAAATTTCAATAGTGAGGGCTTTTATTTTTACTTTTGCCATGTCCCACCATTTTCGGGAAGACGGAAAGTCCTGTTTAGTAGATTTCCATGTTTCCCACCAAGTTTTTTTTAGCTCGTTGGAAGATTGATCATGGTTTGATCTTAACTGAGTACCTTTCAAGTTTTCTGTCAATAGCGCAATCACATGTAATAATGGCCATTTGTTTAACACATCTCGTTTTTAACTTGCATGCGTAATTTTACTGTCAACAAAATATATGGCCTCAACGCACACAAGAACAATACAAAATATCTCTTCAAAATTTTTTTGTCAAAATAATAAAAATGTACTCTTTCAATAAATATTCTTGCAATAAATTCATAGTCACTTAAAAAAATTTCTATAGCATAAATTGAAAAAGAATCAAACTTTCATACACTCAATTGAATTTTGAATGTTTCAATGTCTTAAACTGTCATTCTTACCTATTTATTTGATGGCGCCCTTATTACCCTATAATGAATCTTTTAAAAAAAACCAAGAATTATTACATAGCAAATCAATATTAATGTTTTTTCTATTAATGTTTACTTTGCCGTACAAAGTGAGGAACTAATTATAAAACATGGGTAAGCAAAATAAATACCTAGAAGATGTTTTAAAACATAGACTATAGTTGATGAGATACTCCTCATGTAACAAGATTTATCTCTCCTGTTATCAAAACACATTGCGATTGAGATTGAATTGTCTTCCTTTGATAACAGCCAGTACCAAAGTAAAATTATTTTTTTTGTGATTTTTTATTGGTTAACAATAGTTAAATAAAAGAAAAAGAATAATACTTTCAATTTCGAGGTCTCACAAAAGCATTTTTACCTGTTATTATAATTTTACATTAAAAACCCAAATTTAGATGTAAAGGCTACATGTTATCTTCCGCCCGTTTTTATCTCTTAGATTTTTCAGTTACTATACTGTCCTTTAATTGAAATTCAAATAGCTACCTCCCTCGAATCACTTGTCCTATTAGAATCGAAATAATTCCTTATCATGCTCTATGCCTTCTATTGCTGATTATGCGGTATGGGATTTTCTCATTGTTGAAGGCCGTACGGTGACCTATAATTTTAAATTTCTGTGTCATTTGGTCTCTTGTGGAGAGTTGTCTCATTGGTAATCATACCACATCTTCTTATCTTTTTTTTTTATAGAGCATGACATGAAAGAATTATTTCTTAATTAGTGTCTACGGTTTTTTTCTGCTTTGCAGATTTAGAACTGAATAAAGCTAGCTTGTTCTGTATTTTTAAATGCATTTATGTTTTTAAGTATTGTAAGAATAGAATAGAAAGGAGGGATATCAATCCTTGACACAAAATCAACACATGCACAGCAAAAAAAAAACCCACAAAAACACAAAAACACAAAAAGCAAAAAAACAGTGCATTTATTGTTGTTTTTCATCTCAAAGTCACTGTGAGGCTTTCAACAAGAATGTTCGTATGATTAGTCGAGTGAGTTTATGGCAATACTTTCTAACCATGTTTGGACGGATATTTAAGATAATGAGATCTTTAACCGGTTTTACAGTAAGTATGAGGTTTGTTTTAATAATACAGTCATGCTTCAAGAATTGTAGCCATTGCTAGTTTCTGTAAATACTTTTTCATTATCATTCACTAGCCTAAGTGTAAGCGTGTATTTCATTGCATCAAAGAACCAAAATGTTTTGTATAATTATATAATTATTATAAACAGATTTATGTTATAGAGAAAGTCCAAATAACTGTCCATTCCTGGGAAATAATGGAGTGTCGGCCCGTGGAATGGACAGTTATTTGGACTTTCGCTAACTTAAAATATACCTTAAATATTAAAAACGAATCTACAGATTATAACATTGTAAATAATTTTATTTAATTTTGTAATGGTTTTCTTTTCATTTTCCCCGTGTTGTACCCAAAAATCCGCAGGCAAAATTTAAGATCAAGCTGACTATCTACTCACTTAACGAAGTATTTATGAACAGTTACTGTAGAATAATTACTATAAAAAGATCATGAATAAAATTCAATCAGATTTATGTTTAAAGTCACTGGATACACACGTCTTTCTTGTAGTGGGATTGAAAGGATATTTATTTGTGTCTTTAAGTGGTATTTCGGAAGAGTAAAAAAAACTAGTATTTATGCATATATGTTAATGGATTATGTGTGTTTTTCGTTTGATAAATATTGGATCTATAGAATCGTCTGTGAAAAATGAAATGGTACAGCTAGAATGAATTTCCAGGTATGTAACACTCTAGTATAGGTAATTTAACTAATAACGGTGTGCTCGATTTTAAGTCCTATCGAAAACAAAATGTGATTCTATATTTTAAACCATTTTATTCGATGAAATAAAATGAAACAGGAAAACAGTATTTCATGCCCAACCCAACATTTCGTCTTTCCCTTTGCTAATTACAACGAACAAAACTTGTATGCATTTTAATTAAATATCAATAAAATGAAACTGAAAGTATTTTTCATTCTTCCCTATTATCAGAAAGGAAGCAAAAAAGTTTTAGAAAACAAAAATCCACATGGACAACTACCTTTTAATTTCATTTAAACAATTATTTCAAGATTAACGCCGTTTATTTGCACTGCCGATATAACTGTTATAATTCCAACTAGACATATAACAACAGTGAATGAATTCGATTATGTTACGCGTTTTAGTTGTAATCTCGGTCCTGCCTTTTTATTTTTCACTTTATTCGGTCCTGCCTTTTTTTATTAGTTTATCCTGACTTTTTATACATAATTTGTCATCCTGCCTTTTTTTTTTGCCAAGTTGCTCACCCTGCCTTTTTTTACTCAAAACTTCTGTCCTGCCTTTTTTTTCAAATTTCATCCTAGACCCCCCCCCCCTAAAAATCAAATGGTAGCTTCCTTCGTACTTCATTACCGAATACGCCATTTTGAACATTTCAGTTTCTTGGACTATTTATTCTATTAAACCACAATATTATTGTAGAAACTATCCGAGTTATTTTTGTGTTTTTAATTTATATATATATATAAACAGGTTGGGAACAAACCCTCTACATGGTGTTTTTACCTGTATAGAGTGATAATCCTTCTATAGAGGGATAAAATTATCCTTCTATAGAGGGGTATTTTTGTTTATACTGGATTTAAAGCAAAATAGGGCAGATTGGCATTTTCTAGTTATATTGGCTATAATCCATAGCATTGTATGATGTACTTAATTTAATTTGTACATGCCCAGTTTATTGCTTAACTGACTGAATATACAATCTATTGTTCACCATAATTGAAAGCTGTGATGATCAGGTAAATTCTACTCAGTTATGTCTCACTGAACAGAACTTCTATTGTTAGACTTAACATAAAATTTAAAGGTCAACTGTCCCTTTTGTTGTTGATCAGTTGTTCAGATAGCTATACAATAGATTTCAAGTTCTGTCACTTTAGCAAAAAACTGGGCATCCCAATTTTTAATAAAGTGCACTTATTGATGCATACAATGCTATAGATTATAGCCAATATAACTAGAAAATGCTAATCTGTCCTATTTTGCTTTAAATCCAGTCTAAACAAAAATACCCCTCTATAGAGGGATAATTTTATCCCTCTATAGAAGGACTATCCCTCTATACAGGTAAAAACACCATGTAGAGGGTTTGTTCCCAACCTGTTTACTTTCGTTATTGAATAATGTTATTGTGTTCAATATTACAATAGAATTCACTAACTCACACCACAGTTAACATATTTGATATTTTGTAGATGCACAGAAGAGGAATGGGACTCAATGGAAAATATTCGTTTTTATCCACTTGGATACTATCCGTGACAAAAAATCAGCCAAGATTTGAATCGGAAAACAAATTGTGGATTATATTGTTGAATTTTAGTGAATACGATACTATATTTTACACGATGGAATTACGACTCGCAAATAAAAGCTGTTTCTTAATAATGAGATATTTAGTGTTCATTGTATTACAATGATCCCAATTAAAAAAAATCCAGTATCAGTCGTTTTAGTAAGATTTCATCTTCATTCCATATCGCGTTACGTCCTTTAGAATTATTCCCATGGGTGAACACTTTTTTTTAAGAAAGTGCCCATGGAAATATCCTAAGGGCAAAACGTCCGGATGAATGAAGACGAACAATAGAAAATAACTCTCCATTCCTGAAAAAAAAATGGACAGTTTGAACAAAAGATTTACGTCATAGGTGTATTTTAATTGATGTAGCTAATAGAGCTCATTAAACATTACTGAAGCTACGAGAATTTAGAATATAGCAAAGTGCTCTCGACCAATGAAATTGTAGGATTTGGTGTTTCTTAATTGTGAAGAATGAATGAAATCATGTTCTTAGTAAGGGATTATCCTATTGTTTTGGCCTACTTACAGTTCATAACAAAGAGTTTCTATAAATGAGTTACAAATGCCCTGAAGCGGTGTCATCCTGGTTTGCCCACATTTAGTTGCAGGTTTATAAAAACATAAGGTGTTTTGTTGTTTTAACAATTATAGTTTATTTCTGAATTATAGTCATATTTTAATTTTTATTTTACCTGTAAAATTTTATAAAAGATACTTAATTTTACTATTAAATCAAGGAAAAGTTGCAAAGATATTTTATAAATTTACCAGAAAATTGTATTGAATTTGACAAATATTAAAACAAAAATACAAAAAATGTTTATTAATTTGACAATTTATTGACATTTGTTTTTAAATTGTTGGTACGTTCCGAAACAAAATATGTAAAAACTAAATAAATGAAACTTGAGAATAAATAAGTGTCATTTAAAATTCTTTTTATTTATTCACTGTATTTATTTTTTTTTGATTTTAATAAATACTTTGTTCTGAAATTTACATCCAAGCTGTTAATAATTTCACACACAGAAGTAGCACCATGCTGCATAAATAAAGAAGCTTGCCCATAGCAAGAGTGCCATAACTGAACTTGCTAAAACAGCAATAGAAAATGACAAAAAAGGAAATGTGGACACTGTAAATTAGCTGGACATTGTAAATCAAAAAAATAGGAAAAGTACATGCCCAGCATTGCCTTAACAATAAATTATGAGGATTGTTAAATATATATAATTATTTCAAATCCTTTACTTCATTATTTTTTAAAGAGATATGCTGACAGGGTATCATTTCTGTTTGTTAATTGTTTAACCTAGATACATATACATATATATATATATATATAAATAAGTCTAAATTGAAAACAATGTTCAAACCTATGATTGCGTTGGATAAAAACCGCAATTTTTATATGTGTGCATGCAAAAAAAATTTCTTGGTAGAGGGGTTTAAATACAGCACAAACAACATTTTCCAAAAGACCAAAAAAGTTAAAAAGTATATTTTAACAAAACACATTTGACTAACAGGTCGAACAACGGATGTTCTCGAACCCTGCTGACTGCCATTGGCGATTGCCATATAAACGGATCACAAGATGTAACAAAAACGATCTTCATTATTAATTCAATACCAAACAGAAAACAATAAACTTGCGGTTTTATTTCAATTAGACAGATGTAATAACAAACACAGCTGTTGTATTCTGTGTTTTTTTAAAATTTTTACCAAATACCAGAAACAAGGGCAACATTGTTATTTTTCACAATTGAGATAAAAAATTTGTAACAAAAGGCTATTTCTTATAAAACTACAGCCCGTATCACTCTGAAAATTTGCAGTAATGTTTCTCTTACAAATAAGTACTTATTGAAAAAAAAATCGCATTTTGCACCATGGACCTCATTTGGACCCAAAATTTCATGTTTGGTCACATATAGTGACCCCTATTATTTGATTTTCACCATAGTGCTTAATTTATTTCCTTATGCAATGCATGTATAAATTTGATTCATAAATAATATAAATTATGTCTGCAATAAAAGACAATTTTATAATATATTGGTGTATTTATATCATAATTGTTTTGTTATTAGTTGTATGTCAAATGAATCGCATGAATTGATATTGAATTATTGAAAAAAAAATGTTCGATTTATTTATCATTTATCTTTAGAAATATAAACTACAAAATGAAAAATACCTGAATATATAGAAAACACAGATAAACTATAAACCTATTAAGTTGGAACAGACTATACAATTGTATGCTCATTAAACCTTTTGTCTTTTTTGTTTTCTTTACTAATAGATAATTGGTATAATTAAATGTGGGCAAACCAGGAGTAAACCCCCCCTGAAGCACATTTATCAGCTTGAAAGAATTTGTGATTAAAACTGACTAAAAGTTGAATTTTGAAACAAAAAAAAAACAAAAAATCAAAATTAGATGAAGTTTACTGGTGCAGTAATATTGGTTACTGGATCCGCGGTTGGTGAGAATAGTAATTTCCAATATTCTGATAAAATTCTAAAAAAATGAATTTAGTTTAACTTTTGAATATATTTTAAACTATTTTAAAGGCATTGTATTTGAACATTTCCCTGACATAATGAAGTAGTATTTGATGTAAAGGACTGGATTAAAATATTGGCAGTTAAATAAAATTTATTTGTAACTCAAATTTTGAATTTATTGATTTGAAATGGAAATAAACAAAAAGATAATTCCTCGCTAAAATATTACATGATTTACCTTCATACTCACAACCAGGAAATATTTCTTACCACTTCATTGTACTGTTGTGTCATCTAATGTATAAAACATAATTTATTATATTTTCCAAAATTATAAGAAGGTCCTTACATCACTAAAACTAATCCATAAATGAAATCATGCCTAAAAAGGAAGTCCTGCATTAATTACAAACATTGCACTGACAATGAAACTAATTCTTAAATACAACCAATCAAGAGATCATTTAAGCCTTTAGCACTTTACAATATTCTAAGTTTGTAAGAGAATGATAATCCCTTACTTCATGATAAGTACTCGCTAACGCTCGTACTTAATCATGAAGAAAGGAATTATCATTCTCTTACATATACGAAACATATATCTGAACAAACACAAAAATGTCTGCGTTGTTTCAAAATCATGAGATTTGTTTACGCACAATAAGTTAGAAACTGTGACCGGGACATGGTTATCTGATATTTTAATTGTGAATAACTATCACTGGAAAGGATTTGGTGTAAAGTTTGACGACAAAAAATTCCTTCACGCACGTGAGAAAACCGAAATGAAAGGAACAATAGTTTTTCATTTCAGGAACCCTTTGAGGCTTGCTTAATTTTAAACATATTGCCGATTTTTTTTTTTTATAATTTTAGTGATAATTATATCAAATGAAGTTTTAGTATAAAAAATAAAAAAGATGTGATAAGATTGCCAATAAGACAACTTTCTACCAGAAACCAAATGAAGTAGATATGAAGAGTTATAATAGATGACACTGTTTGGTGCAGTTGGTTTCATGTATAAAATTTGACTAACTTATAGTTTTATTCGCTGCACAAATTTACGATAATAACGTCAAATAAACATAGTAGAAAATAATTGTTTGTCTCCAGTAAAAATAATTATCATGCTAATTATAAATATATATCAAGTTATGTCTAACTTACAAAAAAAATGTACCTCTTTGATAGACTTGTCAAGCCGACATTGTTATATGACAGCGAAATATGGAAATACAAGAACAATAACTCATCATAAGGGATACATCTCAAATTTTTCAAATTTATTTTACACTTAAAGTCATATGATATTTCAAATTTTACAAAAAAAGGGTGATTTTTTTTTCTATTAAACACGTGTACACTGACTTTCTTTTAAAAGAAAATCCTTTATCTTATCAACATCTTCAGAAATGTACTGCTCTTGAAATTTTGATCTAAACCACTAGACCTCTCGTTAGTACTCAAGCAACCGCATAGCGCAAGTGGGACAACCGCGATGAAAGAAAAGATAAACAAACGTGGAATGTAGATAGTGTTCATTGATTCTGAAAGAAAAAAATTAATACACCAAATCATTTAACAAGTTTTATGACAAAGCTGAATTAACAAATAGAAACGCATGGAAAAAATCAACATCGCTTTATTGCATGTCTATCTTCTCACTTATTTTCACATGCCCCATAATTATGTGTTGATTGTAAAATAAGGTCACGTTCGGTAAACTTCGGAAATATACACGAAAGTTGATAAAATATTTTTTGTCGATTATATGTTATGGATTCGTGATAAATGTTAAAAATCGTGCATAGAAGACGTTGCTTTGTATATATATACATATTTGTTTAGGGGCCAGCTGAAGGACGCCTCCGGGAGCGGGAGTTTCTAGCTGCATTGAAGACCCATTGGTGGCCTTCGGCTGTTGTCTGCTCTATGGTCGGATTGTTGTCTCTTTGACACATTCCCCATTTCCATTCTCAATTTTATATATACATGCATTGGTTCAATAATTTACTTACCATTATAATTTCAAGAAACGCGTTTCATAATCTAGATTTAGGACTATAAAAGACAAACGTCATATGGAGGGTAGACGATGGACAATCATTGAAGTTCAAGAAGAATTGTTGCCTATATAAAAGACACAAAGCGACGATTCTCATTTTCTTATGATACAATGTCTGCTATTCTTCATAGACGAAAGGAAAAAATATATTTGCAGGAAATTAAACTCATTACAGTATTGTAGTATTCTCAACGTAGACATTCTAATAAACTTGTCAACGCTAATGAATTTTCTCTCTCAAACCATTTAAGAAAACAAGAAACAATATCCCCAGCCATAACACGTTCAATATATTCACACTGAAATTCATATATTGCTGTGATATGTTCTTTTTTTTCTTGTGGTAAACATTTGTTTCCGCATGAGTTTTATCAGACTAAAGATTATTTACCATTGTTCAATCGAAATAAAACTATATTTCTAATAATATTAAAGAATAGAGGAACTTATCTGTTCAATAATATGTTTAAACCAGTTAAATTGGCCGTAAATCGAAACATTTATTGGAGGTTAAAACAAAATTCAAATGGCATGCAAACATTTAGTACTTGTGATTATATTTAGGGCCTTAAACTGATAAAAAAAACCTCTCATCATTTATTATCAAGTAATCGATAGACTCAAACCTATGCGGTATGGGTTTTACTCATTGTTAAAGGCCGTACTGTGACCTATAGTTGTTTACTTCTATTTCTTAATTCTCAGGTCGAGAGTTGTTTCATTGGCTATAGTTTTTATTTTTTTATACTATGTATACCTTACTGTGGTTTAGGGTTAATATAAAGTAAAACTATGCCAGAGAAACGCGAAATGCGTTGCAAGACAAGGCGAACGACATACTACGCGCAGCTCTACGGTACTCGAATGAACTTTTGTTACGTGTTACTCTAAGGTATTATAAACACTGTAACAGTCACTCGATGCTCTAGTGTACTCGAACAATATTGAAGGTGGTACTTTGACCTATAATTGTTAACTTTTCATACATTGTGACTTGGATGGAGAGTTGTCTCATTGGCACTCATACCACATCTTCTTATATATATATCAACAAAAATCCCTTCTAACATTACATTTGGTAATCTTTTATGCCTTACACTGTAAAGTTTGAACGATTTTAATATAAAGCTGTCTGATTTTATTTAAGAAATCATATTATATAGATTTTTATCTATTAGTTCTTTTAATTCTTTTAATATCTTTAACGGGAAGCTTAAAATACCAAAATTTATGATAAAAGATATGATTTTTCATTTCCTATTGTTAATTATCCATTTTTAGATGGTGACGTTCCTTTGTCACCATCTTATGGTGTTTATATATCTCAACTTGTTCGATTCGCTCGTGTATGTAACAACGTATTTGATTTCAACGAAAGAAATCTCTGTATTACTGAAAAATTATTACACCAGGGTTTTCGATATCACAAACTAGTCAAAACATTTACTAAATTTTATCATCGGTACAAGGACATCATTCGTAAATATAAATCAACATGCAGACATCTTATACGTTCGGGTATTTCACATCCAATATTTTATGGTAATATTCTTTACAAAGCACAAACATGTCAGCATTCACCTCAAAAGCTATCCAAACCTTTAAACAGACTTATTCGGAAAGGATATAGTTACGATACTGTTGTCAAGTCATTAAGGATTGCATATTTTGGTATTAATATTGATTCACTCATAGGGTCTTTGCATCGGAAATAAACACATTTATTTTAAAACCAGCTATTGGCATGATACGGGTTATATTCTTCTCATATATTTTATGATGGTATGATACTTAACCCCTAACGGGAGGGAATGTACTTGATTTTCATATGATGAAGACATAATCTTTCAATCAGTTTAATTGAGGTCTGGAGCTGGCATGTCAGTAACTGCTAGTAGTCCTTTGTTCATTTATGTATCATTGTCATTTTGCTTAAGTTTCGTTTGTTACCTTTCTGACATCGGACTCGGACTTCTTTTGAACTGAGTTTTACTGTGCGTATTGCTATGCGTTTATTTATTCTACATTGGCTAGAGGTATAGGGGAGGGTTGATATCTCACAAAACATGTTTAACCCCGCCGCGTTTTTGCGCCTGTCCCAAGTCAAGAACCTCTGGCCTTTGTTAATCTTGTATGTTTTTTTTAATTTTAGTTCATTTATATGTTTTAGAGTTTAGTGTGACGTCCATTTCCACTGAACTAGTACATTTAGGGGCCAGCTGAGGACCACCTGCGGATGCGGGATTTTCTCGCTACGTTGAAGACCCATTGATGGACTTCGGCTGTTGTGTGCTCTTTGGTCAGGTTGTTCTCTCTTTGAAATATTCCCCATTTCCATTCTCAATTTTATTACTACTATTTGAAAGGAATAATACTTACAAAATATATACATGTTTATGAGTTTTACTCTTGATTACCTACATTTGAAGTAATATATACCAAAGGGTTTTTAACATTTGCATGAAAATGATTTTTGTAAAACTCGTACGTAATATAAAAACAATTTCACAGCTGAAAAATGTGTTTCGTACATGTGACATGATAAATGCTCAATAGATATAGGAAGATGTGGTGAAAGTGCCAATGAGGCAACTCTCCATCCAAGTCATAATTTGTAAAAGTAAATCATTATAGGTCAAATTACGGCCCTCAGCACGGAGCCTTGGCTCACACCGAACAGAAATTATAAAGGGCCCCAAAAATGACTAGTGTCAACAATACAGATACTTAATGTTTAAGTTATGTTTACTGCAGGCGCTTTCTCTGAGATGCTTAGAATTTATAAAGCATTATCAGAATAGACAAAACAGGAGTAAATAATAAGTTCGAAACTAAAGGAGTGAAATCATATACGTCAACACAATGAGTATTCCCTAGGCTACTACGCAAGCATCATCTGAGAATTTATCAATCAGTCATATCCACAAGTAACTGTCGCTGCGAGAAGCATGACAAACATGTTGGGTCCATTGCAGAGGATGTTGATACTTTACGACTTAAAATAAATGGAGTAGTTATCATAATAAAACTGAAAATCTATTCTTAACATCATTTGAGCTGCTTATCAAAAGAGAACAAAAGAAGGAACGTGATCTGTTAATGTATTATGTAAAATTATTATAATTTATATTAACCAACTCGATTTATTCAAATCAATTAAAATCAGAGAACTATGCAACTAAGGTTTTACTCATGCAGGCAGCATATAAAAGGATCATGCTGGCTTTCAAATATACAATATAAAATTAACCATCAGAAAAAAGGCTTACTAAAGAATTTACGGACGTTAAGACGGACAGATTAATGAATATTAGGTATTTATCTGACATATCGATTGCATTGATGTGTGAATAATTAGATGCATTGTCAGTATACATGACTCAAGTCCACTGACACAGACAATTCAAACATTGTTAATATATTTTTAAATCATTGTAATAATAAAAGCAAAATCTAGTCAGAAGTTTTTTGAGAGACTTCTGGGTTTTCTCTACGACATTCAGTTACTTCGTTAGTTATCAATCGCATGTAAAGATATTTTGCAGTTACCGCATTGTAAGATACATTATGTCTTATATGATCATAAGAACCCGATTTGTATGTATGAATTCAACACACTTTTTACTTTTAACGACGAAACTCTCTATTGCTTTGATATTACTGATTCTGGAAAAGACAACCGTGTCAATAGAGCATTATAGGTTTTACCCGTCATGACAAAACTGTGGATAAAGCTGGTTATGCCATGTTTACAAATATATTTTTATAAATCAAACACATTCGCCATATTCTACTCATCTGTTATACGTGTAATAGTTTGGTAACCAAATGATGCTCAATCAATGAACTATGATTATACTCAATAGCGTTTTCAGAAGAGAAATTCTAGACTTACCTGGCAATGTATTAAAAAAATAATTTGCCATCACAATATCAGTATTGAGTAGACAAATAATTGTAAATATTAAACGCAACATTTCTATGGTGGTCACAGAAACAAAGACAGATCAGTTTATTTCCTTGTGAAAACGGATATAGATACTTCATATTTTATTATTCAGGATAAAATACATTTGTAATGCAATGATACATGAAACTTTAGACTTTAATTGTTATTTGTATTTATGTTACTTTTGCAAAATGTCAGTATCATTTGCATACATTTGTACTTTGACAATACGTACGCGACTGTCTATTAGGTCAATATCCCAATGCGCCTCAAAATGAGTAACGAACATAATTATAATATTTGCAAGTTAACAATCTATTTGCAATGAAAGCGGAATTTTATATGTTCAACATGCATGTATATAGGCGCTATTTTTAATAATTGAATGAGCTTAACAATTTTTGTCTTTAAGAGAACAGAAGACCATACAAGATGTAAAAACGTGAGAGTTAATGAACGTTTGTAAAGAGCTGAATTTCTAGATAATTTAATGGTGTAAAAATATGTGTTTCTTACTTGATGATGAAGCATCACACGGAGCCTCCGGGGTTTCCACATTTGCGAACATTTTAATCACACAACATAGGAACAAGCTATACAAATCAGTTGAAAAGGGATGAATTCATCAGATCGATACACAGCAGAAAAGCAACTAACAAAAACACATACCGGACGTGGCAGGGTGTTCATACATTCCCGCAACAAAACAGACGCTGACTATGTGGTGTGGGTTTTGCTCATTGTTGGGGCCGTACGGTGACCTAACGTTGTTAATTTCTATGTCATTTGGTCTCTTGTGGAGAGTTGTCTTATAGCAATCATATCACGTCTTCTTATTTTTACATTTAGTACATATCTCAGAATACTCTCAGTACTGACAGCTAGTTCAAAACCATTAACAACTAATAAACAATCATGTATCTATGACTAAAATATCAATCAGTACACATCAAATATCCAATGGATTTAGGGTAAAGACGTCATTGACAGTGAGGAAAAACTTGACATTGATACAGAAATGTTTTAGAAGGTTTTTTATATAAAAAATAGGTTTGCAATCCTGTAATTAGCACTATCCCTAATTATTGCAACAGTTCTGTACTTGAATTTCATAAAGCGGGTGTTAGAGGCCTCGTTGGATAGCAATTTAGCTTCAAAAGTGTACAGAAAATAGTTTATTTCAAATGTTACGGTTTTTACACAACCATCCTAAAACAAGTTATGAAGCGCAGTTCGTGGGTTTTTACGATGTCCGTGGATAACAGAATTGTTAAATAAGTCTAATTTGTTAAAATCACTAGGCATTGAACCTGAAAAACATCATCAACAAAGAGTGGGTATTCTAAAAGATTCCATTTCAAATTTCGTTGCATTCATGAGGAAATGCTGTCCTGTGGTATGTATACGTAGTTCGAAATATTGATACATTCATTGGCTTAATTTTGAATTGTTGAATGATGACGTTTCTTTATAATCCTTACTGCATGTTATTTGCTTTGGACTTCCAATTGTTATGTTTGACCACAACTGTTCAGTTTATTTAAACGAAATGCGCTTGGTAGCTTTGATGGTTACAACCACTGGGTCAATGTCAATGTTGGCGGATGTGTCATCCCTGAGAAAATCGCCAGCCTAGTAGTCAACACTTATGTATTGACACGAAATATCATGAAATGTTCATTTGCTGTAAATCTACTATTTATAAAATGTTGAACTATTGTAAACACTAATGATTTGTACCCCAAGGCATATATCTCGATAGCCATATTGGTCATATATTGTATGGTTTTCAACTTTTGGTCTTTAAACGTTTTTGATTCATATGACACTGATGAGTCTTGTGTAAACGAAACGCGCGTTAGTCGTACCAAATTATAAATCTATTATGTATTTTGAGTTTTCACAATCACTACGTCGATGCCTTTGCTCGTGGACGTTTCGTCTAGAATGGTTTGTTCAGCCCTATGACAGTAGTTAGAACTTTTGTGTTGAAATTGATATTATGAAAATGTTCATTTTCTGTAATTTTACTGTTTATAAAATGTTGATTTATTTAAAACACTATGAAGCAAGACTGTCTTAGACGCACACAATTTTCGGAATTTTAGGTTTAGCATGATTCCTAACTTTGTATTTGATATGGACTTCCGACCGTTTCAAGCGCCACTAATGAGTCTGATGTAGACGATATGCCCGTTTTGCGTAACAAATTATAAGAAGCAGGTATCTTTGATGAGTTTTACAACCACTGACTGAGTCGTAGCCGCTGCTGGTGCACTTTTGTTGTTTCAGAAGTTATTATTATTATATAGACATAAGAAGATGTGGTACGAGTGCCAATAAGACAACTCTCCATCCAAGTCACAATTTGTAAAAGTAAACCATTATAGGTCAAAATACGGCCTTCAACACGGAGCCTTGGCTCACAACGAACATCAAACCATAAAGGGCCACAAAAATGACTAGTGTAAAACCATTCAAACAGGAAAACCAACGGCCTAATCTATATAAAAAACGAGAAACGAGAAACACTTATGAACCACATCATTAAACGACAACCACTGAACATCAGGTTCCTGTCTTAGGACAGGTGCAAACAAATGCAGCGGGTTAAAACATTATGTTTATTTTCTGTAAAAAATAACTCATCAAAGATACAAGGATTGTAAAATGTTGAATCATTCTAAACCCGAATGGTTTTTCTACCTCTACGCATAGATTGCCTAATCCGTATATAACACAATTTTTAAAATTTAAGTTTGTAATGCTCCTCAACTTGGTATTTGATTGGGTCTTCCAACCGTTCAAGCGCCCCTGATGAATATTATGTAGACGAGATGCGCTAATTGCGTACCAAATTATAAGCCTGGTATCACAGATTAGTTTAAACAAACACTGGGTTGGTGCCACTACTGGTAGACGTATCGCTCCCGAGGATAATATAAGCCCAGTAGTCTGCACTTTTGTGCTGACATGATCTATTATTGATATGTTTTTTTTCTGTTAATTTACTGTTTATGTTGAATAATTCCAAAACAAGAGTTTATCCAAATCCTTAACCGTATTAGACACACCGTTTTGTAATTTTTCTTCGATTTAATGCTCTTCAACTTGGTATTTGCTTTGAGTGAAACTGCTGATTCTGATGTAGACGACAGTCGAGTCCGGTGTACACACTTTTTGGCTAATTTTTAAGAGTTTTAACAAATACTGGATCGCTGCCACTTCTGGTGAAAATATAACAATTCCAGTAGTCAACATCTATATGTTTTTATTTCTTTCAATTTTCTGTTGATAAAATTTGCAACTTATTCTTAACTTAATACCAAGGTTTTTCTACCCCCAGGCATAGATTGCTTGGCCGTAGTTGTAACAAATTTTATGAATATTCGATTTTAATGCTCTTCCACTTCGTATTTGATTTGTCCTTCAAACCATAATGATTTAAGCGCCACTGATGTGTCTTATATCAATGAAACGCGCGTCTTGATACAAAATTGAAGGTTTGGTACCTTAATGATGTACACCTCTGAGGAGCCAAAAATTTCTAGAATTAAACTTTTTTTCTTAACCTGATTTTTGGGATTATATGAGTGTAAAAAAATAATTGGTGAAGAAAAAATCATATGGTGGTGCATTCTTTTTTTTTGCTACGGCCCGTTGAAAGTACCCAATTTTGATGATTTTCTAATTTTACATCAATTTTTATCAATTTTTGGACTATTATCGTGAAAAAAATCACAGTTCCACAATTAAACATTTTTTTCATACTTTCAATAAAGATGAAGTGGACCAATCTGAATAAATTTTACTTAAAAAAAACTATAGGTAGGTGTTAATATAAGAAAGTTTTATCATATTTTGATGCTTTTTCGTGTCAAATTTACCATGCTGTCAATTTTGTAGATTTGTGATCTCTGTTTTAAGAACGAAATGCATATTATTTCAACTTCTTTGTTATAAATGATTGAAAAAATACATATCTAAGAAATTTGAAAAAAAGGGATATTGGATGTACATGTTTCTGATAAAATCCTTTCTTGTACCCCTCACCCATTTTCTCAAAATTTTGGCTAAAAAGACTAACTTGATTGGTAATAAAATTTGAAAAAAATTATTGCTCAAAAACTACTTATTGTAAATACACAATTCGTTTACAGAGTTAAGTTTGATTATAACATTTTTAAATTCATTGATATTTTCCACTTGTATCACATGTTTTGGAAATTATTCCAGAACGAGATTTTAACGAGACTGCAACGTCAGAAGAATACATCCTTAAATGATTTTTATAGAAACATTGAAATGGTTTAAGTGGTTGGAACGTTCAGAGGAATATCTATAATGGTAGTTTTCAATTGAATCGTGTACATTATATCAGAGATTAATCATTCTACCATTTAATGCATTCCATTGAATGGTCATTATTAAAACTTAACTGTTTACAAAACTTACAGGAATTGATTACCTTAGCTGTATTTGACAACACCTTTTGGAATATTGGGTCCTCAATGATCTTCAACTTCGTACTTTATGTGGCCTTTTTGACTTTTTTGATTCGAGTGTCACAGATGAGTCTTTTGTCTGGCGTGACAAATTTGAAGCTTAGGTATCTATAATACAAATTGATGGACACAAATCAATTCAGATCCTCATGATTATATGTAAATGTGTTTGGTCAAGTTTATTTCACAACAGTCATCGTTAAAGAGATTATAACAGGTTTTACAGTTTTTATTAATTTATCGCCTATATCAAAAGTTTTAAAGTAAATAAATATAGAATATTGGCATTTTTGTTTTGATACTGACATTATCAGCAAGAAACCAAGCGAGCCCGCTAGGGCAAGTTGATATTCGAGCTGATGAATTCGTTTGAAAACAAAAATGCCATTATTCTATATTTATTTGTTGTTCAAATGAAGTCGCGTGCATTTCATTGATACATTGATGCGGATGGACATAAACACATAACGTTGCTACACTGATACATGACGTCATTGCTTTATTTTTTCGAGTGCCAGGTCCTGTCTATGATCTAGGCAAAGACGTTTTATGTTGTTGTCTTTCACGACTCTCGTTTGATACTGTACATGGGAGTTTTCACAGAAACCCGTCCATCGCGCTATGTGATATCATACATGTTTTTAAGTAACAGCATTTTTGTTCAACTTTGTGGCAATAGAAAAAAAGGGAATTAATTTTTTTTTATTTGGGTTGTTGAATTTAGCCAAAACAACACAAATAGTAATAATAATAATAATAATAATAATAATAATAATAATAATAAAAATAATAATAATAAAACAAAAAATACAACTACTTTCATCTATATACAAAAGTTCAAGTCTTCGTTTCCTCTGTTTCAATATCTATGATATCCTGTTGGTAAAGTTTACCAATATGAACAATACTATGCTGTTGCCAAGGCTTATCATATCTGTCACGAACACATTCGTTTTAATTCTGCAACACTCCATTATTCCTTTCACTATTGCAATCTGTTTGTACAATTGGATTTTCATTGATGTTATACCTTCGACATTTCTTGTTGGTTGTTAACCGGACATGTAAAGTGAAGTGTTTTCTGAAATAAAATGCATACAAATTAATTATTAGCTTTTTTCGTTGTTGAATGCAGCAGATGAAATGATGATGATACAGATATCTCTTTGAGTTATCATAACACATAGTGTAGCATAATGTACAAAAGCAACAATAGTTTACCAATGTTCAAGTTGACAAACAAAAACTAAGGGCATCGTATGAACTCCAAAATGAGCGACACATGGTGTGTCCACAGGATAAGCGTTTCCTGCCTTGCATGCATCACACACCGATGCTTTAACAAAAGTTTCATAACTAATTTTACAGATCTAAAGACTGAATATGAAAAAAAGCCCGAGACTGTAAGATACAATTCAAACACATAATAAAGAAAACTAGTATTGTTTTGATAAAAAAAAAATAATGGTCGATTGATTGGTGTTTCAATTGGTACATGCAGTGTTATATTCTTTACGTTACTTTTGAGAATTGCAGTTAATGGCAAAACATCAATAATTAACGCTACTTGATAGATATATTCATAACCTTCATATATTAAGAGGAAATATTTTGTTTTAATAACCTAATATTTCCAAAATAGACCTATGAAACTCATCCACACCAAACTTACCATATCAAAATGAAATCTTTATAAGTGGTGATTTCATGTTTTTGTAATATTTAACCTGACCATGTACATGCTAGCTATCCGTGTATGCACTAATAGGAGGTTTGTTTAAAGTCTGATATAAATGCACACCAACTCGAAAGACGATTTCTAACGTCAAAACGTAACCCAGTGATACCTACTTAATGAATTATTTTTGTCACTGCTCTTGTTTGTAGAAAAAGACACTGATTAGCTAATGAGTATTGAGAAGGACTGAAATTCCGAAATGTGCCTATAAACGGTCACTAATAAATTCTAACTATTGTTATTTTTCTTTTTCCACTAAGCGATTACTTTAAATGGTGTCAAGTAATGATGATAAAACCGGTTCTCATTACATTGACTATTTGAACCTGTGATGCGATTCTAGGCGGCATTATTGTACTTATTGCTGTGTTTTGTCATAAGGAACTACGATTTATGTGAAATAAGTGTATTTGGTTTGTTTTGATCAAATTCTTATATTTGATATTCTCGTCTTCAAAAATGTATATTCTTGCAACATGTCAATGTTCTAAATCCAAATTATTTGTTCTTAAGGTTGCACTTTGTAAATACAGCTGGTTCTTAAACCACGCCTCTTTTGAGGAGATATATAATATTCATAGATATGTTAATTTGTTAACGTACTGGTTCCCATTTATGATCTATGTGTTTCATCTCATAGAGACATCACTTGGGAATGTAACCAGTATAGAAAAACATGGTAGCGCCTAAATTTAAATTCTTAGGAGGTCCAAAAATGAAGGTAAGGATAGTATAGAATTTTAGTATAAATTAAACTCTTAGAAGTTCAGGGCATATAAATGTTGAAAATATGCCGCACAGCCCTATATTTTGACCTTTGAATAAAATAGTAGTGCATATAAATTTTCCGTCTGGGATCTTATTTTTCACGATAGTAAAAGTGTCACTGTTTTAGCAGCAAAGGGAGTTCGTATGGGAAATTGCATTGTCTATATTTACAGAATTGCAACCTATAAAGGGTTAAAAAATAGAACGTACAGAATTCCATAAAATCTGGTTTATCTCAGAGATGTTAAAGAATTTAACTTAAATATGAAGTTTTATAAATATTTCATGAAGATTGAGGATTTCATGGGCCTTAACTATGATGACTCAGCATAAATTCACAGTTTACAGTGTGCATGGTTTAATTAAAGCCCTAAATTAAAAATAAATTCATAAAATATGCCTATTTGTAATTTAAATTGTTTAGAAGTGCTTATATTTACTCTTCGCAGTCATTGCAACTCATTGATCCTTCCTAATTATTTTTGGTGGGGTGTTTTTGTCCTGTCGATAACCCAAAAGTAAGCCGTAACACCTAAATGTGCATTTTTGTGACCGCGGCATCAAAAAGTACAAGCTAGAATTACAAAATAAAACTAACAATAGTGTGACTTTTCCTAAATATGTACTAAATATTCCATATTGCTAGAAACAGGGAAAACATATGGGAAATGTGAGGCCCCAGGGGCAAAAAACAGAGAAAAATGCCTACCCCTGGGCCATAAAACAGATAATTTAACTTGTAAATGCTATGATTTTATTATTTTAAAGGTCTTTTGTAAAGAAAACAATAACTGTGCTAGGTAGTTATGCAAAGATCAGATGTAAGCAGTCATTTCGATCAATTTTTTAGTGAATTTATGCACCAGTCTGATATCTTCATAAATACAACTTTTGCAAATATGGCTTTGTTTAAACACTTATAGTTCATATATTAACTAACTTATGTTAGATATATGGTTAGGGATGATACTTTAGTTACAAGAATTCTAAACTGACCATTTGAGGCAGAAATTGTGAACTTTCATTGACTAATAGGCATACAGTAAGATGTGGACTGGAGACATAGGCAGGATTGGATACTTTGTATAATCTTGAATTTTGGAATGATTAACTACTAAACATTACATTTATAGTATTCTAAAATGCTTTCAATTTGTTATCAAAACAGTTTCAAACAGGTTTTAGACAGTTCATGTCAGAAAACATGTACATAGGGTAAGCTGTCAATAATTAAAGTTCTGTTTTCAAATTCTTTAAAATATTGAAACAGGGGTAGGGGTATAAAATGTACTGTAAAAGGAAACTTAGAGTATATGCAGTGATTTCTTTAAGGCTATAATTCTGATAAATAAGTATTGTTGTGAGAAAAAGTGTTTTTAAAGAGTTTTCTATTTGAATAAATGTGTGTATAGGTTGCACTTTGTAAATACAGCTGGTTCTTAAACCACGCCTCTTTTGGGAGATATATGATATTCATAGATATGTTAATTTGTTAACGTACTGGTTCCCATTTATGATCTCTGTGTTTCATCTCATAGAGCCATCACTTGGGAATGTAACCAGTATAGAAAAACATGGTAGCGCCTAAATTTTAATTCTTAGGAGGTCCAAAAATGAAGGTAAGGGTAGTATAGAATTTTAGTATAAGTTTAAACTCTTAGAAGTTCAGGGCATATAAATGTTGAAAATATGCCGCACAGCCCTATATTTTGACCTTTGAATAAAATGGTAGTGCATATAAACTTTCCGTTCTGGGATATTATTTTTCACGAAACTTCATAGTAAAAGTGTCACAGTTTTGGCAGCAAAGGGAGTTCCTATGTAAATTGCATTGTCTATATTTACAGAATTGCAACCTTAAAGGAGTTAAGTGTTATGTGCACTTAATGATTGTATCGTATATAATTATACAAAATGTTATAGAGCTAAACATGTTGGATTCTCGCTTATTTATTATTTTTACTTTCATTTTGCTGTATGGTTGCTTGATTTATTGTAAGACGCCTAAATCAAAAACACCACAAAAACCACACCATCCATGAAATACATGAAGCTATACAGAAAAGATAAACATATTTGCATTCATTTTGGTGTTTTGTTTGTCTATATACAAATTCCGTTTCTTTTTATTTCTTTCATTGGTGAATTGCCTTCTTTGTGATTTGCAATGTATTTTCAGATATATTGATGATGTCTTGTTACTCAATAACCTACATTTAAATGTGTGCTTGCATCTCAAATATTAAAGTGACCTTAAAATGTAGGACACTGTAAGTTTTGGTTCACATTTTAAAATTTTCCTTAATATTGACAAAGGTCGGAGACGTCAAAGTTAAATCTATGACACACGTGATGATTTTAGCATGCCAATGCATTCTTCCAACTTCTAGCCAGTAACGTACCTCTGCCTCATCGGAAATCTCAACTGATAAGTTACACTCGTGCATTTTCACATTATACGGTCGTCATAAACAAGGATGTGCTCCTGACAAAAAATCTGCTGCAACGGTACTGTACAGTATTATTATACATTATATCCGCCATATATTTGTGAAAATAAATACTCTCACTTTAAACTTAATTTCTATAAGAAATTATGTGTTGAAACATAAGTATTTATTTGATATTGCTATAATTTATGTACGAAATATATATGTTACCTTAAGAGTATCAGAACAGCAAATATAATGCACAATCCGAAGAGAACAATGTTCACAAAGACCATTTCTTCTACAATATAAGAAATACTATAAATGTATTTACATTTGATTTTCCCTAAAACACACCAGCGACATTGTGGGTCCGTGAATGAGAAGAATAAGTAAGTCTATGTAAACCGTGATTTTAAGTATATGTATTGTCAGCTGATGAAGTCACGCAGTTAATTAGGTGGACATACTGCTTGCGACCACTTTAAGTCAGAATCCTTCTGTTCATACTTGGTTTCTTACAGTCGAAATCTTACCCTGAAAAGCTGGACAGGTGTCAGAAAGAACAAAATTCTCTTATCTTTCTTGAGAACCTGATCATTTTGCTAGTGTTGTCTCTAGTTTTTATTGGGGTGTATGTTTGCAAGTATTTATCCATCAAAATTCTCAAACTTTATTTTCATAAAGAAACTACGGCGATAAAATTATTGTTATATATGTCTATAATTTATCATTTCTCGTTTGTTTTATTTCACCTTCAGCATTATCGGGGTTGTATAGCAATTACTTTGTCCGTCCGCCGTCACCTCTTATCTGCATCTCCTCCCAAACTTGCAAGAATTCTTCCCATTTTACTATTTTCTTTTTGATTTATGTGTATTTGCTGCCATTTTGGACTTCTCGGTTTTTGAGTGTATTGGTTGGAACCTTCAGACTCTTTATAGACATAAATGAATGCTTAATATTGTGGTGAAAATCTTTAAGTTTTTGGGAAAAATACAGCCCATTGAAAAAGTTCATTAATAAATGATAAGATTCAAGAAAGTTCTATAATTTTAATAGCTTTTTTTTCAAGGACTCAAAATTTTCCGCATTAAGACACTTTATAAGTATAGTGAATTGTGTTTAGAAGTACATTTGTTCAAAGCAAGAAAGTCCAGAGAGAGATATGTAGGCCAAATTATTATTTTTGTATCTTATAAGAACCCTACAAATTAAAAAGAGACCTCTATTTCTCCAATTGTTAAATGGTTGGTTTTTAGTTGCATTTGGTATCAATAATAGATAACTCTTGATATGCAGTATAATTGTGATAATACCCAGTGTTAGTGTTGAAGTATACACAATAAAAATAGCTACATAAATAAAGGCAACAGTAGTATACCGCTGTTCGACATTCACAAATCGATTGAGAAAAAAACAAATCCGGGTTACAAACTAAAACTGAGGGAAACACATTAAATATAAGAGGAGATGTAATGTAACACACACAGAAACGAACTATAATATAACAATGGCCATTTCCCTGACTTGGTACAGGACAAGAAAAAAATGGTGGGTTGAACCTGGTTTTGTGGCTAGCCAAACCTCCCGCTTTTATGGCAATGTTAAATATAACATTAAAATGACAACATTACATGGCAGAACTACAATACAAATGAATGGGAGAACATATAGGACAGAGAAACATACGAATAATAGCTAACAAAAGGTACCAGGTTTAAAATTTAATACGCAAGACGCGCGTTTCGTCCACACAAGACTAACCAGTGACGCTCAGATAAAAAAAGTACGAAAGCCAAAACAAGTACAAATTTGAGGAGCATTGAGGACCAAAAGTTCCAAAAAGTTGTGTCAAATACGGTTAAGGTTATATGTCTGGGATAAGAAAATCATTAGTCTTTAGAATAATTCATACTTTTGTAAACAGTAAATTTATAAAAATGACTATATAATAGATATACATGATAACACCGAAGTGGTGACTAACTACAGAATAAAAACGGATACATAAAACAACATAAACCAGCTCATAAAAATTCACAGCCGAGTTAGCCAAAGAGATCAACTCTAAAAAAAAGGTGACGTCACATTTGAATTTCTGAAATTTCCTAAAAGTAGGATAGAATTAGGATAGAATTCAAGATTTGGTTTATAATACTCATATAACATTTATCAATAACAATGAAAATTACAATACTAATTAATATAAAATGTGGTAGTAATAAGATAATTAATAGTATTATCTAGCTATGTCGGATTTTCTTCTAAATCAAACTGTAAACCAAATATATCGTATAAATTTAGTTGACCCAAACTCAAATCTAATTAACGAACAGGGTGATTAATAATTTTTACCATAACACACGAATACAACAGAACAAAATAAGATTTACAACTACAAACGATAAGACATTTGACAAAATCCGATGAGAATAACAAATATTGATCTGAAATGTATAAATAAAGCATTATTTATTATTCATGACTTCAAGGGTAATTTTATTAATGTCAACAATGCAATTTGTAACAGTATTTCAAATTAGAACCAAAGTAGTATACACAAAAACTGTAACCGATGGCAATGACGAAAAAGACACCCGCTCATCATTTTGTTCTCTGACTTATTTCCCACCTAACCAAAAAATAACAAGAATCAATATATATAGTATGATAAACTTCAGTTAGGATACCACCTTTTCGATAGAGAATCATATTGATTTGGAAGACTGAGAACGACATACAAAATCAGGCCTCCTCATTTAGTATTATCGATTAAAAAATGTAATCATTTAACACTATTTGTTATCCTGATGTAATCAGGGGTGTAAAAAATTTGACACATCTGTAAAATTCCGTACACCCCTGATTACACCAAGATAACAAATGTATTTCTTATGAAGTGTTCCTTTACTGATTTTTATACCGGGTTTAGGGGGAAGGGGGGGGGGAGGGATTTTGGAGAAAAAAAAGAATTTACTTCTTTTTTGTAATTCTTGCATTTTTTTTTTTTCATTTTGGAAATTTAATTATTTTTCATCCCCGGGTGAATTCGGTAGGGGTGTTATTTACACCCCGGTAATTGACCAATCAAATTGCAAGATTCTTGCCTCATAAATATATTTTTTTACACGATTTTCTTTTTTACAATAAATGTGTTATTATACTCATATTCAGAAATATTGTCAAGAACAGTTAATCATATTGCAAGGGGCTGTATGTTCAATATTATATACTGCAAGGGAAAGTATACAGTTATTGCCCTTGCCGTCGAGAGATATGAGGATTTGTCAAAGAAAATAAATATTTTATCTCTCTGCTTATACTTTTTGTTTCTTCTTGGATATTAAATATGCATTCACCTGTAATTGTCACATCATATTGCCTTTTTAACATTTGTATGACAAAAACAATACATCTGTCCAATAACAAATAATTTTTATTTAATTACAGGTTTTTTTCTGGATGATTTTACGTATGAAATAAGTACAAATATGATGTTGGCATTTATATTGCTATGGCTATGGAAAACAGTGAAACATAAAACAAACCGCGCGAATTGTCTTATGACGTATTCAGTTGAAAAAATATTCCTTAATCTAAAAAAAAATAACCCTTAAAATGCTTGTCAGAAATATACAGTTTTCCGTTTGTTCCGTTTGTTGATATAGTCAAACGTTTGATATTGTCAGGTTTTAAAGACTTCCCCTGTATTATTTAATTGACGTTCGGTATTTTTGTTAATACTTTTTCGAATATTTTAGCAACATTATTGGAACTCTGTCCAATTCCTACAGTTCTGAAGCCTACATGTAGGACACACTGTATATTTCCACCATCTTGTTTCTGTCTTTTCTGCTTGCACGCAAATATTTTTTTTTTCCCCAAACTACTCTAGTGCATACACAAATTAAAGGAGATAGTTAAGAATGCAATATCGATGAACATCGACCAGTATGCAATATCTGAATATAAAAATAAGGAGATGTGGTATGATTGCCAATGAGACAACTATCCACCAAAGTTCAAATGAAGTTGATGTAAGCAATTATAGGCAACTGTACGGCCTTCAACAATGAGAAAAACATATGTATACCGTATGGTCGGCTATAAAAGGCCCCGACATGAAAAATATGAGTCAATTCTATTGAGAAAACTAAAGGTCTAATTTATAACAAACCAATTTACGAAAAACAAATACGACAGATATAAACTAACGACAACCAATGAACTACAGGCTCCTGACTTGGGACAGGCACATAAAGAATGTGGCAGTGTTAAACATGTTTGCGTTTTGGTTTAAAAATCAAAATAAATATTTGTTACTATATCGTAAGTTAGTTAAACAAAGTTCAGTTGGGACCCAACAAGCAACTAGTACAAGATCACCCCTGGTTTAAGGTGAAGTTCATGTTGCTCAGTCTTTAATTTATTATGTTTTGTTTTGTATGTTGTTGGATGTCTGTTGGTCGTTTTTTGTTTATGTCATGGCGTTGTCAGTTTGTAATCGTTGGACTTATGAGTTTAAATATCCATTTGGGACTTATGAGTTTAAATATCCATTTGGTATCATCCACCTTTCTTTTATGTATCTAATCATATGATTTTGAATATCCATTTGGTATCAACCGCCTCTCATGTATGTATCTAGTCATATGTCTATCTATACGAAAGAGGGACGAAAGATGCAAGAGGGACAGTCAAACTCATTGATCGAAAACAAACTGACAACGCCATGGCCAAAAATAAAAAGACAAACAGACAAATAATAGTACAGATGACACAACATAGAAAACCAAAGACTAAGCAACACGAAACTATGCAAACAGAATCCAAGCTTAATGTCATGACAATATAATAAGTGTTTTTTCCCTTTCCTTTTCTTGTTAAGTTGTTGTATAGCGATACGTTTCGATGTTGGGTCCAGTATTGTGCGGTTTTATTTTTTTCATACCAAAGGTATCATTCTTCATACCTGGTCTTTGCACATCAGGCATGTTTGATGAAGTAGGATTCATTGTTCTATCGAAGATTGGTTCTGTTGAGTTTGCAGGAAACTGAATACCACGGTTCCCAACGACTGGCTTTATAAGATGACCTACACACATGAAGTAAAAGCATTATGACATTCAGGCATACATTTAAACCATGTATATAGTATTGCAATGTTTTGTTATTTGTATGATTCTGAGATATGTTTAGATTGAGATAATATTTTAAAAAATTATAAAATGAAACATTGTTACTGTGCTTGTTTTCGAGATAAAAGAGATTAAAGATTGTGTATATCTGGCATTGTGATTTAAGATATTTACATACATGTAACTTTATGATTTTAAAACTAATATGCGAAGGAATAAAAGCTATTTGATGTAGTTTTGATCTCAACCTTTATTTAAAAGATTTTTAAGATTAAAAAATAATCATCTGTGAATGCAGTTGATGAGTTATATGTAACACAATACTATCGCACAAACTGAAATCTGGACGGATGAGGTCATTCCGCCCATGCTTATAATAGTTTTACATAAGTACGCTTTCAATATGCATTTTAATATAAACACATATTATATTTGAATAAAGCTTTTGAAAGGGTAAATTTTGGAATTGCTTTGGAAAATACTTGAAAATTATACATAAGGTTTCAAACTTCACTTATTTAGGGTCAACAATGCAATGCATTATACACAATTGGCTTCGATAGCGGATTGGTATAAGTAGTCGATCTACTGAATCCCTGAGGTTATGAGTTCGAATCCGACAACTAGCAGGTGGGTTTGACTACAATCTTAATTGACTAGGATTGTCAGTTTTCTTGACGAAAGTATGTTGATCTCTTCTGGAACTCCGGCTTCCTCCATCAATAGAACCTGACCGCCACGATATAGATACTAGTGCTGAAAGTGAAGCGAAACAGTATCAATCAATCAATCATTATACCAGAAACATGAAAACCCGCGTACCACAAGGTTATTTTCTATTGCACCCATCATTCATATTATACAATAATTAATTACAGCTTAATTAAGAAAACTCACTGAAGGATCTGTATGCACTTAATTTTACTTTGCATTGTATAAAAATGTATATGAAATAAATGTAAATCATCAAAAAGATATCTATATCATTGAAAGCTGGTGTACTAATAATGGTATGAAATCAAATCTAATCAGATGTAAATCAATCATTACTGGATCAGGGCAGATATTTAGTTGTACTGGGAGCGTTGTTTGTGTCTATATTATAGGAGAACGCTTAAAGACTGTAAACTGTTTTATATATTGACAATGATTTTTACTAGAATCAACAATTGATATAAGATATTTAACAAAATATCAAATAGAATCAACATATTACAAATGATACGAAAGTTTTTACCTTTGCATATACCTATAAAATATTTTTAAAAACACTCATACTCTACCATTGTTTGATTGTTGCTGGACTGAATTTGGAATTTGTGAAAATAGAGAGGTTTAAGATAATGATATATGAAGGTATCTACATCAGTTGTAGTAGAAGCATTCAGACATTCTGTACTTTATTGATAAACAGTTTTAATATTAAAAAAACTATAGCTATCATTGAAATTTAAAGCAGTCTATTTCAATCTTATTTTATTTAACTCCCGAATTTATTGTTTTGTAATACTGAATTGTTCTGCCAAATTTACATTTTTTATTTAAAACTATTGATGCGGGATAATAATAATATTGTACAAATTCTAACAAATTATTCTCAGCAACGGATCTTTATCCAAGTACATGTACATTCAACTTAATACAGATGGAGACCAAAAGACCGTGTCTTGACAAAATGACGCACTTGTACAAGGACAAATAAACCGGACGAAAAAAGCAAATTTGCGAAACGACCATGACAATATGACTAAAATAGACAATAATATTTAAGTCGTTACGGTAATTATGCACATTGATTTAGTAAGAATTACGTACAATTGATATCCATTAAAGAAATATATATACTTACTTGAGTCGCTTTCGTTATAACATAAAACTGACAAATGATCTGAACAAGGTCTGAACTGGTAGGTCAGTGATCGAGAAATATTGTCCCTTGCGATAGCAACACACTGTCCATTTCCTTTGTCTAATCATAAACAAAATATGATTAATACATTATAATTAAAAAAAAGTACATACATAGAATATTCGATACTTAATAAAAAATTGAATTTCTTACCAGAATAACGTAAACGTCATTCGCCTCTTGTAAGACTGGATAATACGGGGATTCAGTTACTAGTATATTCATAAGATGAAGTGAAAATATCTGCGGTTAGATAAAGATAAAAACATATGGTTATAATATTTTTTTAAGATAGATGTAATGGCCTTTACTGCAATTTCTTTGAAAAAGGAAGCAGTTAGGCCATTTAAATACGGGACACCTGAATTTCCCGAATCATCACTCCCCGCTTTGGGCAATTTACATTTACATTTACATTTAAAAAAGACAAATGTATGTATACCTAACAAAAGAAGATAACGATATCAACGTTTCATTATTGTCAAATAATAATATGCTTGTCAATGACAAAACTATCCAACAGAATCCAACATAAGCGGATTGTGTTGCTGCCAATGGTTGCGTCTTTGCTTGTTTTATCTATTTCAATGGCCAATGTTATAATTTGTTGGGGTTCGTGTTGCTTAGTCTTTAGTTTTCTATGTTGTGTCATCTGTACTATTATTTGTCTGTTTGTCTTTTTATTTTTGGCCATGTCGTTGTCAGTTTGTTTTTGATCTATGAGTTTGACTGTCCCTCTGGTATTTTTCGTCCCTCTTTCATACTTTGCTGTCAGAAAATCCCTCTGATTCAAACAAAATGTACTCTTAAAGTGGCATCTTCAATATGCTTAATTTTTATTGACAAAATATTTAAGACGTTTGTAGGACATACAGTAGCCTTCCTAGGTAACCAACTGGGTTGCACTTCATACCGATTTAGGCTGATTTCATACAAGAGCCTTTAAGACAGTATGAAAAAGTGCTTGCATTTTCCTGTAACTTCAAGTTCTGCTATAAATATGATGTCTTCTCAACAAATAGTTAAAAGTTTGGTGACTATGTTGAACGGATCTTTTCCGTCGACCTTTATTTGATGGATAGCAATCATACTGATTTCATAAGTTTGATTTGATTTGTTTTCTTTATATCATTTTCATCAAATTAAATAATATAAAAGTAACTGACATCAATTTGATAACAAGAAAGATACTTGTTGCGTCATCGTTATAGTAGTCATCTTATACATTTTCAGTCCAACAAATGACTCTAATCCCCATCTGAATACGCTTTTACACGTAGAAAGAAAGTATTGCACTTAATACGCTAACTGTCCATTTATATTTCTAATTAGGTCGCAATAAACATATATGATCAATATCATTGCATGGCCCTGAATTTTCAAAATAGTACAGTTCTTAAAACCTAGAAAAGTTTTTTCAATTCTGTTGATAGATATATAAGATAATATCATATGGACAATATAGTGCTATGATGTCATTTGTGATCTTTCTATGATATCATAAACATAAGCAAATAGACATCACTAGGCATATTTCATAAATAATCGTGTTTGCTTGTTTGTTTGTTGGTGTTTTGCGCCAATTTCACCCTTGACCTTTGCTTTTTCATAGCGACAATATTTTCAATATGAGAAAATCGTAATCCCGAGAGAGAACGACTGACCTACGGCAGAAAAGGCTAGAAATCTTTGGTCCATTTAGATTGGAGTTGAATACACTTCGCCACGAGCAGGGTTCAAACTCTCATTCGGTGAGTTGACAAGCCATTTATTACTGGATATATACTACTTAGACAATTCGAAAACTAAAGACTCATTAAATGCATAAGTGTGAAATGTTTACAGTGCAAACATCTGAAAATTACGCAGTTATTGTCTTAAGATATAATGTTTTGTAATGATACATTCAAGAATAGCTAAAACTATCTAAGACACATTTTACCTGCGGCAGTTGGAAATTTATTTTTTTTACAACAAAGGTAAACGCACTATCTTACCTTCTTCAAACATGAAGTACCGTAGCCAATAATCAGAAAATATACTGTAGTCTATCACAAGTGATGTGTATTCGACAGCACATTTTTGTATAGCAGTAGGCCATGTCCCGTATCCGAATTCTCCTACAATATAGTGGTGTTCGAATGATAACACATTTTCTACATGCAGGGAATTAAATGATGCTATTTGTTAACAGGAAAACATAAAAACAAATATCGATTAATGTACGGTGA